>NC_138727.1:58019250-58090746 GCF_965113295.1 Leuciscus leuciscus
TGTATATGTGCACTGGAAGCTTCAGTACCAAGAAAAATTCCTTGTGGGTGCAAGCACACTTGGCAATAAAGCTCTTTCTGATTCTGATTCTGATTCTGATTGAGGATTGTGCAATCGCCTGACTGTGCGGGCTGGCTATCTCCTCTGGCCGCCGCCTATTGAATTCCATTGGTTTGTAAGCATCTTGTATGTATGTATGTATGTTTAGATGTGGGTAACGTATGGTTTTATGTTTGATTATTTGGTTTTCTTCTTTTTGTTCATTCGGTCTTATTTTCAATCACTGCAAACCTGAGTGAACTTGGTTTATTTCAATGTTAACTTGTTTTCATGTGGTACTGTGAGTCCTAATTATGTCAAGTGGTTTAGATCCTTGAATTATTTGACTTGTCTCATTTTTTGGATTGTTTTCATATGTTTTGTGTTTCCCATTTTTGTCTTTGTTGCAGGAGCTGGGGGTTTCTGGAGGGTGAAGGCAAAGCTGCCATTCGTGTGGTGTTCACACCTAGTGCTGTGTGTCTTCTGGCATGTAACCCTTCACGTGTGCGTTTGGGTATTTGTAGTGGATTATTTGGGGGGGGGGGGGGGGGGGGGGGGTTGTTTTCCAATTTGGCAGCTGGCCCGGACCTCCAGAAACCTCTGCTCTTGGTTAATTTGTTTTCTTTAAATTGAGTTTGTTATTTACTCTGTGTGTATGAGTAGATGCCAATTGATGGTGTTCATTTATTATAATGCCAATGTAGGAGTTTTTAACTTTGAAATTTCTAGCTATTTATTATTCAACATTGACGAACAAAACAAACTTTTCTACTTCTATGTACACGACTCTCAAAACGAACCTGTGTGCCCTTAGGGCTATTAGTTCCCCGGTTCTCCGGGGTGGCGTAGTCGATCATATATTGCCATTTCTGGCGTCTCTCTA
Source organism: Leuciscus leuciscus (assembly GCF_965113295.1). Classification (NCBI taxonomy): domain Eukaryota; kingdom Metazoa; phylum Chordata; class Actinopteri; order Cypriniformes; family Leuciscidae; genus Leuciscus; species Leuciscus leuciscus. The sequence goes on from NC_138727.1 coordinate 58,020,173, forward strand.
GTGTAGAGTGTGGTAAACACCCCTCAACTTCCTCTACTCTCTCGTACCGCAACGCTACAAATGCATTCATTTTCCTCTGTCCATTTCTGAGAATCACTTTGCTGATTTTAAGCTGATTTCCTCTTCCTCCTGGGTGTGACGTCTCTCATTGGTGTATGAAGGTCACGTGATCACACTGTGATGAGGCTGTCAGAGATTCACAAGTTTGGTTTTCTCACCTACAAAAGAGGAAACTGCATTTTTGACCATGTTTATAGACATGATCATTCAAGAAGAACAAGGCCACGGACTGAATAAAAAGCTTAGTAGTTTTCATGATAAACGCATTGAGATTAATCAATTCTGCTTTATCGTTATGTTTTAAGTTATTTATTTAACTTCCAGATTGCTATTAATAAATCAGTAAATTGGAGGTTTGTCAAATGCACATTTGGCGATGCTGGAGATGAAATGTGTTTTTTGACGTCACTGCCACTGCAATTCCTTCCAGTGTTTTACAATCCCGGATCCAGCAGTTTCCATACCAGGATAGTTGGTCACCGATCCCTATATGTAGCCTTGTGTTTGCTGTGTTCATTGTCTGACCGTTCTGGTGTTCATGTCTTGACGTCTTGCTTTCATCAGCACTTCTCTAGTCTACTATTCCTGCTTGTGTCTGGATTACTTACTGCCTGACTGTGTCTGTATTGCGTCGAGATCAATGATACTTCCTCTACTCGATCTGCACTAGTTGAGGTGTCATAAGCTCATATTAAAATATAAGGTGTTAATCACGTGTCATTCAGTGTGTGAAAACGCCAACACTGGTTTCATCCTGATCATTTGTAGTGCTGTCACTGGTCACGGGTGTTGGTGAAACGGGTAAGAGCATGATTTTATAACTAACGGGTAAGAGCATGATTTTATAACTGTTCTGTTAAATATCTTAAGTGTGGGGGATTTATGGGAGATTGGTTGGGGCTAGTTGTCACAGGGCTGTGTCTCAGTAACTATATGGTTTAAAATCAAAAGTCCAATAGCATAAATTTGTTTTCTCAAGCAATGTTTTGTTGGCGAAAAACAAATTGATAAATCATTTTTAATATTTTACTCAACAGATAACTATATAATGAAGATAGATTATAAAGACTTATATATTAATGTGGCTTTTAATAATAAACCTGCATATTCACTGAGTGACAACACGCGCCAGAGTATGTTTTGTAAACATTAGCAATGCACTGATACAAAAGTCAACTAAGGTGCTTTATAGCAGTTTCTCAGTATGAAATTAAAGGCCATCGTTCGGACTGTGTCCTACTGTCTATGATGGGCTGTCAATCAAAACGAGGAAGTGAAAGACGTTGGACAGTTACAAACTCATGCAGTACAAAAATGACTGTTGCTGTCATGTTCTTTGATAAGTAAAGTAGTATTTGTTGTTATGTTTCATGCTGACATTAAAGCTGAAAATAAGCCACTATATTTGTTGCAGATGTTGCTATGGTGATGTCAGTCAGAATGGCTCCTCCTCTTCCTCTGATCTTTCTGCTCATGATTCACGGTGAGTCTCTGCAACCCTTGCTCAGGAATTTTTGCATTCTGCAGTTTTTATGCACAAACTGCTGCTAATTTGTTCAGGATTAACTTTTTTAGGGGTTTTTAGTCAGAAAGAGGGTGTGATTTACAGTCCTTCACACATCTGTGCAGTAAATGACTCAACAGTGATAATGAGCTGCACTTATACATACCCTACTGGACGTCAGATCAAGAAAGTGTTCTGGACCAAAACACTGGTAAAAGATAATGGAGAACATCCAGATCTGTCTGAGGACCCTGAATACAGTCAGAGGCTTCAGTATCTGGGAGATAAACAGCAGAACTGCACCATCAGACTGAGTCATGTGACACTGAAGGATTCACACATGTACTATTTCAGATTCCTCACTGATGAACCTAATGTGAAATGGATTGGTGCTCCAGGAGTGACTCTTAATGTCACAGGTGACTTTGGTGAGGTTAATCTCTTCTTCTGTGCATTATGTTGAATAATAATCAGTGTATGACAGCAGCACTAGATATAATGTGTGTGTTGTGTTCAGATCTTCAGGTGGAGTCTCCTGAGAGAGTGACAGAGGGAGATTCAGTCAATCTGAGATGTAAAAGCAGCTGCACTCTGACTGACAGAGCAACATTCATCTGGTACAGAAACTCACAGCCATTAACTGAGAGAAGAGACAGAAACAATGAACTCCTGCTGCAGTCAGTCAGAAGAGAGGATTCAGGCAGATATAGCTGTGCTGTAGACGGACACACTCACATCTCTCCTGCTGTTCAGCTCAATGTCATGTGTGAGTACAGATTAATTTATTCCTTTTAAGATTAGGAGATTGTGTTTGAATTAGATGATTTAAGGTTTTCATTTTTGTACTTTTTAGACCCTCCCAGGAACGTCTCAGTGTTGATGAGTGGATCTGGTGTAATAGTGGAGGGAGATTCAGTGACTCTGAACTGCATCAGTGACTCAAACCCTCCTGCTCTGAACTTCAGCTGGTTTAAGGAGAATGAAACCTCAGCTGTTGGATCTGGAAAGAGTTTCAGTGCACTACAGAGTGGACGCTTCTACTGTCAGGCTCACAATCAACATGGATCTCAGAGATCAGACGCTGTAACTGTCACTGTTAAAGGTAGAGCGGCTCATATACTCACATTACTCTTTCTAAAGTGAAGCAAATTATTTAAATTTTTTTTTGATGTTTTATACATTTGTGCTATTAGGAAGTCTGGTGATATACATATCCATAGGAGTGATTTGTGGAGCTGCAGTGATCATCATGATGCTGTTTTGGTAAGACGTGTGTCTGTGGTCTTGTGTGTGTGAATGAGTCAGAAGCAGGGCCGGCGCTCCGCACACGCACATCACGCACTGCGCGTAGGGCACCAAGTGCTTGGGGGGGCACCAAAAAATCTGGGTCGTGAAAAATCATCACAATAGGGTACTAGTATAAATAAAAAAATAAAATATGTCTAAAGCATGTTAATATTGGGTTTAAGTGGTCGTTTAATGAGGCCTATTATATGTTGATCCGACAAAATTTATGTGTGTATTTAAGTGGTCCAGTGGTAGAATTTTTGCCAAGCGTGTCAGAGGTTCTGAGTTCTAATCCGCACTCATATCGTTTTTTTTTTTTTTTTTTTTCATCAAAACCGATTATGTTTTTTAGTGGTTGTATATCAGGCAGGGACACTTTTTGTGCTTTTTGTTTTCTAATTGTACCGGAGCGAATAGAGTGTCTCTCCACAACGGATTGAAACGCGCGTCTGAGTGAAGGCTGTGCGCGAGCCAGAAACAAACATAGTATCCGCGCCACTGATCGCTCGGCAACGAGCACTTTGATCAGTTGATTTAAAAAAACAACACATTTCAGCGCTAGATCGACTCTTATTTAAAAAACGAATGAAATGAATGCTCTGCTGGTTAACTGGAGATGTTTTGTTTGTTTGTATTGGTACATTCGTTCCGCGAGATGTTTCAAAAGTGGTGGGGACATGTCCTACCCGCAAATTACGCCTATGCGTATGCATGTCCAGGGGCGTCGCTATAGTAGTGCAAAAGATCCGGGGCTTTAGCCCTGCATGGCTAAAATCTTCTTTTTTTCTTTTTTTTTTACTTTGAAACTGCAATTAGAAGAAAAAAAAAACCCACAATCTCAGTGTTTGTATATTTTCATATTCACAGAGTTGTCAAATTATGTACAGAATTATTATATTGTGCCTGACCTTTGCACTTTTAACTTTCTGTGTTTACATTGTTCAGTTCCAAATCTGTGTTTTTAGTAATTGTGGTGGTATTTGGTATTTATAATTTTAATCTTATTAAGGTCGATTAATTGTCGATAATAATTTAATAGGTAAAAATGAAGCAAGCCTGCAGTAGTTACGTTTTCTAAATGTATTAATGTATTCAAGCCATTAAATGGATTAGGTTGGCTACGTTTATTTCAAAACATATTTAACCAGAGATAAAAAAACTCTTCAAACAAGTGATTTTACTGAACATAAGATGTTTCTTATGTGTTTCACTGTGTGCTCCTATTCTATGATGCATATTAAATAAAGACCTGTTAATCTGAGCGACAAACCAATCTTAGTGTGCTCCTGCTGTAAAACAGTGTCTTATTGGTCTCTACTAGGCTTGCTGTGATTGTCGGTGTTACCGTTGTTTAGCCACAACAGTTACATCACTTGCCCATAGCAGCACCGCCCCCCATGTCGTTTTGATGTTTTATAGTTAAAATCATTTAGTTTAGTTAGAGAACAGACTGTCACAGTTCTGTTCTGTCTGAGTGTTTTTGTCACTGGTCATATGTTTTCCTTTGTTCTGTTTTCCCGCCACTCCTTGGTTTCCATGGTTACCCTCATTAGTTAATTTGTATCACCTGGTTTCTCGTTAGTCTTGTCAGCTGTGTCTTGTTTCCCTGATCTGTTCTCCCTTGTATTTAAGCCCTGAGTGTTTCAGTCTTCACTTGTCGGTCAATGTTGAATGTTAGGTTTTCTTTGTTCTGAGCACACGCTCCCTTTTGTTTGTATTTGTTTAATATTGAGAATTAAAACCTTGGAATTCATAATCTTCGTGTTCGTCTCCTACTTCATCCACCCAAGAAGCCTGACAGATTGACCGACCAAAAAGATGAGCTGGGAGCTCGCTGGACAGATCGCGGCTTTGGCTCGGGATAGCCGCGATCTGTTCCAATTCACCTGGGGGTTTGTCCCTCTTGCTGCCTCCTGCGCGCTGGATGACGAAATAATCAAGGCGTGTTACCGACTTGGGGCGAAGGAAGTCGACCCGAGGGAGCTTCCAGATCTCTCCGGTCAGGACTGGAGAGAGGCACTCTCCTGTTGTCTGGAGAGCTTCCTCTCGTGGCACGCCATGTCGCCGTCTGCACTTCACGCCAGTCCAGCCGAGCCTGCACTTCACGCCAGATCTGCCGAGACCAAGGCAGTAAGCGTCGTGCCCGCCGCGCCTGTGACTGACAGCGATCTTCCTCCTCTCATTGGCCCTGAGGAGCCAAAGCCTTCACCGCTGGTTCCGAGTCCAGTTCCGAGTCCAGCCGAGCCCGCACTTCACGTCAGATCTGCCGAAGACAAGGCAGTTCGCGTCATGCCCGCCGAGCCTGAGACAGTTGTTGGCCCAGAGAGGCCAGATCCTGTCCTGAGTCCTGTCCTGAGTCCTGTCCTGAGTCCAATTCCAAGTCTAGAAGAGCCAGAGCCAGTCGCCTGCCCGCCAGAGCCAGAGCCAGTCGCCTGCCCGCCAGAGCCAGAGCCAGTCGCCTGCCCGCCAGAGCCAGAGCCAGTCGCCTGCCCGCCAGAGCCAGAGCCAGTCGCCTGCCCGCCAGAGCCAGTCGCCTGCCCGCCAGAGCCAGTCGCCTGCCCGCCAGAGCCAGAGCCAGTCGCCTGCCCGCCAGAGCCAGAGCCAGTCGCCTGCCCGACAGAGACTTCTTCTCCGCTGGTTCCGTCCAGCTCAGAGCCCTCTTCGCCGCTGGTTCCGCCCAGCACCAAGCCCTCACCGCTGGTTCCGCCCAGCACCAAGCCCTCACCGCTGGATTCGCCCAGCACCAAGCCCTCACCGCTGGATCTGCCCAGCACAAAGCCCTCACCGCTGGATCTGCCCAGCACAAAGCCCTCACCGCTGGATCTGCCCAGCACCGAGCCCTCATCGCTGCACAGCACCGAACCCTCATTACTGCCCTGCACCGAGTCCTCATCGCTGTCCAGCACCGAGCCCTTTCTGGTACCCGGGACTTTCCCCAAGTATTTTTTGGGGGGGGGCCAAAGGGCTCCGTCCTGGCCACTTGAGGGGCCACGGTCACCCGAAGGGTCTTCTCCGCCGTGGCCACCCGAAGGGTCCTCACCGCCGTGGCCACCCGAAGGGTCTTCTCCGCCGTGGCCACCCGAAGGGTCCTCACCGCCTTGGCCACCCGAAGGGTCTTCTCCGCCGTGGCCACCCGAAGGGTCCTCACCGCCTTGGCCACCCGAAGGGTCTTCTCCGCCTTGTCCACCCGAAGGGTCCGCACCGCCATGGCCACCCGAAGGGTCCGCACCGCCATGGCCGCCAGAGGGGTCCGCACCGCCATGGCCGCCAGAGGGGTCTCCGCCATGTCCACGCCCTCAGTCTGCTCCGCCCTGGAGACTTCCTGCCATGTCTCCCCCGTCAGCCTCCAGGGCGCCCACCCTCCCACCCCTTTGGTCTTTCTACGGCGCGAGGACGCGCCTACCGGGAGGGGGGAGTTATGTCACAGTTCTGTTCTGTCTGAGTGTTTTTGTCACTGGTCATATGTTTTCCTTTGTTCTGTTTTCCCGCCACTCCTTGGTTTCCATGGTTACCCTCATTAGTTAATTTGTATCACCTGGTTTCTCGTTAGTCTTGTCAGCTGTGTCTTGTTTCCCTGATCTGTTCTCCCTTGTATTTAAGCCCTGAGTGTTTCAGTCTTCACTTGTCGGTCAATGTTGAATGTTAGGTTTTCTTTGTTCTGAGCACACGCTCCCTTTTGTTTGTATTTGTTTAATATTGAGAATTAAAACCTTGGAATTCATAATCTTCGTGTTCGTCTCCTACTTCATCCACCCAAGAAGCCTGACACAGACACTACAATTAAAAACTGAACGTGTCTTCTCAATGCAGCGTGAGCCGAACGAGAATCTCAGCCCAGATCAGCAGCAGGAGTCATTTATCACGAGAGTGAGGAGCTGACTGACAAGATGATGGCGGAAGATTTGGTTTCAAAGCGAAATGTAAAAGCGCCTATTTGGCAATATTTAGGATTTAAAGGAACACGCCGACTTTTTGGGACTTTAGCTTATTCACCGTATCCCCCAGAGTTAGATAAGTCCATGCATACCCTTCTCATCTCTGTGCGTGCCGTAACTCTGTCTGACGCACCCACCGCTAGCCTAGCTTAGCACAAAGACTGGAGGTAAACGGCTCCAGCTAGCATACTGCTCCCAATAAGTGACAAAATAACGCCAACATTTTCCTATTTACATGTATAATCACAGCTTGTACGAATAACAAGGTCACATGAGACATCTTCTAACTGTATACATACTGGGAACTATATTCTCAGAAGGCGAAGCACTGCTACTTGGGCAGAGTGATTTACTCCAACTCTGAACGAACTCTCTGCTCCTCACCACAGGGCTTCTCAGGTGCTGCGGGCAAATCACTCCGCCAATCAATCAATCAGAGGTTCTGATTCCGGAAAATCACTGGCAGTGTGAATTAGTGTTGTCAAAAATATCGATATTTAGATAAATATCGATACTGAAATATCTGAACGGTACCAATACTAATTTCCCGAAGTATCGATACTAGCCGAGCTGTCACTTTCACTTCTCTCCAAAGGCGCGTTGACAAACATCACACGCGCACTTGTCTCATTCACTCTGGTTAAATAGCAAAAGTGAAGTAAATGGGGCCGATCACACCTGACACGTTTTTTGCAGTGAGAGGCGCCTATTTTCAATTGGTTTCCAGCGAGCGTTCTGCGTGCTGTTTATGCGCCTGCTGCGCCTCGCGGGTCTTCCGTTTTAGTGATGAAAACTAGTTGCTTGAACGCCCGGAGAGTGCGATGATTGAGGATAAACTTGTGGTGCTCTCGCGGGTTACCAGGAGCTTAACGACTTCACGAACCGTAACTACCACAATGTTAACAAAGTAAACAAAGTTAATAAAAGGCTGATTTGACGTGTACTTGACTGACAGGACAGCTGTTTCAGTGGTTGCCTAGCAACATAAAAAACGCAGTGCACTGCTCGTTCTGTATAAATCTGTATTTTATTTATACGCGTTCCTACTTTAAATAACAGCCGCGCCTAAAAAGAATTGCAGTTTGAATTTTATTACACTTAAGTCCAACAGCAGTTTCGATTCCTCCCATTGTCGGATTATTTGCGTTTGCTGTGCTAATTTCTGGGCTGAGACAGCTGTCCTCACTCAGCGGTGAAAGCATTATATCTATTTTGCGCGCTGTCGTGGAAGCGTCAGCGGAAACATTCAGCTCTCGTGTTCAGCCTCCTCGTGTGAAGACCGACTCGGGTAAAGACCATCGACTCTACCTGTGTGACTCCACCGAGCAAGGACACCAGGAAGGCACTTAAGTATCTTCTTCTCTCTTTCCTTTCACACTTTTTTCTTATTTACCCTTACTCAACATGTGCTTTCAATACATTCCTGTTGTCTCTCGACAACGCTTTTTCATCACGCGCAGAAGGCAGCGCAATACTGCTAATCTGCGTCCCATTCTCTCATCCTCACACACACCTCTCTCTTTTTGTGGGTCTATGGAATTGTCAGTCAGCAGTCAATAAAGCTGACTTTATTCCAGCCTTTGCATCTCAATCTACTCTTAATATCTTGGGCTTGACTGAGACCTGGATTCGTCCAGAAGACTCAGCAACCCCTGCTGCTCTCTCTAACAATTTCTCTTTCTCTCACACCCCTCGCCAGTCTGGGCTTCTCATTTCTAACAATTGGCACTCTCTTCTCTATGCAACAACAACTTGTTTGAATATCATGCTATTACACTTACAACTCCCAATAAGATCCATATTGTAGTAATTTATCGCCCCCCAGGTCAGCTGGGAAGCTTTGTAGACAAGCTGGATGTGCTGCTGTCCCTGAGGACGGCACCCCACTTGTAGTCTTTGGTGACTTCAACATTCATCTCGAGAAGCCGTATGCAACAGACTTCAACTCTCTCCTAGCCTCTTTCGATCTCAAACGACTCATCAACACAGGTACTCACAAATCAGGCAACCAACTGGACCTGGTTTACACACGCAACTTCATCACAGACAATATTTTGGTGAGACCTCTCCATGTTTCAGATAATTTCCTCATTACTTTCAATCTACAACTTCCTACCCGTGCACCACCAACCCCCCTACCAGTCACTTTCAGACGAAACCTGCGCACACTTTCTCCCGCCCATCTATCCTCTGCTGTGTCATCTTCTCTTCCCTCACCCACACAATTCTCATCTCTGGATGTGAATGCTGCAACGGATACCTTATGCTCCATTCTAACTTCTTCTCTAGACAATATCTGCCCCCTCTCCTCCAGGCCTGCACGTGCTACTCCCTCTAACCCCTGGTTACCTGAGGTTCTTCGTGAACACCGGACCGAACTCAGGGCAGCGGAGAGGAAATGGCGCAAATCAAAAGACACATCTGACCTGAGTATGTATAAATCTCTCCTCTCTTCCTTTTCTGTGCATGTTCATGCTGCAAATTTCCACAACAAGATCAACAGCTCCTCTAACACACGATCACTCTTCAAGACATTCAACTCTCTCCTCTGTCCACCTCCACCCGCCTCCTCTTTAACTGCTGATGATTTTGCTAACTTCTTCACCTACAAAACAACAACCATCAGCAGTCAGTTCTCAGGGCAAAACACACACAAAAACCCAGACCGACCCCTCCCACAGCCAATAACCCTCTCTCCTCCTTCTCTCCGCTAACCGAGGAAGAAGTATCTGAACTTATCCTCTCAAGTTATCCAACCACCTGCCCTCAAGACCCCATCCCCTCACACCTTCTACAAGCCATCTCTCCCACACTTCTACCAGCACTCACACACATCATCAACTCATCCCTCCATACTGGTACTTTCCCTACTGCGTTCAAGCAGGCTCGGGTAACTCCACTGCTTAAAAAACCAACACTAAATACATAATTTGTAGAGAATTACAGACCTGTCTCTCTCCTACCATTCATTGCGAAAACACTTGAACCAAGTTTTCAACCAAGTAACATCCTTCTTGTCTCTAAACAACCAGCTGGATGTCAACCAATCCAGCTTCAAGAAAGGACACTCAACTGAGACTGCATTACTGTCGGTCACAGAAGCTCTACAGATCGCAAAAGCTGCTTCGAAATCTTCAGTTCTCATTCTCCTGGATCTGTCTGCTGCCTTCGACACTGTGAATCATCAGATCCTTATGTCCACCCTCTCATCACTGGGCATCACAGGAACTTCCCTCCACTGGTTTGAATCCTATCTCACAGGTAGGTCCTTCAGGGTTGCATGGAGAAGCAAGGTATCCAAAGCACATCAACTGACCACAGGGGTTCCTCAGGGTTCAGTTCTTGGACCCCTCCTCTTCTCTGTCTACACCACATCACTGGGACACATCATACATGCACATGGTTTCTCTTACCATTTCTATGCTGATGACACACAGCTCTTCCTCTCATTTCAACCAGATGATCCCACAGTAGCTCCACGGATCTCAAGCTGTCTGGCAGACATCTTGGCATGGATGAAGGAACATCACCTGCAGCTCAACCTGGCAAAGACTGAGCTTCTCGCCCACCCTGCCAATCCATCTCTACAGCACGACTTCACTATCCAGCTAGATTCATCATCAATCTTGTCAGGAATCTTGGAGTAATATTGGATGACCAGCTGACCTTCACAGACCACATTTCAAAGACAGCTCGATCATGCAAGTTTGCACTGCACAACATCAGGAAGATCAGGCCTTTCCTAACTGAGCATGAAACACAACTTCTCGTCCAGGCCCTGGTCATTTCTAGGCTTGCTTACTGCAATGCTCTTCTGGCTGGACTTCCATCATGCGCAACTAAACCTCTACAAATGATTCAGAATGCTGCAGCTCGTCTTGTCTTCAACGAGCCAAAAAGGGCCCACGTCACTCCTCTGTTCATCTCTCTGCACTGGCTACCACTCGCTGCTCGCATCAAGTTCAAGGCATTGACGCTTGCTTACAGATCTATCACAGGCTCAGCTCCCTCCTACTTTCACTCACTCCTACAAACCTACATCCCTACCAGAAGCCTACGATCGGTCAACGAGCGACGTCTCGTGGTTCCATCACAGAAAGCCACAAAATCACTTTCCAGAACATTCTCATTCATGGTTCCATGCTGGTGGAATGACCTCCCCACCCTCATCCGGAATGCAGAATCCCTGACAACATTCAGAAGACAGCTGAAAACCCATCTCTTCCGTGAACACTTAACCTCATAATTTTTTTTTTATAATAATTCTTTCCTTTTCCTTTAATCCTCCCTTATCAGGCTTATGCTACTCTGACCAATGCCTGAACTTCATATTTTGAGCACTTCTTGCGTTATTTTTGTCTCTTCACGATGACTCGCTTAATTTAGTCCTAATTTGTAAGTCGCTTTGGACAAAAGCGTCTGCTAAATAACTAAATGTAAATGTAATTGTGTCAAATCACTGTCTTTAAAGGGGAACCAGGTGGATGAAAAAGAGAAAAGACACACAGGAGTCTCAGGTGAGAATAATGATCAGAAGTTGATATGGTATCTAAATGAATTGGTATCTAAAAGATTGAAAGTCTGAATGTAGTAGTGACTTTTTCTAGTGAATTGTTTATAGACATTATTTATTTTCTCTTTATTCTGTTTTTTCTTTAATGGCAAAGATGAATCATTCCAGACCACATCATGACAGACGCAACGGTTATGATGTTGAATTGAGTGATGCTGTGTATGAGAATGTAACGGTAAGTGTTTCCTACAAAAGACTAAACTCTCTTCACCTTTAGCCAAAAGGAATTAAACACTCAAACACTCAATGTCAATCAGTGTTCATTCGTTCAGTCGTTGTTTTATTTAATGTTGAAAGTAGAAAAATGAGAAAACAGTTCCTTTTTCATTTTATAATTTTTTCCAAAAAAAACAAAAACAAGAATTCAGCTTGATTTTTCGTTCTGAGGTAGAAAAATTTATAATCAGCTTGAATATTCAATTTCTACACATTCCTCTGATTTGTCAGCCAAAGATCAAACTGATCCGTCATCAGTTCTTCCTCAGTTCTGCACTGCAGAATAAGAGTCCTCCGCTGCTGCTGCTGATGTGCGGATTCTTATCTTGTTTATTGCAACTACATTTCATCTTTTTCTCATCAAACAACCAGACTAACGAATGGCTCGACACAACCCGTACCGGGGAAGAGCCTAGACATGGCTTTACAATAATTAGAAAAAATAAAATAAAATGAAAATAATTAGCTATTTTCCTATATTTTCCAGACTGTAAAGTTGCGTTTTTTATCATGAAGCATGCTGTGATTTATTCCTAAGTGACTTAGGCCTATATAATACATTTTACTTCAAATAATCTAAATGTTGACTTTCAAAAGTAGGCACACCAAGAAGACTATTCACTGTATTTTGGTTAATTTTTGGTGTGCGCCAGAAGGATGTTCAAGGAGACAGAGACGCGCTAAAGCAGCACACCATGTTGTTTTCTTAATTTTTCAAAGGTATTTTGTACATTTTTGTAGTCATTTTGAATGTACACAAATAAAAATATACATTTGACTGTTTCAAATGACAGAGATTTAAACAACAGAGTATTAAAGGCACACTATGCAGTTTTCGTTTTTCTCAAACAGCGACCCCTAGAGTCGCTGTGGAGTAACTGTATTTAACGTTACTATCATAAATACCACTCACGCAGAGCCGTCGGTTTCTTTTCCTTGACTCTTCCGACCGTGCTTTCTTCATTTTCTTCGTCGACTCTACCATGATTCACATCTGAAATGCGTGCTAGTGTCTTCCATAGAGGCTGCTTCATATGTTGTTGATGTGAATGAATGAATGAATGAATGAATGAATGAATGAATGAATGAGGCATTTGAATGAATGAATGAGGCATTTCTCGCGAAATTTGTCGGGGCGCCACCTCTCAAACCTGTATTGCTGGTTTTGCCAGTGGCCCCTCCCTGCTTTGCTATCGGGATGATTTGCCCTACTACGAGTTTGTTTACCATCGAAATAATTTCGAAGCTGTTATATTAAGGATTTGTACTATACAAATCTTGCATAGTGTGCCTTTAAGTTAGTCCCCCTGCTGAGGAACAAATCCAAGTGATGGCACCGGCACATCGCGCGCTCACACAACATATTATCAGTTCATTTCTGGCATTGCTAACTTGACATCACAGCCTGTTCATTATTAAAATAAAACAGTCAACCAAACATATAAAAAGTTATTCTGCTTAATTTCTACAATATAAAGGCTGTGCCCGATCAGTCATAACTTGCTGTTATTCCAAACTCATTTCCTTTGAAGATGCTGATTTAGCCTTTGTGTATATTAGGACTCGACTGAAGTACGAAGCCTTCTTTACATTAATAGTAATATGTTACATTGCAAATATGGAAACGTTGGACCGAATGACCCAACGTCGGTACAGTTTCAGTTTAGATTCAAATAAATTTGTTTAGGCTTGGCATTTAAAATAGGCTAAATGTTGTTTGTAATAAAGGGCACAATAGGCTATTTTTATAGGCTACTATGTATATTTTTATTATACGCTACTTATTTTAAAGCCATGTCTAGGCTCTTCCCCGGTACGGGTTGTGTCGAGCCATTCGTTAGTCTGGTTGTTTGATGAGAAAAAGATTAAATGTAGTTGCAATAAAACGAGATAAGAATCCGCACATCATCAGCAGCAGCGGAGGACTCTTATTCTGCAGTGCAGAACTGAGGAAGAAATGATGACAGATTAGTTTGATCTTTGGCTGACAAATCAGAGGAAAGGGGCGTTTCATTCCCGCCCACGTGTAGAAATCGAATATTCAAGCTGTTTATAATACATTTTTCTACCTCAGAACAAAAAACGAACAATCAAGCTGAATTCTTGTTTTTCGTTCTTTTGGAAAAAACGAAAAAGCTTTTCTCATAAATAAAAAAACAAATGATACACGGATTAATGTCATTGTGGAAATGTCTATATTGACTAAGAATTTGGAAATTTAAACAACACACTCATGTTTTTACTTTGTCTTCATTCATAAAGGCTGCTCAACTTGATGATTGTAAACCCGAACTGGACTCGTCTCTGTATGAAAATATTCCAGTAAGTAAGAATACCCACTAGATAGAGACAAAACCCAATCTATTAGCCTTTCCTCTTGACACATGTTGTTGATGCTTTTATTTAAATATTTCAGTATTAAACTTTCTTTCTTTCTTATTCAGACTAACAAGAAGAGGATGTAGTGTAATATGACGTATAACTGAAGTATATTAAGGATAATTGTATAGATGGATGCCTTGGCGAAAATGGAAGTAAAAGGTTAATGAATTGATGCTAAGTTTGTAATCACTGAAGTGTGTTTTTACTTTATGCTTTGTTATCATGTATGAAGCTTACTTCATTTAGAATGTTTTTAACCTTAATCATCAGTATTGTTTATGTTTCAAATGAAAGGCAGAAAATAGGCTCTTGTACAAAGTACATGTCTTCCACACTTTTCTGTCATTCAATACAGCAGATTAACAGCATAATAAATATTAAAGTGCATTACATGCTAGAGAAAAAAAAATCTAGTCAGATTCAGCAAACTCTGAATCAACATGCACCAATGCTATATTTTCTTAATGTCATAATCATTTCTTCAGTAGTATTCATTACTTCAATGAGCTCATTGTATCTGCATTAAATGCTCTACATTGTTTAAATAAAAAAAGAAAAATGTAAGCTGACTGTGATTTTGTATTGCTATTTCTGAAATACATAACTTAGGCTACGTTTACACGGAAACGATCTGAAGAGAAAACGCAAAAGTGATCACTTTTTATTCTGCGATTAGACAAGCGTTATGGGGGGGAATCTGCGTGCATACGGTGACGCAAAAGTGTGTGAAATTCAATGTAGTATGCACTCCAGGCGGCTAGGTGGCAATGTGAAGCACTGATCGGTGCCTTCACTGTCTAGCAGACTTTTGCGTTTTTACCGTTTAGACGGAAACGCGATGGTGGAGCGTTTTTAAGATTTCCACTATGGAGGGTGGTTTCACTTTTTTGCGTTTTTAAGCCCCAAAAACGCCGTCGCCGTCTAAACGAAAGGCACATCTGATAAAATATTTTTACGTTTTCACCCACGAGCGTTCTTGTGTAAACAGGGCCTTAGACCGTTACGTGATAACAGATCACTCTAAATTGTAATATGGACTCATGCACTTTCTGTGAAGCTGCTTTGAACTTATTATTGTGAAAAGCCCTACAAATAAACATGAATTGAATTGAATTGAATCATTTAGCCAAATGAATATAATAAACAAAATACACTCGCTATCTTGCTGTTGTTCGGAACAACAATATTTCAATTAACAAGTCCTTAACTTATGTTTCAACTCGAAGTTAGTTCGTATTCCTTCTACGACGACGAAACTAGTTCCAACTTCTAACAGACGCAACTCATCATGAGTGACTAACCGAAACAGTATAAATGGGTGGAGCGGAGCGACAGATATTCCCCTCCCCGCTTAAAGCGTCCTGTAATCCACCGCTCGAGCTCCACTTCGGGTTTTCAATCTCCCGCTCGGATCGAGACTGCAGCCCGCCAGAGAAAACACGGGCGACATTACTTTAAAAAACACTCTTCCTACAAATACGAGTTGATTATTATCATATTTGTGGCGTTCACGGGAGGAGGAAGAGGAGCACAGCTATGCAGGACGTATTATGAACGGTCAGTTATACAGTGTTATCGTGCAACGGTCATTATTCAGAAATATTATGGGTGAATATCACATTTTGCCAATCACAATCAAGTAAGGTATTCCAGCGACCCCTGTCATAATAAAAGACAAGATGAACTGGCCGTTTTGTATCAGAAAGTCATTTTTTTATTTGAAACCCCATAACGTTTTCCTGAGATGTTGGTTTATGAAATACAATTTGAAGAGTAGTCAGATTTAAATTATAATTACAATATATTATCATATTTCCATAAGAGTGCTACATTTGATCACTAAATTAATGTCAGACATTTTTAAAGACCAAGGAGAAGTTGTTTTCATGGTGAAACCTCCAAACATTTGGTATCTCTGAAAAGTCCTGAATGTGCTCTTTACAGGACACCCAGGTTATGTCATGTGACATGTATGATGTCAGAGAAATTCACTAAAATATAATGTCCACTGCAGTGGACAAAAGTCTATTCCTGGGTCCCAGGAGGTTTATGTTACGTGAGTCAGTGATTTTGTTCTCCATGTCTTTGCACCACCTGCTGGTGACACTTGTTTGCACTTCTTTAGTTATTCAAATTGACAGACGTTTCTTCATCTAATGAGAGAGTGAATGTGTTCACATGAGCAGCAGTGGAGGTGTAAAGTGCTGGTGGAGGTCATGTTCTTGAAGTTTAGAGGAGACTTTTATTGCCAGAATTAATTTAACATGTATTTTACATGCAATTTAACATGCATGCAGTGCAGTAGGCCTTCAGTCTAGTTTATTCCCTCTTGCAGCAGGGGCGTGTCTAGGGGAGGCTGGGATAGGATATAGGATAAGCCCTGCCTCCCATGAGAAATGATCTGTCCTTCTGATGATAAATTAAAAAAGAAAAATGTTTGCTATTTTTTCCGCTAATTCTGACCTAAGGTGATGTCTTGTGTTCTCCTTCAGATCAAGGTTCATAACCAGAACGTTCATTAAAAAAATGTAGCCTATTGCTTTTCTATTGGCCGTTTTGAGTGGAGGTGTGTCAGCCGCGTTTCCACTGTCGGGCCAGGGCCAGTCGTGTTTCCACTAGGGCTGGACCCGAATATTCGAATATTCGAATATTCGTTCGGTGGGTTGGTATTTGATTTGAAAATTTGACATTCGAATATTCGTTTTTTTTTTTTTTTTTTTTTGCACACCTGGGATCCCTCGCGAAACGGTTCTCATTCGCGCTTGAATAAGGCCGGCAACACACTGGCCGCGTGGCGTTAGGGTCTCAGCTGCGTGTCGTGTCCGTTTTTATTTCGGCTCCCATGTTAACAGGTAGGAGTTTGCACACTGCCTGCGTGAGACACGCGTCTCAGGCACGGCTTGAGCCACGCGGAAAACGCTGCATGCTAGAAATAGAACGACGCCTAGTGTTCCTGCAACGGGAGTGTTCTCTGGTTAGAGCACAGAACAGCGGAGTTTGTGTGGACCGAAGTGCATGCCTGAGCTTGTGTTTTGGGTTAAGCTGCGTTGCTTTGACATTGTGGAAAATAGAATAATAGAAACAAAATGTATTAGCCTTTTTACCCATTATTATCAATCTAAATTAATCTCGTTTTTAATTTAACTTAATTTCGTTTTTCTTTATTTCAATTTCGTTTTTTCTTTATTTCAATTTCGTTTTTCTTTATTTCAATTTCGTTTTTCTTTATTTCAATTTCGTTTTTCTTTATTTCAATTTCGTTTTTTCTTTATTTCAATTTCGTTTTTTCTTTATTTCAATTTCGTTTTTTCTTTATTTCAATTTCGTTTTTCTTTCTTTAAATCTACCCTTTACTGTGTCAGTAATTTGTTAGTCAGAAAAGTATTAGACTACCTTAAAAGTATTGCTTAATTTAACAGACCTGTACGTGTGTGTGCGTTTTATATCACTAGTGCAGTGTCCGTTCTCGGAGCAAGTCCTGCCCGCGTGAGGTGCGCCGCTTCCCGCTCGCGCTGTTCTGTAGTTTACTAAAAGTTTATTAATTCTGAATGTGTCACGTCTCTCGTGTCCATCTATATTGCACAAAATGCGCTGCACTTGTGAAGTCGATTGGATGAAATTGGATGATTCTCGAAATAATCAAAATGCCGTTTTACCCGACATACAGACACATAGATTAGAGAGAAGAATATGTTCAGCACCCTCTCTTCGAAGCTTCGAATATTCGATGTTCATTACTACCGAAGCTTCGAAGCTCAAAAAATGGTATTCGGACCAGCCCTAGTTTCCACTGTCACTTCCGGGGCTTGATCGGGTCTTACTCGGGGCCAACGGCCAGGATTTTCTGGCCCGCCGAATACCTTGGGCCAAAGCGGGCCAGCTCGGGCTAGAGGAGTGGTTACGAACACAGGCGGAGTTTACCTGAGTCTGGAGACGGCAGCGCCGGATGATTCTGTCAGCATTAAAGACATTTAAAATAATTTAACTCACTTTCATGTTTGAAGGCCTTCTGTTTGTGATCCGATGTGGATATTCTGATCACCGTATAAGGTAGAAATAGTCTTGTGCGCGGCGCACCGGGTCACGTTGAGAGTAACACACGCGTGCGTCACATCGTTGTAAAAACGTAACCGCATTTATTATTAGCCTATTCAGAAATAGTGTAAAAGACCGGTAAATAAAATACATTTGATTACATTCACGAAAAACGATTAATGTAAAGAAGGCTTCTGTCGAGTCCTAATATACACAAAGGCTAAATCAGCATCTTCAAGAAAAAGAAAAAGTCTGTGCACGCTAACCATTTCCATAGTAACATAGGGCCTACGCTTGAAGATACGCATAGTAAAAAAACAGTGAACGCTTGAAGAAATCAGACAAATCATAATGGCTATCACAATCATGTTTTTATTGTATCTGTCAGTAGCCTACGTCTCGTCTCTTTATACCGGACTATCATAAAATAAAGCAACTTTTTTCCTCTAAAGCTTCCTCTGTTTCTCTGACTGAATATAACTGTACTGGGAGTGGAGAGAGTGCTAAAGCTCCTCAGGTCGTATTGTTGGTGGCATATATTTGTAGAAATGATCATTCTTTCTAAATGTGATGTAAATATGTCCTGACCAAATAAACAGAAACAGCCTCAACTGAATAAGTAAGTGTGTCCTCTTTCTTTTGTGAAATAGACCTAACGGTAATTTATTTCAGTGTGACTAATGTGCATTTTTGACATAAATTAATTCATTATGATCAATGCATCACTTTTTATTGTAAACCTGTGGTAAAACATCGATGCTTGGGTTTTAAATATTCAAGTAAACAACAGAAATGCCAGCAAACGGTGGCACGATCTCGCTGTTTCCAGTGATTTCTTTCTGATTAGTTTATTTTTGTTGATAAAACTTCCATTTGTTGGTGAAAAGATGGGCCAGTGTGATGTTGTTCCAGAGAGGCGTGTTTAAGTGAAGCGCTGTGGAGCAGATTTTGGGCTCGGTGCTCCAGGCCCGAGGCTATTAGCCCTGTTAGCCTGGCACGGCCCGTTTAAAGCCCTGGCTCGCACTAACCAGAGAGCACAGCAGTCACAGTTCACTCTGCTCTGCACACAGACAATATAGATTTTGAATCTATAAAAAAAGTTATGTTGCCTCTGCTAATCATATCATAATTTCAATTCTTATAGTTTCACAAAAATAGCTTTTATCTCCTGACCCCCTGTAGCCTAATATGTTATGTTTCCTTTTATCTAGGCCTACCATTTCCATTTCCATTTATTCATTTTGCAGACACCTTTATCCAAAGCCACTTACAACAAGAATTGCTCGTAGAATAACATTCAAATACTGTTTTCATTCTGTTCAAATGAGCATATTAAACTTTTTTTTTTACCTGGGGCCGTATTCACAAATAATCTTACAAGAGGCTACAAATACACTGCCTTACAAAGGCAAAAGACCTTAACTCGCCAGAGTGTGGAACTGAGAAAAATTACTTTAAAGATTTTTAGTTGTCCCGCCAAATTAATTATAGGAATCTGGCAAATAGATGTTTTAGTAATGAAAATTATTTACATAAAAAAATCTTGAGCTCAAACGACCACTATTTTAAAGTTGAGTACAGTGCCTTTGTATTGTCATCAGAAAGTGAGAAGTCATGCCAAGGCAAAAGGCGGTAACTTCCACATGATCAATATTTGGTTGCTGATCACCATTAACAAAATCATTATAGTAACACCTGTATAAAATCTAGTGATCATGGTAATTAGTTATAGCCATCTACTTATTGCTATCCTGTGCTTTGGTTGCATTCTGATGACAATATTAATACATTTGACATGACAAAATACCTCCATAGATATATTAGTCCAGCGTTGGCTCGACCGCGTTTAGGGGGGTGCTGAAGGCGCCGGCGAAGTTTTGGCACTCTGCCAGCTAGATTCATGAGTGTTTCAACCAGGTCCGGTACCCGAACTGGGTGAGGCGGGGCTTTAGTTCTTTGTTGTATTCATCTGATACGGCAATGTGTAACATTTTTCTGTCAACTCTGCATAATCCTTTGCGATCAATATCGCACGTTTGTCGATGGAGCGGTTTCAGACCATACTAAATGTTCTGACCGCATTTGTGCAGGACAAAGCTCTGAGGACATCGGACGTTACAGGGACTGATGGCAGCTGTGCAAAGTATGCAGGCTACACCGTCATTTTAATTTTAATGGACAGTAAAACAAAGGCAGATAACCGTACAATCTGATAGGTAGCATTATTTGATAGAACACCTGCACAGTAACTTCATATTGACGCGCGGCTAAACAAAGGCAGAGCACCATAACTCAATTTGAGCGTTCCAGAACAAAGCCAAAGAGCGGTAACTGGTGTTACGGTGTTCTGCCTTGGTTTATCATGGGCTTTTGGTGTCACGACACGCACACACAGGGAATTAGAGATCCAGACACTCCACGACAGAAAACAAAACTCGACAAAAGTCCAGGAGGGAGGTGGAACTGTGGGTGATTAGGGGGAGGGACGGAGTGCCAGGACCATGGGAGGGAATGGACAGGGGATGACAGTTCATCGGGCGGTCTGGGCGGAGACGACCCTTCAGGCGACCAGGGCGGAACAGATAGTCCATCGGGCGGTCTGGGCGGAGACGACCCTTCAGGGGGCCAGGGTGGAGCAGGTAGTCCATCAGGCGGCCAAGGCGGAGACGTCCCCTCGGGCGACCACGGCGGAGACGACCCCTCGGGCGGCCACGGCGGAGACCTCCCCTCGGGCGGCTTCGGCGGAGACCTCCGGCTCAGGAACAGACACCGGCTCAGGAACAGACACCGGCTCGGCAGCATCCCTTCTGTCTGAAGATCCTGAAACTGACTCAGAAACATGAACAGTCTCAAGATCAACAACCGTGACCTCAGCATTCTCTGGATCGACAGACGTGACCACAGTCTCTGAATCGGCAGACATGGACTGAACAGTCTCTGGGTCAACAGACGTGACGTGAGCCGTTTCTGGGTCAACCAGCTTGACATGAACAGTCTCTGGATCTGCAGACGTGACTTTAACCATCTCCGAATCGGCAGATGTGACATGAACAGTCTCTGGGTCAACAGGCGTGACGTGAACAGTCTCCAAATCGGCAGACGTGACGTGAACAGTCTCAAGATCAGCAGAACTCATCTGCTTCCTCCATGCCTGCAGAGCTGCCACTACATAAAAAAGGAACACAGCCTTCCTGGCCATGGCAGGACTGATGATGGGGAGTTCTGGGACAACCTCCGGGAAGACAGCGGGCTGTTCGGGGACGACCTCCAGGGAGACAGCGGGCTGTTCGAGGACGACCTCCAGGGAGACAGCGGGCTGTTGGGGGACGACCTCCAGGGAGACAGCGGGCTGTTGGGGGACGACCTCCCGGGAGACAGTGGGCTTTTCGGGGACGACCTCCAGGGAGACAGCGGGCTGTTCGGGGACGTCAGGAGTGCAGGAAGCTCTCCCTCTCCTTCTCCTCTGCCGCCTCTGATAGCGACAGGCAGGCTCTGGACGGGATCGGCGGCGGATGGAAGTCTGGGCTGGATCTCACCACCTCAGGTTCCATGAAGGATCGAGGTGGAGAGTGATACCTGGACTCCCCTCTAGTACCTCCTCTCCTATGACCTCCGCGGGTCCCAGAAAATGTTGCCAGCCGGGTTCCCTCGAACAACTCTCTGGGATGATCTGAAGGGGGTGTGGAAGCTTTCTTCAAATCAGCTTCCTCAGTCAATCGGGCCCACAGTGCAAAACACTCGAAGATGTTCATACGAGGAGGAATCTCTTTAGATTGAGAATTCCCCCTCTGCTGTTTCTTCCCCTTCTCAGTGGCTGAAGATTTTGGAGACCCCATACCGCTGGATCTCTGCATGACGGAGTCCTTCTGTCACGACACGCACACAGGGAATTAGAGATCCAAAAGCAGTGTTTTATTAAAGGGTAATCCGTACTCACAACCAGTCCAGGCAAAGGTCATAATCCAAAAGGCAATCCAAAACCACAAAAGATAAAGACTAGAAACAGGCTTGAAATAACAACAGAAGTATGGGGACAATATACAAGGACTCCATGACAAACACTGAAACAGACAGGGTATATATACACACAAGTGTTAACAAGGTGACGAGAAACAGCTGTAAGGCAATGAACAATCAGTGACAGACAGGATCATGGGAATTGTAGTGAGAATGCATAGACACTGTGAAAACTGAGGACCTCTAGTGTTTAACCCAGGGAACCACCAGACACTGTGACATTTGGAAGATACTGTTAAGACAACTCATTATTTTCTCGAAAAAACAACGGAATTGAATGAAGATACTCATCCACATGATAAAGGAGGTCTTGAATGTGCCAAAAATATAAATAACTAATTTTCGACCAAAAACGAAGTTACGGTATTTTGCCTTTGCACGGCAGTATAGCTCCTAACTGGCGAATTTAAGAGAAACTCCTAAAAATAATGGGCGTGTCACTCATAACTTTAGACTCTTAATGTGTTTTACTAAGAGTATTCACAATATTAATCTGTCAATAATAATAATAATAATAATGTCATCATCATATTATTAATGTTGACCTGGTTTAACTAACTTTTATGTGATAGCCCTAAATAGGGGTCCTGTGCCTGTCTCTGGGTTACTGGCTTAGAAAAAGATCTGCACTAAAACAGATTGTGTGTAGTATAGCTTAATCCCCCCAGACATGACATCCTGGTAACCCCTCTGCTTGCAACCAATCCCTTTTTTGATTTGCATAAAGGTTTAATGCAGTTTGTAGGCCTCTTGTCAACTCAAAAAAGAGGAAGTGAGAGTCAAGGGTTTTAGTAAAGATCAAACTCAATAAATTAATTCCAAGCATTTGTTCACTCGGCAGGAACTCGGTATCTGTGAACAATCCTGTCTGTGAAGAAATAAAAAGCCTGAGCATTGTTTCTGACCATGTCCATCCCTTTATGACCACCATGTACCCATCCTCTGATGGCTACTTCCAGCAGGATAATGCACCATGTCACAAAGCTCGAATCATTTCAAATTGGTTTTTTGAACATGACAATGAGTTCACTGTACTAAAATGGCCCCCACAGTCACCAGATCTCAACCCAATAGAGCATCTTTGGGATGTGGTGGAATGGGAGCTTCGTGCCCTGGATGTGCATCCCACAAATCTCCATCAACTGCAAGATGCTATCCTATCAATATGGGCCAACATTTCTAAAGAATGCTTTCAGCACCTTGTTGAATCAATGCCACGTAGAATTAAGGCAGTTCTGAAGGCGAAAGGGGGTCCTAATTCCTAATAATCCTTTAGGTGAATGTATAATGACACACTTACATGCCCAGTGCATGCCCTCTGACTTCAGGGAGAAGCTGCTGTCTTTTCAGCGCTATAAAAAAAATCATATCGCCTGGATCAGATAGGTAATGCAGATCAAACACCTGTGTTTTATGACCTTTAGAATATGAAAAATATGCAATATGAAAAGTATTTTCAAAGTTAATTACTTTCTTTATAAAAGACATGATTTGGCCCTCAAAAAGCTTTTTTTCCAAAAGGTACATCTTGAAAAAGTGGGGTCTTATAATCAGGGTCGTCTTACTTTCAGAGAAATACGATAAATGTCCAACTCTGTCGGCCTTCTCTCGACACCAGTGCAGGAACACTATGAGTGTGCAGTTTAAACATTTCAAAACTTGATAAATGGATCTAATTTTTGTCTAATTTGTTACAGGAATATGCTGTAGTGGACGATGGCACACACCAAAACATTACAGTCTTCATGTAACTGTGTGGGTGGAGCCTGACAGGAGTGTTTTGAAAAGAATCAGGAAAATATGACAATGGATTCAAGTGGAAATCAAAGGCTTGTGGCCGGCAAATAATGTCATCATGGAAATATATTGTTCCTTTATGCATTGTTATTTGTTTGATTATACTTGCTTATAGGTAAAGCTAATTGTTTATTAGTTTTCGTAATTATTTGTGTTACTTAAACATTTTTAAGCTGTGTAGAAATACAACTGTTTAAATATTAAATTCACTTTAAATATTGAACATTTGGAATTCATCTTTATTCAATAAACTACTAGTGTCAATACTAGTACCCATGGATCCTTGCAATGCCGACTTTTCACAATCCAATCAACAAGTCCCACTAATTTTTTTTACTTGTTTGATAATCCACTTCACAAAATGCTTCACAATATGGAGGTGAAGTTAGTCTTAAATTCTCTTTAAGTGCCGACTTTAGTTACTAGAACTTCACCTTTTGGCGATACAACATAATCAAAGTCCCTTTTAAGGAAAGTTAGTTTATTTGCAACCCTTTCAGGCAGGAACCCTTTTTCGCTCATGCAAGACCAACTCCTATATGCTTGAAGGGCGAAATATCCTGAAAAACTGTTGGCCAAAGTCACATTTTAATAACATATTTCAAATTTACATGATCCATAAAGATCCATAAATGTTTATTTCAGGTTTGTCCAGAAAATTCCCAATTTGGATATTTTATTTGGAAGTCAGGACTTCCATTACTAGAGCTGAAATATTTGGTATGTGAAAAGGCCTCAAGCGTTACTCTGACAGGACTGATTTCCTCTTCCTCTTCCTCTTCGGTGTGACGTCCCTCAGCGTCTCTCCATCACTTAATGAAAGTCATGTGATCAACACTGTGATGCTGATGTCAAAAGTTCATGCATTTGTTTTTCTCACCTACAAAAGAGTAAACAGTATTTATTCATGTTTAGAGACATGTGATGCATTCAAGAAGGACAAGGCAACTGACAGATTAAAAAACGTAATAGTTATCATGATAAAAACATTCAGATTAATCAATTCATCTTCACCAGCGTGTTTAAAGTTCTTTATTTAACTTCCAGATTGCTATTAATCAGTAAATTGGAGGTTTATCAAGTGCACAGTTTGTTTTGACGTCACTGCTACTGCAATACCTTCCAGTGTTTTACAAGCTAGGATAGTTGGTCTGCATATGCAAATTAAAGTACAGTTATTCAAGCAATTATTTTATCTGTTTCCTAAAAACAGGTTCATTACAATCTATATGCAACTGATTAAATAGTGATATTCCCAAGTTTGAAAACATGGACTGATATAAAGTTTCTCTCAGTTTAATGTGTATGCCTTTAGTCTAATGTTGTCTGTTAAAACTCTTCCTCTGCTCGATTTGCACTAGTTGAGGTGTCATAAGCTCATGTGAAAGTATAATGTGTTAATCACGTGTCATTCAGAGTGTGAAAACGCCAATACTGGTTTCATTCTGATCATTTGTAGTGCTGTCACTGGTCACGGGTGTTGGTGAAACGGGTAAGAGCATGATTTTATAACTGTTCTGTTAAATATATTAAGTGTGGGGGATTTATGGGAGATTGGTTGGGGCTAGTTGTCACAGGGCTTTGTTTCAGTAACTATATGGTTTAAAACCAAAAGTCCAATAGCACAATGTTTTGTATGTTGGTGACAAACACCTTAAAACTTTAATCTTTTAACAACAGATAACTGTATAATACAGGCTGACTATACAGTATAATGAAAGCTGCTGACTGCTGTCAATCAAAAGGTGGCAGGGACAGACGTTGGACAGTTCCGTACTCAAGTAGTGCAAAAACGACTGTTGCTCAGCTATATTCAAGATACAGGGGGTTTATGTTGAGCTAGTGTCTTAATCTGTGTTCTCTGCGCTTCCATACATTTTTCAGTAGATCAAAGTAGCATAAAGTCTGCTCTGGAACAGACACAGCGCACGAGTCCTCAGCCCACTCTCTCTCAGAATCTCCCAGTTTCCCAGTGGTTTTTCTCCATGACAATTACTGCAATTAACGCAATAATGCCCTATTCGCACAGGATTAGTATTACCTGGTGACCTCTAGTCATTTGTAATAATTGCAGAGGTTGTCTGAGATCTTAATCCCGTGCAAATCGGCCATGTCTGTAATTTGTAAAGTAAAAATTCCCCCGCAAATGACCGACCATATTTCGCCGAACACGAGGTCCTGTGATAATAATAGTCCTGTGCGAATCGTCATCTCTGTGATTTGGCAGGTCGTTTATAATTTTTTTCAAGGTTTTTGTTTCCTGTGCGCTTTTTTATCCATCTTTCGTGAAGAATGGAGGCTGAGTTGGAGTGTTTTGATAGTATTTTGGGTGCTGGGTCATATCGCTATACACCATGATACGATACAACTATTCAATTTGCAGAAAGAGAAAGCTGAAAACCATCAGAAGAGCAAAAACAAAAAGAATGATTAGATGGAGATGGATGACATGTATAGCAGCATGTGGTGAGGAACATTCTTCTGTTTATGATATATCCTACAGCTAGACCTATAATAACAACAATACCAGCGATTTCCAAGCAATAGCCTATTGACATCATATCCGGAAGATAAGTCAGTAAATTCGAGAAAAATCACAGGCTTCGCTTGTCCCGTGCGAATGCGCGACTCCTCAGTCCACTCTCTCTCAGAATCTCCCAGTTTCCCAGTGGCTTTTATCCGGTCTCTCCATTCCAATTACTGCAACAAGACACAGGTGTTTGTAGTTTTGCACTTGACCTGCTTACTCACCGCTCATCTCCAGTCTCTCTATCCCGCTGCAGACTTCACTGAACCACACACCCCTCGCCACAGACATATATACTGTATAATATATTTGATGAAACGTCTAATGCAATGAGAATATGAAAAGCTTAATGTGTAACAATGAGACAGAAACGACAAGACTTGCATAAGCCGCTAAGACTAGTCTTACAAGTTAAGGCCATTGCACAGTGAGCCTGAAATTTTCGTATGCGTTTTTTCGTGTTCGTCAGCCTTAAAATTCGTCACGCACAGAAACCTTGCACACTGAGTCCGATGTGTATGTATTAAACCTTTGCGAAAAAAAACCCCTGGACAGGCACACCTGGATTAATCAGTTTGTCCAATAATGGCAGACAGGAAACAAAGGAGCTGGCTGAAGTTCAGGAAGTAGTGCAGCTGTGCATACCGTAAAGTCGTTCGCTTGTACGGTGGCTCTGAATTGTCAAAAAAACTTCTCAAAATACTGGCTGTGGATTTGAAAAACGCAGAAAATCGAACCCGATCCGAATTTTTTTATTACGGACGAAAGTTTCGTAGACAGTGTGCAAGCGTGATTGACATAACGTGCGAAAATTTCGGATGCGAATTTCGGACTCAGTGTGCAATGGCCTTAAGTCATCACATTTTTTTATTTAAAACTGTTCATAACGTTACGTCAGTTACATAAAAACGTACATTGGACTAATCTGATACCGAAAAGTAAGACTGACTGATCTGATCTATCATATTAGATCTTAAGACACTGTCTTATCATAATGGCTATATTTATGTAACTGGCCATTAAAAGTTGAAAAATAAGCCACTGTACATTTGTTGTAGGTGTTGATAGTGACATCACTCAGAATGGCTCCTCCTCTTCCTCTGATCGTTCTTCTCATGATTCATGGTTAGTCAATGCAACACTTCAGAAACACACAAGATACATTTTATACTGCAATGTTATATGCACAAGCTGCTGCTAAATTGTTCAAGATGAATTCTGTGTTTCAGGGGTTTCTAGTGTTGATTGGGGTGTGAGTTACAGTCCTTCACACATCTGTGCACTAAATAACTCAACAGTGATAATGAGATGCACTTATAAATACCCTACTGGATATCAGATCATGAAAGTGTTCTGGACAAAAGGTCCAATACTAAGGGGTGTTGAACTTCTAGATCTGTCTGAGGACCCTGAATACAGTCAGAGGCTTCAGTATCTGGGAGATAAACAGCAGAACTGCACCGTCAGACTGAGTCATGTGACACTGAAGGATTCACACATGTACTATTTCAGATTCATCACTGATAAAGCTGATGGAAAATGGATTGGTGATCCAGGAGAGACTCTTACTGTCACAGGTGACTTTGATGAGGTTTATCTCTTCTTCTGTGCATTATGCTGAATAATAATCAGTGTATGACAGCAGCACTAGATATAATGTGTGTGTTGTGTTCAGATCTTCAGGTGGAGTCTCCTGAGAGAGTGACAGAGGGAGATTCAGTCAATCTGAGATGTAAAAGCAGCTGCGCTCTGACTGACAGAGCAACATTCATCTGGTACAGAAACTCACAGCCATTAACTGAGAGAAGAGACAGAAACAATGAACTCCTGCTGCAGTCAGTCAGAAGAGAGGATTCAGGCAGATATAGCTGTGCTGTAGACGGACACACTCACATCTCCCCTGAGGTTCAGCTCAATGTCATGTGTGAGTACAGATTCATTAGTTCTTTTTAAAAACCAGAGATTGTTTTTGAATAAGATGATTTAAAGATTAAATTTTTGTCCTGTGTTAGATCCTCCAAAGAACGTCTCAGTGTCCATCAGTCCATCTGGTGTAATAGTGGAGGGAGATTCAGTGACTCTGAACTGCATCAGTAACTCAAACCCTCCTGCAGAAATCAGCTGGATTAAAGGAGCAACGATTGTAGGATCTGGAAGAATCTTCAACATCTCAAAGATCAGCTCTGATGACAGTGGAGAATACAAGTGCAAGTCCATCAATGAATATGGAGAGAAATACTCTGATAATGTGACTTTAAACGTCATGTGTGAGTTAATAATCATCTGCACATTGTTTAAAATTTCCAAACACATAATTTTGTAATAGTTATTGTGAATTTTCATTTTTGTCTGTTTTAGACCCACCCAGGAACGTCTCAGTGTTGATGAATGGATCTGGTGTAATAGTGGAGGGAGATTCAGTGACTCTGAACTGCATCAGTGACTCAAACCCTCCTGCTCTGAACTTCAGCTGGTTTAAGGAGAATGAAACCTCAGCTGTTGGATCTGGACAGAGTTTCAGTGCACTACAGAGTGGACGCTTCTACTGTCAGGCTCACAATCAACATGGATCTCAGAGATCAGACGCTGTAACTGTGTCTGTTAAAGGTAGAGCGGCTCATATACTTACATTACTCTTTCTAATGTGAAGCAAATTATTTATTTATTTTTTATGTTTTATACATTTGTGCTATTAGGAAGTCTGGTGATATACATATCCATAGGAGTGATTTGTGGAGCTGCAGTGATCATCATGATGCTGTTTTGGTAAGACGTGTGTCTGTGGTCTTGTGTGTGTGAATGAGTCAGAAGGTTGTGAATTCATGCTAACAATTAATCAACAATCGCTTAATTGTCGATAATAATTTAATAGGTAAAAATGAAGCAAGCCTGCAGTAGTTACGTTTTCTAAATGTATTAATGTATTCAAGCCATTAAATGGATTAGGTAAGCTAGGCGTTTATTTCAAAACATATTTAACCAGGGATCCAAAAACTCTTCAAACAAGTGATTTTACTGAACATAAGATGTTTCTTATGTGTTTCACTGTGTGCTCCTATTCTATAATGCATATTAAATAAAGACCTGTTAATCTGACCGACAAACCAATCTTAGCGTGCTCCTGCTGTAAAAGTGTCTAATTGGTCTCTACTAGGCTTGCTGTAATTGTCGGTGTTACCGTTGTTTAGCCGCAACAGTTACATCACTTGCCCATAGCAGCACCGCCCCCCATGTCGTTTTGATGTTTTGTAGGTGAAAATCATTTAGTTCAGTTAGAGAACAGACACTACAATTAAAAACTGAACGTGTCTTCTCAATGCAGCGTGAGCCGAACGAGAATCTCTGCCCAGATGAGCAGCAGGAGTCATTTATCACGAGAGTGAGGAGCTGACTGACAAGACGATGGCGGAAGATTTGGTTTCAAAGCGAAATGTAAAAGCACCTATTTGGCGATATTTAGGATTTAAAGGAACACGCCGACTTTTTGGGACTTTAGCTTATTCACCGTATCCCCCAGAGTTAGATAAGTCCATGCATACCCTTCTCATCTCCGTGCGTGCCGCAACTCTGTCTGACGAATGGTGGGCTAGCCTAGCTTAGCACAAAGACTGGAGGTAAACGGCTCCAGCTAGCATACTGCTCCCAATAAGTGACAAAATAACGCCAACATTTTCCTATTTACATGTTGTGATTTGTATAATCACAGCTTGTACGAATAACAAGGTCACATGAGACACAACCATCTTCTAACTGTATACATACTGGGAACTATATTTATTTATTTATTTATTTTTATTTAACCTTTATTTAACCAGGAAGGTCCCATTGAGGTTAAAAACCTCTTTTTCAAGGGAGTCCTGGCCAAAAGGCAGCAAAAACACAGTCAATTACATTTATAAAAGTTATACAATACAAATAATTAAAAACATTTACAATTTAAACAGGTCATTTCAGGTTCTCTCAATCTGGACTTAAAAGCATTTAAGGAAATAAGTTCAGATAATTTCAAGTCTTTTTGCATAAAGTTCCATGAAGAAGGAGCGGAGTAGACAAAAGCCCTTTTTCCCAGTTCTGTACGGGCAAATGGAACAAAGAGCAGCAAGTTATCATTTGATCGCAATGAATAAGAACCAACACTTCTCCATGTGATTAAACTACAGATGTAGGATGGCAACAGACCAAGCATGGCCTTATAGTTAAAAATATGCCAATGCCCTGATCTCCTGTTGGACAACGATGGCCATCCCACTCTGGAATATAATTCACAATGATGGGTCAAGTTTTTACAATTCGTAATAAATCTCAGAGACGCATGATAAACAGTGTCAATCTTATACAGACATTGTGCTGAAGCGGTCCTATACACCAGGTCTCCATAATCTAAGACAGATAAAAATGTTGCAGTGACTAGCTGCTTTTTAGCTTTAAAAGAAAAACAAAATTTATTTCGAAAGAAAAAAGACAGTTTAAGTTTGAGTTTCTTCACAAGGTTGTCTATATGAGGCTTAAAAGTGAGAGCATCATCAAGCCAGATACCAAGGTACTTATAAGAATGAACCACCTCTATGACACTTCCAGTCAAAGTGAACACAGCAGGAGGAGCTTGAGAAACCTTCTTAGTATTACTAAACAGCATCAGTTTGGTCTTATCAGCATTGAGAACCAGTTTAAGCTGCATAAGCGTGCGTTGAACCACATTAAAAGCTTTCTGCAAAGACTCAACCGCTTTAGCTGGGGACGATCCAAAACAATAAATAATCGTGTCATCAACATACAAACGCATATTAGCATCCGACACATTGTGGCCTAGTTCATTTATATACATAATAAACAAGAGAGGACCTAATATTGAGCCTTGTGGCACCCCCTTGTGGACCTTCACTAATGCCGAACATAGACCATCACATTTAATGCACTGAGTCCTGTCACTCAGATAATTCATGAACCAGGAAACTACACAATCAGACAATCCCAGACAAAGAAGCCTATGCTTTAGAACAGCATGGTCCACTGTGTCAAAAGCTTTTGACAGATCAAGAAAAAGTGATGCACAGAATTGCTTTCTATTAAGAGCGACAAGTATGTCATTAATTACTTTTGTAACAGCAGTGATGGTACTGTGCTTTTTCCTGAAGCCTGATTGCAGTTTGGAAAGGAGTTCATTTGAGTATAAAAACTCTTTTATTTGGTCTGAAACAAGGGATTCTAAAATTTTTGACAAAACACACAAATTAGATATAGGCCGATAGTTAGTTAAAGCAGCACTCAGTAGCTTTGGGACTTCTTCGCTGTATTCTCGCTTTTTGCTGCAGGTTTCTCTCTAGAGCTCCCCCCACAGCTTCGGAATAGATATTTGACAACACTGTTGTAAAAACTCATTGTTGATTCTCAGACACCAGAGGCTATAGATCAACGACATCAAAGCAGATGGGACATTCTTTAAAACGTCTTCTTCATTCGGGTTCGGACAGCGTGAGGGAGCGCAATAATGACAGCATTTTAGCAGATTTCTTTTGGCCGTAAAGCAATTGTTTACATCGCGAGACCTGATATCACGCGAGACTTCCTGACGCAGCGGCCGGCGGCCCGCCGGCTCAAAGTTGCAAGTGCGTATTTTCCGCTCACGGGCACCAGGGGGGTGCGAAACGACCACCATTCAACCCGAAATAAGTGATATAACCATTCCAATGACTCCGAAGCTGTTCAGTTAAGGTAAAAAAAGTTACTTAGTTCACCTTTAAAACTGCTGAATCACCTCCTTTAAACAAGGGAATAACAAAAGCTGACTTCCAAACTGATGGTATTTCATTGCTTTGAATTGACAGATTAAAAAGAATTGTGAGGGGCTCTGCAACAAAATCAGCCACCTTTTTCAAAAAGTAAGGCTCTATTAAATCTGGTCCAGGAGGTTTTCTGTGATCTAACGCTTTAAGAGCTCCATGCACCTGCTGCACAGTAAAAGAAACAAAATTGAAAGGCTCTCCAGAAAACACTGGGGAGTATGTGCATGGAGTGACAGCGACTACTCCTGTCGACTCGGACAGAGAACCAACTGATACAAAATGCTCATTAAAGCAATTTAAGACATCAACTCTGTCGTAGACTGGGAGAGAGTTTTTTAAGACAAATTTTGGGAGGGCTTCATTACTTTTATTCACAGAAAGAGACTTGATGACTTTCCAAAATTTCTGTGGATTATTGAGGTTTTCACTTGTGACTGATAAATAATATTCTGATTTAGCCTTTTTGATAAGAGAGGTACATTTATTTCTTAGTTGTCTGAAAATGGACCAGTCAGTGGCAGAATCACCATTTCTAGCTTTAGCCCATGCCACATTTCGCTGATGGATAATGTCTGACAACTCTGGAGAAAACCAAGGGTTTTCCCGTCCCTTCACTCTATGCTTTGTCCAAGGAGCATGTTTATTTACAATTTTCTCAAAATTCTCCTTAAAAAGTGTCCAGGCAAGCTCAACGTCAGGCAACAGGCCTAGCTGTCCCCAGTTAATCAAAGATAGATCATGATGATAGGCTTGTTCATTAAAGTTTTTCAAATTCCTCTTTCTAATAATTTGCGATTTACATTTGGGTATTTTACTGCCTCTCACTCAGATCATTACAAAAGACACCCATGGATAAAAATTTATGAGGGACATTTGTTAGAATCAAGTCGATTAAAGTAGATTTATCTGGATTTTTGAGATTAGGCCTTGTAGGTACATTTACCAACTGGCTAAGACTGATAGAATCACAAAAAGATTTAAATTCATCAGAAACAACATTTAGCCAGTCCCAATTCAAGTCCCCGGCCAGTAAAAGTTCCCTATAGTTTAATCTGGACAAAAGAAGCTTTAAAGATGATAAAGCCTCCCTGGAGGCCGATGGAGGTCTATAACACCCCACAACAGTTATTGAAAGGGACTTAAATATTTCAACATTTAAGGCCAAAAACTCCATTTGCTTACAGAGAGACTCAGACAGAACAACTGATGCACCAAATCTTGACTTAACATAGATGGCTACACCACCACCTTTCTTCGGCCTGTCACTGCGAAAAACATTATACCCATGCACATTTATATCTTCATTAGTAATTGATTTCATCAACCAAGTTTCCGAAATTATCGCTATGTCTGCATCTGTAGATTCAATCCAAATTTTAACCATGTCCATTTTGGGTAGTAAACTGCGAACATTAAGATGAACAAATTTAAGTCCAGGCATTGATTTAAATTCAGCAGGGGTCAAGAGACATTGCAAACAGGGGCCAGGATTGGGCTGCACATTTCCAGATAGAAGTAGGAGTAGTGTAATAATCAATCTGCATTTCACAGTATATTTTGAAGCCGGCCTATCATATGCTGAAACCAGGCAATGCCTGTCATTAATTGAGAAAGACAAATTATACAAAGCAAAAAAAATTTGCAGTTTAGGCAAATCCCAATACAGATCCATCCAGAAGTCCAGGTTCCAACAATACTTGTCAATACTGGTTTTTGTGCCACTATAGTAGGTTTCCTGTATGCCCACCATATTATTAAAACAACTCACCCTAGGATCAGTGTCCATTTTCAAGTTCCAAGTGACCAACAGGGATAAGACAATTAAGAAAAATGCCATCGTCATTAATTTACTAATAGTAAAGTTGACAAATAACAGTACCAGTTTATCTTGTAGAGTATGGCCCAGCTTCCAAAATGATGTTGCAGGCTTAGGCTTGTTTACCCAAGCTCCAGGAGAATATAGCAGGCCAGGCCCGTTAGCCTAGCCTCCAGGTTGATGTGTGAGACTCAGGCTGGTTTGCCCAAGCTCCAGGAGAATGAAGCAGGCCAGGCCCGCTAGCCTAGCTCCAGGAGTATGTAGCAGGCTCAGGCTGGTTAGCCCAAGCTCCAAGAGAATGTAGCAGGCTCAGGCTAGTTCGCCCAGGCTCCAATGAGGATGTAGCAAGCTCAGGCTGGTTAGCCCAAGCTCCAAAAAGATGTAGCAGGCTCAGGCTGGTTAGCCCAAGCTCCAAGGGGATGTAGCAGGCTCAGGCTGGTTAGCCCAAGCTCCAGGAAGATGTAGCAGGCTCAAGCTGGTTAGCCCAAGCTCCAGGAGAATGTAGCAGGCTCAGGCTAGTTAGCCCAAGCTCCAAGAGGATATAGCAGTCTCAGGCTGGTTAGCCCAAGCTCCAGGAAGATGTAGCAGGCTCAGGCTGGTTAGCCCAAGCTCCAAGGGGATGTAGCAGGCTCAGGCTAGTTAGCCCAAGCTCCAGGAAGATGTAGCAGGCTCAGGCTGGTTAGCCCAAGCTCCAAGAGGATATAGCAGGCTCAGGCTGGTTAGCCCAAGCTCCAGGAATATGTAGCAGGCTCAGGCTGGTTAGCCCAAGCTCCAAGGGGATGTAGCAGGCTCAGGCTAGTTAGCCCAAGCTCCAAGAGGATATAGCAGGCTCAGGCTGGTTAGCCCAAGCTCCAGGAGAATGAAGCAGGCCAGGCCCGCTAGCCTAGCTCCAGGAGTATGTAGCAGGCTCAGGCTGGTTAGCCCAAGCTCCAAGAGAATGTAGCAGGCTCAGGCTAGTTCGCCCAGGCTCCAATGAGGATGTAGCAAGCTCAGGCTGGTTAGCCCAAGCTCCAAAAAGATGTAGCAGGCTCAGGCTGGTTAGCCCAAGCTCCAAGGGGATGTAGCAGGCTCAGGCTGGTTAGCCCAAGCTCCAGGAAGATGTAGCAGGCTCAAGCTGGTTAGCCCAAGCTCCAGGAGAATGTAGCAGGCTCAGGCTAGTTAGCCCAAGCTCCAAGAGGATATAGCAGTCTCAGGCTGGTTAGCCCAAGCTCCAGGAAGATGTAGCAGGCTCAGGCTGGTTAGCCCAAGCTCCAAGGGGATGTAGCAGGCTCAGGCTAGTTAGCCCAAGCTCCAGGAAGATGTAGCAGGCTCAGGCTGGTTAGCCCAAGCTCCAAGAGGATATAGCAGGCTCAGGCTGGTTAGCCCAAGCTCCAGGAATATGTAGCAGGCTCAGGCTGGTTAGCCCAAGCTCCAAGGGGATGTAGCAGGCTCAGGCTAGTTAGCCCAAGCTCCAAGAGGATATAGCAGGCTCAGGCTGGTTAGCCCAAGCTCCAGGAAGATGTAGCAGGCTCAAGCCCGTTTGCCTTGCTCTGTTTAGCCAGGACTAATAGGATCAGTTGGATCAGGCTCAGGTTAGCAAAGTTAGCTCAGAGCAGAGGTATAGTGTCATTTTTAAACTCATAGTAGTCCACAATATTCTTAAAAGTTCAAGATAAAATGTCCATATAAATGACTTGTACAACTTAAAAACTACAACTTAAAAGGGGTAAAATACTATGAAATCCATTTAAATGAAATCAGTCCAGAGAGAGACACTGAGCAGACCTTAGACTAGCTGCCATCTTGGATTCTGAGAAGGCGAAGCACTGCTACTACTCCACTTGTAGTCTTTGGTGACTTCAACATTCATCTCGAGAAGCCGTATGCAACAGACTTCAACTCTCT
Source organism: Leuciscus leuciscus (assembly GCF_965113295.1). Lineage (NCBI taxonomy): Eukaryota > Metazoa > Chordata > Actinopteri > Cypriniformes > Leuciscidae > Leuciscus > Leuciscus leuciscus. Next base: position 58,055,989 of record NC_138727.1, read on the forward strand.
CCTAGCCTCTTTCGATCTCAAACGACTCATCAACACAGGTACTCACAAATCAGGCAACCAACTGGACCTGGTTTACACACGCAACTGCATCACAGACAATATTTTGGTGAGACCTCTCCATGTTTCAGATCATTTCCTCATTACTTTCAATCTACAACTTCCTACCCGTGCACCACCAACCCCCCTACCAGTCACTTTCAGACGAAACCTGCGCACACTTTCTCCCGCCCATCTTTCCTCTGCTGTGTCATCTTCTCTTCCCTCACCCACACAATTCTCATCTCTGGATGTGAATGCTGCAACGGATACCTTATGCTCCATTCTAACTTCTTCTCTAGACAATATCTGCCCCCTCTCCTCCAGGCCTGCACGCGCTACTCCCTCTAACTCCTGGTTATCTGAGGTTCTTTGTGGACACCGGACCGAACTCAGGGCAGCGGAGAGGAAATGGCGCAAATCAAAACACACATCTGACCTGAGTATGTATAAATCTCTCCTCTCTTCCCTTTCTGTGCATGTTCATGCTGCAAAATCTTCATATTTCCACAACAAGATCAACAGCTCCTCTAACACACGATCACTCTTCAAGACATTCAACCCTCTCCTCTGTCCACCTCCACCCGCCTCCTCTTTAACTGCTGATGATTTTGCTAACTTCTTCACCTACAAAACAACAACCATCAGCAGTCAGTTCTCAGCGCCTGTTACGACCCAGCTCTAAGTCATAACATAAAGAGGACAACTGACAAGATGAATTCAAATAAAGAAATATAAGTTTATTTAAAGTTAACCAAATAATGTCTAGGGTTCAAACACAAGATAATTATAGTAAACATCAACACAAAATCAAATCAATAAACAGTTGGAAATGAGGTTGGTAGAGTTGTGGAAATCATATGGGAACACAAACTCAAGAACCCACTCTTCAAACAAAGTCACAAAACACAAATGAGAGAGAACTAGGCAAAATCCATGAGCTCCTTAAATAGTTTGCCACAGGTGCAGCTGATCTTCATTAGAGCAATCCCGCCCACCAAGGAGTCAGTCCTAGAACTCACAAAAGATAAGAGATAAAAAAACAAACAGGGGCAGGGATGTAACAGCGCCACACACACAAAAACCCAGACCGACCCCTCCCACAGCCAATAACCCTCTCTCCTCCTTCTCTCCGCTAACCGAGGAAGAAGTATCTGAACTTATCCTCTCCAGTCATCCAACCACCTGCCCTCAAGACCCCATCCCCTCACACCTTCTACAAGCCATCTCTCCCACACTTCTACCAGCACTCACACACATCATCAACTCATCCCTCCATACTGGCACTTTCCCTACTGCGTTCAAGCAGGCTCGGGTAACTCCACTGCTTAAAAAAACAACACTAAATACATCATTTGTAGAGAATTACAGACCTGTCTCTCTCCTACCATTCATTGCGAAAACACTTGAACGAGCTGTTTTCAACCAAGTAACATCCTTCTTGTCTCTAAACAACCAGCTGGATGTCAACCAATCCAGCTTCAAGAAAGGACACTCAACTGAGATTGCATTATTGTCGGTCACAGAAGCTCTACGGATCGCAAAAGCTGTTTCCAAATCTTCAGTTCTCATTCTCCTGGATCTGTCTGCTGCCTTCAACACTGTGAATCATCAGATCCTTATGTCCACCCTCTCATCACTGGGCATCACAGGAACTTCCCTCCACTGGTTTGAATCCTATCTCACAGGTAGGTCCTTCAAGGTTGCATGGAGAAGCGAGGTATCCAAAGCACATCAACTGACCACAGGGGTTCCTCAGGGTTCAGTTCTTGGACCCCTCCTCTTCTCTGTCTACACCACATCACTGGGACACATCATACATGCACATGGTTTCTCTTACCATTGCTATGCTGATGACACACAGCTCTTCCTCTCATTTCAACCAGATGATCCCACAGTAGCTCCACGGATCTCAAGCTGTCTGGCGGACATCTTGGCATGGATGAAGAAACATCACCTGCAGCTCAACCTGGCAAAGACTGAGCTTCTCGCCCACCCTGCCAATCCAGCTCTACAGCACGACTTCACTATCCAGCTAGATTCATCATCAATTACCCCATCAAGGTCGGTCAGAAATCTTGGAGTAATATTGGATGACCAGCTGACCTTCACAGACCACATTTCAAAGACAGCTCGATCATGCAAGTTTGCACTGCACAACATCAGGAAGATCAGGCCTTTCCTAACTGAGCATGCAACACAACTTCTCGTCCAGGCCCTGGTCATTTCTAGGCTTGATTACTGCAATGCTCTTCTGGCTGGACTTCCATCATGCGCAACTAAACCTCTACAAATGATTCAGAATGCTGCAGCTCGTCTTGTCTTCAACGAGCCAAAAAGGGCCCACGTCACTCCTCTGTTCATCTCTCTGCACTGGCTACCACTCGCTGCTCGCATCAAGTTCAAGGCATTGACGCTTGCTTACAGATCTATCACAGGCTCAGCTCCCTCCTACTTTCAGTCACTCCTACAAACCTACATCCCTACCAGAAGCCTACAATCGGTCAACGAGCGACGTCTCGTGGTTCCATCACAGAGAGCCACAAAATCACTCTCCAGAACATTCTCATTCACGGTTCCATGCTGGTGGAATGATCTCCCCACCCTCATCCGGAATGCAGAATCCCTGACAACATTCAGAAGACAGCTGAAAACCCATCTCTTCCGTGAGCACTTAACCTCATAAAAAATAAATAATAATTATTTCCTTTTCCTTTAATCCTCCCTTATCGGGCTTATGCTACTCTGAACAATGCCTAAACTTCATATTTTGAGCACTTGCGTTATTTTTGCCTCTTCACGATGACTCGCTTAATTTAGTCCTAATTTTTAAGTCACTTTGGACAAAAGTGTCTGCTAAATACATAAATGTAAATGTAATTGTGTCAAATCACTGTCTTTAAAGGGGAACCAGGTGGATGAAAAAGAGAAAAGACACACAGGAATCTCAGGTGAGAATAATTATCATAATGATGATCATTACCATAATGATATGGTATCTAAATGAATTGGTATCTAAAAGATTGAAAGTCTGAATGTAGCAGTGACTTTTTCTAGTGAGTTGTTTATAGACGTTATTTATTTTCTCTTTATTCTGTTTTTTTCTTTAATGGCAAAGATGAATCATTCCAGACCACATCATGACAGACACAACGCTTATGATGTTGAATTGAGTGATGCTGTGTATGAGAATGTAACGGTAAGTGTTTCCTACAGAAGACTAAACTCTCTTCACCTTTAGCCAAAAGGAATTAAACACTCAATGTCAATCAGTGTTCATCCGTTCAATCGTTTTTTTTATTTTTTATATTGAAAGTAGAAAAATTAGAAAACAGCTTGAATATTCGATTTCTACACGTGGACGGGAATGAAACGCCCCTTTCCTCTGATTTGTCAGCCGAAGATCTAACTGATCGGTCATCAGTTCTTCCTCAGTTCTGCACTGCAGAATAAGAGTCCTCCGCTGCTGCTGCTGCTGATGTGCGGATTTTTATCTCGTTTATTGCAACTACATTTCATCTTTTTCTCATCAAACAACCAGACTAACGAATGGCTCGACACAACCCGTACCGGGGAAGAGCCTAGACATGGCTTTAAAATAATTTGAAAAAGATTAATAAAATGAAAATAATTAGCTATTTTTCTATATTTTCCGGACTGTAAAGTTGCGTTTTTTATCATGAAGCATGCTGTGATTTATTCCTAAGTGACTTAGGCCTATATAATGCATTTTACTTCAAATAATCTAAATGTTGACTTTCAAAAGTAGGCACACCAAGAAGGCTATTCACTGTATTTTGGTTAATTTTTGGTGTGCGCCAGAAGGATGTTTAAGGAGACAGAGACGCGCTAAAGCAGCACACCATGTTGTTTTCTTAATTTTTCAAAGGCATTTTGTACATTTTGTAGTCATTTTGAATGTACACAAATAAAAATATACTAGGGATGTCCCGATCCGATCCACGGCATCGGTATCGTGCCGATACTGGCCCAAAACGCTAGATCGGATATCGGAGGGGAGAAAAAAAAATATCCGATACCTATGATCCGATACCTATTAGGGGTGGAACGGTACATGTATTCGTACTGAACGTACGTTCGGTGCATGGATTTACACAGAGAATACACGGTATAAAAATAAATAAAACTTGCGTGCACATTAATTAATGTAATACGGAACTAACGTTACTGTTAGATACGCGCATAGACATATGCGGGTTCTTTAGGGACACCTAATCTGTAGCCCCGCCTATTAGCTCTGAACGCGCGTCTCTTCAAATGCTCGCTTTATCATTATACGCGCGCGGCGCGTCCTATTCGCTTTGGACGCGCGAATGGATTCAAACTTTTCAAGCATCGAACTAGACGCCATAGACGTGAATTTGACTATTCGCGTTTGGTGTGAATGCAGCAAAATGAACAGGCTGCGATGTCAAGATTGCAATGCTGGAATGTGTGTGTCAGAGAGAGAGAGGCACGAGCGAGTGTGAACAGTGGAAAAATAAAAACATACTCCGTCATCATACAGGACATGTGTTTAGCCTACTTATATTTGTGTAAAACACAACATTGCTTTTGTCAAACTGTAAACTCTTGTCAAACTGTAACTGCCACCCAACCAAAATCACACACACACACACACAGACACAGACACACACACACACACGCTGTTTAAAAGCAAAAATGATCTCATCTTTTGGACATTCATCATATTGCATTGGTTTTCATTTCTTGTCCTAAAACAGAGCACTAATCTGTTTATTTTTAATTTACACATTCTACATTGATTACAAAAGAAAATCAAATGTGTTTTTAAAAGTAGTATTATTTTATACAGAAATAAATTATTTATAATTCATATGAGAATAAAGTTAAAGTTAATTAAAATTTTAAGGAAACAAATATGTTGATCTGAAATATAGCAAATTAATTTTAAATTCATTCAGGTTACCAAACATATCTCAAGGTCATATCTCATATACTGGAGAAGTATTTGTTCTCGATTTGAGTGAGATGTTTTTATGTGGCTAATTGAGCAAAGTGCTTCCATTTATTTTATTATTAGTAGTATTAGTTCAAGAATAAAATAAAAATATCGGATTGATATCGGTATCGGCAAATAGCCAAAGCTGCGGCATCTGTATCGTATCGGAAGTGAAAAAGTGGTATCGGGACATCCCTAAAATATACATTTGACTGTTTCAAATGACAGAGTATTAAATGACTAGCCTGACTACGTCAGACTTCGTACTTCCGCTCAATTTCATTTTGCTTCTGTACTCAGTCTGAGACAGCGTCATAGCTTTCCGTTTTCCTCCGGCCTGAAAACAGCCGGCCAATCAACGAACAGAGGGCCGGCTGAGAGCCGTGACGTAGACGCTGATTGTACCGTGGATGCGTAGATTTACTTCACATAATCTGCAAAAGTCGTTCACAGCCATCTTCACTCCGGTATTTCGCTCAATGGTTTTGTTTTCGCATCATACGTGTGTTTACAGTGGAAATTAGATGCGGCTGAGCATGCGCATAACACACGCCATAACCAAACGTTATGTGATTGGCTTACAGGTAACCAATGATTTTAAACTTCAGACAAGCGCCCCCCCACAAGAAAGAAAACGCTTTTCAATTATGCCATGCCAGACTCTGTCTACGAAGCAAAGCGAAGTAGCAGAGTTTGGTATTACCAGGCTATTAAACGACAGAGTATTAAAGGCACACTATGCAGTTTTCGTTTTTCTTAAACAGCGACCCCTAGAGTCGCTGTGGAGTAACTGTATTTAACGTTACTGTCGTAAATACCACTCACGCAGAGCCGTCGGTTTCTTTTCCTTGACTCTTCCGACCGCGCTTTCTTCATTTTCTTCGTCGACTCATGATTCACGTCTGAAATGCGTGCTAGTGTCTTCCATAGTCGTGATTCTCGCGAGATTTGTCGGGGCGCCACCTCTCAAACCATTGCTGGTTTTGCCAGCGGCGTCCCCTCCCTGCTTTGCTATTGGGATGATTTGCCCTACTACGAGTTTGTTTACCATCGAACTGAATATGAAGCTGTTATATTAAGGTACAAATCTTGCATAGTGTGCCTTTAAATCTTGCCATAGTGTGCCTTCCTCCTCTTCACTCTGCTGACCCACGACTGCACACCGTCATATAACTCCAACCTCCTTATTAAGTTTGCGGATGACACGACTGTGGTGGGTCTCATTAGTAACAAAGATAAGACAAACTACAGGAGCGAGGTGAGCCGCCTGGCCAGGTGGTGCAGTGACAACAATCTCTCTCTGAACGTGGACAAGACGAAGGAGATTGTTGTAGACTTCAGGAGAGCGCACACTCAGCATACTACTCTAACCATCAACGGTGCCACTGTGGAGAGAGTGAGCAGCACCAAGTTCTTGGGTGTGCACATTACTGAGGACCTCTCCTGGACTGTAAACACAGCAGCACTGGCCAAGAAAACACAACAGCGTCTCTACTTCCTCCGTAAACGGAGAAGAGCCAGAGCCCCGCCCCCCATCATGTACTCCTTTTACAGAGGCACCATCGAGAGCATTTTAACGAGCTGCATCACTGTGTGGTATGGGGCCTGTAACGCATCTTGCCGGAAGACTCTACAGCGCATAGTGAGAGCAGCTGAGAAGATCATTGGTGTCTCTCTTCCCTCCCTCCAGGACATTTACGGAACTCATCTCACCCGCAAATCCCTCTGCATTGCAGGTGATCCCACTCACCCGTCATACAGCTTCTTCAGTCTGCTGCCATCAGGGAGGAGACAGCGGAGTCTCCAGGCCAGGACCAGCAGACTGAAGGACAGCTTCATTCATCAGGCTGTCAGGAAGCTGAACTCGCTCCCGAAATTACCCACCCTTTTTTTTCACGGAACCAGGACCACTCCCCCATCCAGATCCACATCCTTGGGTCCTTCCCCTCTCCACTCCCACTAACGTACAATGATGATGTCATGCACCAGTCACTTGTAACGCATAGGTCTGCCCATTAGTTGCTCTACTACCTCATCAGTTAGTTTAAATAAAAGGACTGCTCTTTGAGCCCTTTGGCACTTTAATCAGACAGGAATAAGCTTATTTTCTTTGCACTAAAATCTCTGTTTACTTCACTGGTTTGCACTTTACTTGCCATGTGTCTTGCGCTGCTTCTTCTTCTTTTAGTTATTTATTAGATAGTTGTATTTTATATTTTATACTTTATCTAGATTTTTAATCTTTAGTGTTAATGTTATCTGTATGCACCATGGGTCTGAGAGTAATGTAATTTCAATTCTCTATATGTATGTACTGTACATGTGGAAGAACTGACAATAAAGCATACTTGACTACTTGACTTGACTTAAGTTATTTCCCCTGCTGAGGAACAAATCCAAGTGATGGCACCGGCGCATCGCGCGCTCACACAACATATTATCAGTTCACTTCACACAACATATTATCAGTTCACTTCTGGCATTGCTAACTTGACATCACAGTTCATTATTAAAATAAAACAGTCAACCAAACATATAAAAAGTTATTCTGCTTAATTAAATTCGTCTTTTGTACAATATAAAGGCTGTGCCCGGTCAGTCATAACTTGCTGTTATTCCAAACTCATTTCCCTTGAAGATGCTGATTTAGCCTTTGTGTATATTAGGACTCGACAGAAGCCTTCTTTACATTAATAGTTTTTGTGAATGTAATCAAATGTATTTTATTTACCGGTCTTTTACACTATTTCTAAATAGGCTAATAATAAATGCGGTTACGTTTTTACAACGATGTGACGCACGCGTGTGTTACTCTCAACGTGACCCGGTGCGCCGCACACAAGCGCGCATCCTTTAGATATAAATTATAGGCTAATACATTTTAATAAAACACAAAGCCTACATCATAAAACTCGGAAAATATGTATTTTAATATCTCTTTTCTCCGGTTGTTAGATAGTCAGTCTGAATGACAGTTCATGCGTGAACGTTATTATATAGGCTATAGTCAATGCATTATTCTTTCCTTTTTTTATTAGTGTTTAAAATATTTAATTTACAATTAATTATGTTATTTTTTTTAACTTACTGGGCGAGGGAGACCATGCTAACAGCCGTCATTTACCCTGCCATACCAAGCTGATGTAAAGCGTTGATTAATTTATATCTACACAGAAGAAAGCCCAGTCTAGGCTCTTCCCTGGTACGGGTTGTGTCGAGCCATTCGTTAGTCTGGTTGTTTGATGAGAAAAAGATGAAATGTAGTTGCAATAAAACAAGATAAGAATCTGCACATCATCAGCAGCAGCGGAGGAGGACTCTTATTCTGCAGTGCAGAACTGAGGAAGAACTGATGACGGATCAGTTTGATCTTCGGCTGACAAATCAGAGGAAAGGGGCGTTTCATTCCCGTCCACGTGTAGAAATCGAATATTCAAGCTGTTTATTCATTTTTCTACCTCAGAACGAAAAATCAAGCTGAATTATTGTTTTTCGTTCTTTTGGAAAAAACGAAAAAGCTTTTCTCATTTTTCTACTTTCAATATTAAATCAAAAAACGACTGAACGAATGATACACGGATTAATGTCAGTGTGAACATATCTATATTGACTAAGAATTTCAATAACACACTCCTGTTTTTACTTTGTCTTCATTCATAAAGGCTGCTCAACTTGATGATTGTAAACCCGAACTGGACTCGTCTCTGTATGAAAATCTTCGAGCAAGTAAGAATACCCACTAGATAGAGACAAAACCCAATCTATTAGCCTTTCCTCATGACACGTGTTGTTGATGCTTTTATTTAAATATTTCAGTATTCAAGTTTTTACTTTCTTTCTTATTCAGCCTAACAAGAAGAGGATGTAGTTACAGCCTTAATGCATCTCTTTGTGGGAGGAGCCCTGAATGATTGACAGAAGTGTCATGATGTAGGCTATAACTTAAGTATATTAAGGATAATTGTATAGATGGATGCCTTGGCGAAAATGGAAGTAAAAGGTTAATGAATTGATGCTAAGTTTGTAATCACTGAAGTGTGTTTTTACTTTATGCTTTTTTATCACGTATGAAGCTTACTTCATTTAGAATGTTTTTAACCTTAATCATCAGTATTGTTTATGTTTCAAATGAAAGGCAGAAAATAGGCTCTTGTACAAAGTTCATGTCTTCCACACTTTTCTGTCATTCAATACAGCAGATTAACAGCATAATAAATATTAAAATGCATTACATGCTAGAGAAAAAAAAATCTAGTCAGATTCAGCAAACTCTGAATCAACATGCACCAATGCTATATTTTCTTAATGTCATAATCATTTCTTCAATAGTATTCATTACTTCAATGAGCTCATTGCATCTGCATTAAATGCTCTACATTGTTTAAATAAAAAAAGAAAAATGTAAGCTAACTGTGGTTTTGTATAGGCTACATTTCTGAAATACATAACTTAGACAGTTGGGTCATTCCACGAAATCAGTGCCTTTTCAACTTTGAAAAATTAAAATATAAAATAAGTTTAAACAATTTTTAAAAAATATCCATTAAATGAAGACAGCATAAAATAACAAGAAATCGTATTGTGCCATCTCAGGCTATGTCATTTTTTATTTTATGACTATTTATCTACCTCATGTTTGATATTTTTGTCATGCCTGTTACAGACACATGCGTTACTATATACTATAGTTTTAATTAGAAATATGTTATAATTTCCACATATATGAGCAGTATTTAAGTCCCTCTTTTCACTGGAATTGTTAAAAAAAATAGATTTTTTTTTTCAATATTATATTTGTCATTCAGATGACCAAGAACATACAAATTTTGGAGGGTGATCACATGTCAATTAAGAAAAATATATATTTTTACAAGAGAGATATTAAAAGAAGGGCTTTGTCAAAAATACAATAGGGTTACAATGGAAAAACTTGGAAGGCCATTTCAAATATAATTTTTATATTTTTTATGAAATTAATGACAGTAACAGGATTGACATCATAGTAACAGGACTGACCAGAGTAACAGGGATGACAGGACACACATTCTTCAGCGTACACTGCACATATTTGTTTACATAATTTTGTAAAATTTTACCTTTTTAAATTGTATTACTTGACATAGCCTAGTTGTATTAGTGAAGCACATTACATTTCTAAGAGATCTAAAGATTTAAGGGTATTGTAATTAGAGTAATTAGACCCATGCGTCCATCTGTTTGTCTGTGTGAGTATGTCCCCTCACAGAACTTAAAATATACTGATCTGGTTCAATTATTAGGCAAGGAAGATAATCAGATCTTGGTCTTTCTATGATGATCTGAAAACAGATGCTAACATTTGGTTTCACTTTCTTGAACATTACAAGATTGGGGCGAGGGTCTGCAGTCACCTTACTGCTATTGTTTGTAATCGCACAAAAAAGTCATTTTTATTGTTAGAATTGTGACTTCATAATATTTAGATATGAATCCAACTGGAAAAAAACTTGTGAAAAGATATCTGTCAGTTAGTCAAATAGCAAATAGCATATAATGAGGCTCTATAGCCATCTAGTGGCTAAAATTATAATTTTTTACTTTTAAAACTACATTTTCCAAAATATGGGCAAAAATTTTACACAAAACCATGTCAAATTATCCATGTTATCCCCATGAATGAAATTTAGAAATGTATAAAGTGAATTTTACATAAAAAAAAAACTGTATGAACTGTTTTGTATAAAAACCTATAAAAAAAAAAATTAACATTTTTAATTTATTTATATAAATTTAAAATATATCATAAATCCTCCCAAAACTGCACAAATGTGGAGTAAAAACATTAATAAACAGAGTAAATTTACATTTGTTAAAAAAATATAAAAAAATATTCTGCTACAAAATCACATGTTATTGTCTGGGGTGTCTCTGGAGACCCCGAAGACCACGAAAGTCACTTTTTTTCACGCTAATATAATTTTTTTATTTATTATTGTACATCTAGAAAGGGTTGAGAGCCGTACAAAGTTTCATGCCATTTAGACAAAGAGAATTTTTTTTTTTTTAATTCAGCAAAAGTCATTTGCGGGTCAAAAAGACCCCGAAGACCATCAGAGGGTTAATACTTTAATTGCCAGATGCACCAGCAATACCAACTCTGAATGATATAGGCATTAGCTCAATAAAACACCCAGGATGACCTTTAAAAATGTTTTAAAGATCACTGTTCTTTAAAAACAGTGTGGCTAAGGTGACACCTAATCTATGTCATCCCTGTTACCCCACATGTCAAAACCTGTTACTATACAAAAGTAACAGGCCTGACAGTAACAGGTTTGACAAATTCAAGCTAATTTGCTAATTGCTAGCTATTAGGGCAAGGCCATAAAAGCACATGTTGTACACTTTGAAAGGATATTACTTGTAGATATTGATTACATTAAGTTAAATAAATAATTGTTTAAATTTATACTTTAAAAATCAGTAAAAGTTTTGACATTGCATGATGTCCCCACCTCAGTTATACCTAATAAATCATCAAAATAGAGCATTATAGAAGAGAGAGAGAAACTTACTTGTGTTTTAACTGTTGGAATAATGATTGAGAGATGATGTAACTTCCTGGAAGTGATGTCACAGGAATGTACCATTATTTTACAAGGGGTTTTTGGTGAGGGTAACAGGCATGACATGAAATCAGGGGACACCGATAAAATGGTTTATATTTTATTAAAAATAATGTATATTTATGCCAAAACATTGCTTAACAGTGACACTATACTTAGAACAATATGAAAATGTGATTTTTGTATAATTTTGCCTTCAATTTGCAAATTAAAAGTCCTGCTGAAAAAGAACAATCACAGGGAGGGACAGGCCAAAAACCTTACCCTTATCAGCATAAATGCCATTTAAATTATTTAAAATAATATATAAATGACTTTAATTTAATGTAATATTGAGGAAATAATACATAGTACTATTATGTTTTTAAATCACAAATGTATTTGTTGTTATAGTAATTCTACGTCTGATTATTTCTCAGGGACACAAAAGGCACCAATTTCGTGGAATGACCCAGTTACGTGATAACAGATCACTCTAAATTGTAATATGGACTCATGCACTTTCTGTGAAGCTGCTTTGAAATTATTATTGTGAAAAGCCCTACAAATAAACATGAATTGAATTGAATTGAATCATTTAGCCAAATGAATATAATAAACTAAATTACACTCGTTATCTTGCTGTTGTTCGGAACAACAATATTTCAATTAACAAGTCCTTAACTTACGTTTCAACTTGAAGTTAGTTCGTATGAATTCCTTCTACGACGACGAAACTAGTTCCAACTTCCAACAGAAGCAACTCATCATGAGCAAGGGGCAACATTGTAATCTGAAAAATGAAGCCTACCCGTAAGTGCGAAAAACTGCAATACATTGAAAATCCGCTAGGGGCAGGTCCCAAAAGGGAGCAAATGTCCATAGACCCCATGTTAAAATGTCCGTTTTCACAGCATAAATTCATATTTTTACAGGTTGGTCCCATGGACTTTTATTGTATTTTTCGATAGGTTCCGAGTGCCTGACAACTGTGAGGGGGGTGAATTTTTTTCTAACTCGTTAATTTAGATCGTATTTAGATATAAAATGTATGACAAATAAGGGCGTGGTTAACTTTGATTGACAGCTTGATTGACAGCTGATAACGAGCATAGGCTGCGCCGAGGAGAATGACAACATAAGGAGCGCCATTTTTATATACAGTTGAAATATAATACTACTGTTTCTGTATCATGAAATGTAGTTTTAAGAGTTTTTCAGGCGAGAATGTAGTTGTTTAAAGCTCAAATCTGTGGTTTATTTATAAAGATTTATGGAAATTGTATCCAGTTGTGATATCCAGGCGATCACCGGGCGCTCGGCGTTCATGTACCCCGCCTGGAGCAGCCTTTCCTCAGCTAGTCGTTCTGACGTTTGCCGCGGACTCTGGCGTCTCTGTAGTGGTTAAACATGAGATATAATTCGTCTTGTGTATATCTAACGGGCGATTTTTGGTCTCGTGAATCTATCATTTGTTCCATGGCCAATCATTTTGGCTGAGGGGAAGTTTCATAACTTTATAAGCTATTTAACTTTATAAGCTATTTATAGAGCGCTGACTTTGTATGTTTGACAGAATTGTTTGCTTTATTTGTATAGCTTCTTGTACCATTTACTTATACTTTTATAATGGCTAATATTGATAAAACGGAAATTTAACAAAAAGAGACTGGGTTGAGTTTTGTCATTTTAAATTTAAAACAATGAAGATGATCTGTAATGTTGTTTACTGCAACATCTGTTGTTTAGTACAAATGCACATATTGCCTGGACCATATTAAAATGTTTAATATTTTTATATTATATTTAAACGAAAAGAGGCAGGTTTGTGTTTTATATTTCGTTTTGTTATAAATAGGCAAACGTTATGTGCAGTGAATATAATCAATACGTGTTGCCTGAACCACATTTGTGTGGCTATAATGTTTAAGATTTCTTTAAATGAAAACGAAAAGAGTTAGTATGGTGTTTTATAACATATTTAGTTGCCTAAAATATACACAGAGATAACCGGAGTAGCAGAGCGAGCTGAGTGACGCTCGCTGTTCTGTACTTGGAATAACCGGACTCGCATCCTTTACCCATATATGGATTGGCCAGAAGGTGGGCGAGGTTAGGATTTCCCAAGATTTTCCAAGATGGCGCCGCCCATACCCCCCATAAATGGCTTCAAAACCGTTCTTCAGAAAGTCTATGGGTGACGTCACAGACGCTTTGTCCATATTTTTTACAGTCTATGACCATGAGTGACTAACCGAAACACAGACTGAAAGCCGGACTGGAATAGTATAAATGGGTGGAGCGGAATGACTGATATTCCCCTCCCCGCTTAAAGCGTCCTGTAATCCACCGCTCGAGCTCCACTTCGGGTTTTCAATCTCCCGCTCGGATCGAGACTGCAGCCCGCCAGAGAAAACACGGGCGACATTACTTTAAAAAACACTCTTCCTTCAAATACGAGTTGATTATTATCATATTTGTGGCGTTCACGGGAGGAGGAAGAGGAGCACAGCTATGCAGGACGTATTATGCAGTTATACAGTGTTGTTATCGTGCAACGGTCGTTATTCCGAAATATTATGGGTGAATATCACATTTCGCCAATCACAATCAAGTAAGGTATCCCAGCGACCCCTGTCATAATAAAAGACAAGATGAACTGGCCGTTTTGAAATCGAATACAAAACTTTTCAATAAGTACTTAAAATCCACAACATACTTGACACATCCTTGTAATGTTCAATAATTTAGAAGACAAACTGTATCCAGATTCTAGAGATTTTTCTGTATTCTGTAAATAAATTGCCCAATAAAAATTAATATTGCAAGAACAGCTAACTAGTGGTATATCATTTACCATGATAATTGTGTACAAAAAAAGGTATACATTTAGTAAGCTGCAAAAATGGAAATATTTATATTGTTTTTGTTTTTTTTCAATCACCAATAAATGTTGGGGTTTCAGGATTTATTTTAACTAAAATTTGAATAAAGATGATTCTCAACTATGTTATGAAAGATATAACGGAATGAACTGATACACCATTTTACTATTCCCATTCAATGCAATGTATCTATACACTGTATCTACACTGAAAAAAACTACTTGCAAGATTTACTTAATAAAATCCTCGTAACAATTTGCACAAGTATATTTTAAGTAAATTTTACTGCTATAATATCAAGTACAACTTAAGTGTCATTATCAAGTAAAATCTACTTAGTATTGAACGTAACGCTCATGAAGAAATGAAGTAAAAATGACCTATTTACATTTCATTTAGAAGCTATATTTATTTAAAGTAATTAAGTAAAGTTTATTTATTGTTTTATAATTAGGAAGCTTGCTTTTATGAAATTATGAAGTAAATCTTACCATTTAATGAAGTAAATAAGTAGATTTTATTTCAGTTTTTTTTTTTTTTTCATTTACTTAAGTTTTATGAAATTATAATACTCCCTATAATTATGTAAACATAGCTAATTTCTTTTTTATAAATAATCCTGAACACAAATAAATGAACATTTTCTCTATATTTTTCACAAATCACACAATTAAAATACAATGAAACAGTTTATTTCTGTCATCAAAAATTGTTCTTCATACAAAAATGGACATTCACAGTCATCTCTTGACACAGGTGCATTCAGTAAAACTTCAGAATTATAGTGTAACCCTTGTTTTAAACATAAAAATTTATTTAAAAACAAATTCATGCAAAACATTCAACATTCAAAAGAGCACTCTGAAATAGTGAACTTTAAAGGGTTAGTTCACCCAAAAATGAAAATTCTGTCAGTAATTACTCACCCTCATGTTGTCCCAACCCCGTAAGACCTTCGTTCATCTTCAGAACACAAATTAAGATATTTTTATTTAAATCTGAGAGCTGGATCACTCCTCCATAGGCTTCTAAGGGATTTGAACTTGCTGGCCCAGAAAATGTATTAAAGACATCGTTAATATAGTCCAAGTGACTACAGTGGCTCAATCTTAAATTTATAAAGCGACGAGAATACTTTTTGTGCGCAAAAAAAAAAAAACAGTGAGTTCACGTAGTAAAACATCATAGCGCTTCTGTGTTGTACGTCACACGTAGGATCACTATTGGCCGACGCTGGTCATGTGTGTGATGCGTGTGACGTACAACTAGGGATGGGTATCGTTAAGGT
Organism: Leuciscus leuciscus; assembly: GCF_965113295.1. Taxonomy (NCBI): domain Eukaryota; kingdom Metazoa; phylum Chordata; class Actinopteri; order Cypriniformes; family Leuciscidae; genus Leuciscus; species Leuciscus leuciscus. The sequence goes on from NC_138727.1 coordinate 58,071,766, forward strand.
TTTAACGGTATTACTACTCTTACCGATACTCCTTATCGATCCGGTACTTTAACGGTATTCTTATCGGTTCTTTTTGTTATATTAAAAAAAGGGGAAAAAATTATTTAGAACATAATTAATATTGCTTTATATTTTGAAATGTAAAATAAATATCTATAGCAAAAGAAAAAGCAATGGTTTAACAAAACAAATAAAACATGTATGTTATGCAGAAGGGTGCACGCTTTTGTGTTTTATATAGACAGACAGGACGCCAAAAACAAAGTACAAACACATGGTCAAACAAAAAAGTATATAAAACAAATATACAAATTATATACCCAGTGCTTTAATTTCAGTAATGTCTACTGACATTACTGTTCAGGAGTAATATGGGTTAAAAAGACATCTAATAAAGTCAGATGTAAAATAACACTGCATAGTTTATCATAGATAGATTAAAGCTTATATCATTCAAGAGCTGTGACTGATTTTATCTTTGCCTTTTGTTGTTTGATTCACATTAATGGAGCAATCGTCAGCAGGATTATTAGACTGCTGCCTCTTTAAGACCAAATGCAGATCTAATCATTATTAAGCCTCATATTTTCTCCCAACTATTTACGCCGATTTAAGACATAAACTGTATTTAAGTGAATAAACTGCTAAGTGAATCTCCAAGACGGCCATTTTGACATATTTGTGTATTTGATCGGTTAGATGCGCACACGAAGCCCAAAATATACGTTGCTTGTCTCGTTGCGGTGTGTTTCGGAGCGTGCGCCGCATTTTGGAACAGCGTCTATTGCGTCAATTTTGGTACTTTTAATAGCCTTTTATTATCAAACGCGTCCCGCAGTTTAGCAACAGTATAGACTACATTTTACAACAATCACCGATCGTGCAGATTCTGACGTTACTTTTAAGTTTTAGGGAGAAATGACAGCGCATCGCTCTGTGAATGGAAGGAAGTTGCGCTGGAGAGAATGTGGCTTTAGTTTTTAATGGTTACACCTAAAATATCTTCTTTTTTATAATCATTGGAAGCCAACATCTAAATCTAAAATAAAATTAGTTTAATATCAAAGATCTAAAGTGTAACCTTTTTAATGTTCTGTCCTCATCGTCACTCATTAAGCAGGGCTGTTGTGTTGCGCGCGCCGTGGCTTTGCGTGAAAGATCGCTCTCTCTCTCTCTCTCACACACACACACACACACACACACACACACACACACACACACACACACACACACACACACACACACACACACACACACACACACACACACACACACACACACACACACACACACACACACACACACACACACACACACACACACACACACACACACACACACACACACACTCTCTCTCTCTCTCTCTCTCTCTCTCTCTCTCTCTCTCTCTCTCTCTAGCAAAAATGCATCACAGACAAATGGTTCAATATTATTATATATAGAAGTGGCTGGCGAGATTAAATTCGCAAGATAATAATTTCTTAATAGCAATAATAGATAGCACGTGTACTTTAATAATTTCTCTAGTACCGACAGCAGAACCGATAACGTCCGAGCTTAACGATCCAGCGGTCTTTCAAAATTCAGCACCGGGGCCCGTTTAATACCGGGTTTCGGTACCAATCCCTACGTACAACACAGATGCGCTACGCTGTTTTACTACGTGAAAAAACCCGAGGCCCAGAGAGAAGGAAATGAATAGTGGAATAAAGTCGTTATTTTTGTGTTTTTTTGCGCACAAAAAGTATTCTCAGCGCTTTTATAAACTTAAGATTGAGCCACTGTAGTCACTTGGACTATATTAACGATGTCTTTAATACATTTTCTGGGCCAGCAAGTTCAAATCCCTTACAAGCCTATGAGGAGTGAGCCAGCTCTCATATTTAATAAAAAATATCTTAATTTGTGTTCCGAAGATGAACGAAGGTCTTACGGGGTTGGAACAACATGAGGGTGAGTAATTACTGACAGAATTTTCATTTTTGGGTGAATTAACCCTTTAAAGAATACCATTACAACTTTAATGCATTAAAACATCAACAGCTGAATGTTTAAACAATTCTATCATACCATAGCATTTACTACAACTTCATCTTTAAAGGGATAGTTCACCCAAAAATGAAAATTCTGTCATCATTTACTCTCCCTCAAGTTGTTCCAAACCTGTATGACTTTCTTTCTTCTGCTGAACACAAAATAATATATTTTGAAGAAAGTATGTAACCAAACAACTGATGGACCCCATTGACTTCCATAGTAGGAAAAAAATATATACTATGGATGTCAATGGGGACCAGCAACTGTTTAATTACCAGCCTTCTTTAAAATATCTTCTTTTGTGTTTAGCAGAAGAAAGGAAATCATACAGGTTTGGAACAACTTGAGGGAGATTAAATTATGACCGAATTTTCCTTTTTGGGTGAACTATCCCTTTAATCTTTGAACTTTTGGGAAGAGTTTAAGAAGGATGGATACATCGATTGGATCTCGATGTTTGAAGTTCTCCATCAACACCATGGACGACCAGTATTTTAATGATGTGCTGAGTGATGTCACTGTAGCTGTCCTCCTGCATACAGTTTAGAAGAAAAAAAATAATTATTTTGAGAAACAAAAATAGAAAGTGACTTCATTATCACAACCGAATGAACACATACTAAAAAAAGACCATATGGTTTCGATTATGTTAACCGTTTGATGCGTACGATTAAACCGGTGTGATTATATAGTGCAGGGGTCGGCAAGTAACTTTGGGCGTGGGCCAATATTTTTTTTAGCCAGTAGATGGCGGGCCAGCTACACAGAGTAGGCCTATGGATACAAATTAAATACTTTTATATAGGCCTATAATCGCGGAATATGATGGGTCCGTCACTGTCCGTGGATCATTCGTTCAATCGTTTTTTCAAATTAAAACCAAAAATAAAAAGATGAAAAACGACTTGTTTTTCCATTATTTATTTCCTGAACTAAAATGAAAAAACGAATAACAATGGGTTTTCTGATTTTCTGATTGTGCTCAGATCAAAAATAGAAAGAAATAATTACTGGATTAGACAAATTTTAATTTTGATTTTTAATTTAACACCTTAGGCATATATCAAGGAAATCATTTTAAACAGATCAAGTACTATTGTGGTAACAGATTACAGCCATTTTAATAAAGGTGTGAATAGCAATCATACTCATTTGCTTACAGTCCGACTTTTGAACTTTATTCCTTTTTTTTTTATTATTATTTATTCGGGACACACACATACACACCTAAGGTTTAAGGAGTTCTGCGCGGGACTGTTTTTTTTCTGTCCCGCTCCCACAAGGTTCTATTCATCAACCACTTAAAATACACTCGGTGTTCACCCGCTTTATTTCCCGACCTGACGGTTCCGCAAAATTTAGATCTCGTTTCCATAATCTCACATTCAAATGTCTCTAACGGCAAGAATGAGATTAAGTAGCCTATAATAAATGCTATACAAAAATTGTGTTCGTGTCAATATAAATATTAGGCTATTTTAACATTGTACTGTCAGCAGAGAAAAAAAATGCCACAGAAAAAAATTATGAAATATAAATAGCCTAACATAAATTAAATAGGACAAAGCCTATCACTCAAATTTCTAAGCAACATAAACGAAAATCATATTGCCCTACTGACAAATGAAGTAGGCTATTTTCTGCCGAAATATTTCAAACATCCTTGCAAAAAAAGAATGTTGTTGACTGACAATGGTTTCAGTACCAAACAGCTCCTCAGAGATAGGTGTACAGGTGGTCAGAATTAAGTGCGGATACGCTGTCAAAAGATGTCGGGAGTGGGCTATTGTCAGTCAGACCGCCCGCTCCGTCCAAAGTAGCCTACACCAGAGTTCTGACCGCTACCGTCTTTTGACGCGCGAATGGACAAAGTGGTCAAGCGTATAACTAGACGCGGCAGGCGCGAATTTGACGTGCTATTCGCGTCCGGTGTGAACGCACAGTTATACTTTAAAATGTAATCCCGCGCCGCATGATAGCGGTGAAATCGCCGCGCGACTGCGGCTTTTCTCAAGTAGTGGAAGAGTTTTGTGCAGCATTTAGGACTTCCAAAATAATCCGGCGGGCCAGAAAATATTGCTGCCGCCAGTTGTCGTTCCCTGATATAGTGCATTTCAGGCATTTAAGTTACATACAACTAAGTTACCACACACATTGTGTAAGTAACTATAAAGTTTACTTTTTTTTTTCTTTCTCCCACTTCACCAGCCTCTTACTTTCTGCAAAATCCAAAAACATAAAAGATAAACACTAGAAACAGGCTCGAAATAACAACAGAAGTGTGGGGACAATATACAAGGACTCCGTGACAAACACTGAAACAGACAGGGTATATATACACAAGTGTTACGAGAAACAGCTGTAAGGCAATGAACAATCAGTGACAGACAGGATCATGGGAATTGTAGTGAGAATGCATAGACACCGTGAAAACTGAGGACCTCTAGTGTTTAACCCAGGGAACCACCAGACACTGTGACATAACCCCCCCTCTACGGAGCGGCTACCAGACGCTCCACGACAGAAAACAAAACTCGACAAAAGTCCAGGAGGGAGGTGGAACTGTGGGGGATTAGGGGGAGGGACGTAGGGCCAGGACCATGGGAGGGAATGGACACAGGGGATGACAGTTCATCGGGCGGCCTGGGCGGAGATGACACTTCAGGCGACCAGGGCGGAGACGTCCCGTCGAGCGACCACGGCGGAGACGGCCCCTCGGGCGGCCAGGGCGGAGACGGCCCCTCGGGCGGCCATGGAACAGGAGCGGGCATCCACCCAGGAGCAGGCATCCACCCAGGAACAAACATCGGTTGCTCTGGAACAGACCCCGGCTCAGAACTAGGAACTGATACCTGCTCGGAAACAGACACCGGCTCAGGAACGGAAACAGACACCGGCTCAGGAACGGAAACAGACACCGGCTCGGCAGCATCCCTTTTGTCTGAAGATCCTGAAACTGACTCAGAAACATGAACAGTCTCAAGATCAACAACCGTGACCTGAGCATTCTCTGGATCGACAGACGTGACCACAGTCTCTGAATCGGCAGACATGGACTGAACAGTCTCTGGGTCAACAGACGTGACGTGAACCGTTTCTGGGTCAATTGACATGAACAGTCTCTGGATCTGCAGACGTGACTTTAACCGTCTCCGAATCGGCAGACGTGACATGAACAGTCTCTGGGTCAACAGGCGTGACGTGAACAGTCTCAGAATCGGCAGACGTGACGTGAACAGTCTCAGGATCAGCAGAACTCATCTGCTTCCTCCATGCCTGCAGAACTGCCACTACATAAAAAAGGAACACAGCCTTCCTGGCCATGGCAGGACTGATGATGGGAAGTTCTGGGACAACCTCCAGGAAGACAGCGGGCTGTTCGGGGACGACCTCCAGGGAGACGGCGGGCTGTTCGGGGACGACCTCCAGGGAGACGGCGGGCTGTTCGGGGACGACCTCCAGGGAGATGGCGGGCTGTTCGGGGACGACCTCTAGGGAGACGGTGGGCTGTTCGGGGACGACCTCCAGGGAGACGGCGGGCTGTTCGGGGACGTCAGGAGTGCAGGAAGCTCTCCCTCTCCTTCTCCTCTGGATGGGATCGGCGGCGGATGGAAGTCTGGGCTGGATCTCACCATCTCAGGTTCCATGAAGGATCGAGGTGGAGAGTGATACCTGGACTCCCCTCTAGTACCTCCTCTCCTATGACCTCCGCGGGTCCCAGAAAACTTTGCCAGCCGGGTTCCCTCGAACGACTCTCTGGGATGATCTGAAGGGGGTGTGGAAGCTTTCTTCAAATCAGCTTCCTCAGTCAATCAGGCCCACAGTGCAAAACACTCAAAGATGTTCATACGAGGAGGAATCTCTTTAGATTGAGAATTCCCCCTCTGCTGTTTCTTCCCCTTCTCAGTGGCTGGAGATTTTGGAGACCCCATACCACTGGATCTCTGCATGACGGAGTCCTTCTGTCACGACACGCACACACAGGGAATTAGAGATCCAAAAGCAGTGTTTTATTAAAGGGTAATCCGTACTCACAACCAGTCCAGGCAAAGGTCATAATCCAAAAGGCAATCCAAAAACATAAAAGATAAACACTAGAAACAGGCTCAAAATAACAACAGAAGTGTGGGGACAATATACAAGGACTCCATGACAAACACTGAAACAGACAGGGTATATATACACACAAGTGTTAACAAGGTGACGAGAAACAGCTGTAAGGCAATGAACAATCAGTGACAGACAGGATCATGGGAATTGTAGTGAGAATGCATAGACACCGTGAAAACTGAGGACCTCTAGTGTTTAACCCAGACATTTGGAAGATACTGTTAAGACAACTCATTATTTTCTCGAAAAAACAACGGAATTGAATCAAGATACTCATCCACATGATAAAGGAGGTCTTGAATGTGCCAAAAATATAAATAACTCATTTTCGACCAAAAACGAAGTTACGGTCTTTTGCCTTTGCACGGCAGTATAGCTCCTAACTGGCGAATTTAAGAGAAACTCCTAAAAATAATGGGCGTGTCACTCATAACTTTAGACTCTTAATGTGTTTTACTAAGAGTATTCACAATATTAATCTATCAATAATAATAATAATAATAATAATGTCATCATCATATTATTAATGTTGACCTGGTTTAACTAACTTTTATGTGATAGCCCTATAATAGGGGTCCTGTGCATGTCTCTGGGTTACTGGCTTAGAAAAAGATCTGCACTAAAACAGATTGTGTGTAGTATAGCTTAATCCCCCCAGACATGACATCCTGGTAACCCCTCTGCTTGCAACCAATCCCTTTTTTGATTTGCATAAAGGTTTAATGCAGTTTGTAGGCCTCTTGTCAACTCAAAAAAGAGCAAGTGAGAGTCAAGGGTTTTAGTGAAGATCAAACTCAATAAATTAATTCCAAGCATTTGTTCACTCGGCAGGAACTCGGTATCTGTGAACAATCCTGTCTGTGAAGAAATGAAAAGTTCCACTGCTTGTGAAAATCACACACGTCTTAAAGAAATGCTTTGAAAATGTGTATAACTTTGCATGTTCTCGACTCTTTTCACTTCCTCTTTCTTTCTCCGTTTGGCTAGTTCTCTTTCTCTGAAGGATGCTGCTTCATTTGCCCTGTCCATTTTATGATGAGGTATTTTCTTATGTTACAGAAAGTATTATTTGAGTAGTTTTAATCAAAGCTAGTTTTGAAGCAGCAAGTGGGGGGAAAATGTAAAGAGGAAGATAAAGAGTTCGTCTTCAAGGCTCATCTTATGGTTGTAAACCTCTGATTCACTGCATCGTTTCATCGCTGAAACACGGTAAGGGAATTTCTCTGTTTGTAGTATGCAACGTTACATTTTAAAAGTAAAATAGGAATTTTCCTTGTTATCTTTATGTGTTCATACTGTATGTTTTAAAAAAAATGAAAATGTTAAGATGGTGCATCAATAAAATATCAGGTTGGAGGTTTCTTAGATTGTTACTGATATCTGAGATGGAAACTCTGTCAGTATTTATCAGTATTTCTATTTGTTGACTATACTGATTAAATAACATTTTCATAAAAAAAAAATCATGTTTTACCCGGGAATATGAAAAAAGCTTTATCCCCTGGTTTCACAGACAAGGTCCCAGACTAAAATGCATGTTTGAGCTGTTATAACTGAAAGCAACTTGCACTGATAAATATGTCAGTGCCATTGTTTTGTCTCAAGATTCACACCAGTAATGTTTATTAAAGGTACTCAAATGTCCTAATGGATCTGAGGCCTAATCCTGGCACCATCAAGCCCTGTCTGTAAAACCAGGCCTATATTTCACATAAAAAGCTTGTTTTTAAAGACTGTTTTAATTTTTCTGTCATGAAAACTATCTACAATAACCTGAACTTGTTCTTGCCGAATTTCAAAAGATTCGCCTTCACAGAAGCTAAAATAAGTGGCTTTGTGATTGTGATTCCTGCTCATGTCAGTCAGAATGGCTCCTCCTCTTCCTCTGATCTTGCTGCTCATGATTTCGGGTAAGTCAGACTATTTCTGCTTTTCAACATCCTCAAGTACTTCAGATGCAGTTAATTTGAATAAAGAAAATAATTTCAGACTTTTTCAGTGAAAAAGGTTGGGAAGTGGCTGGTAATCGTGATGCTAAATTGTTCGAGATGAATTCTGTGTTTCAGGGGTTTCTGGTGCTGATTGGGGTGTGAGTTAAGCCCCTTTCACACAGCGCTTTGAACCCGGCAAATTGCCAGAGCGCCTTCTGTGTGAACGCAAACTCGACCCGGGATTTATGCCGGGATCGATGCCGGGTCGGGACCTAGTAACATTGCCGTGTTCAGTCCCGGAACGCGCGCTGTGTGAACAAAAGCCGTAATAATGCCGTGTCGTAGTGATGACGCTGAAGCGCGGGATCGTTCGCCAGCTGTGAAACGGTACGTAAAGCGCAATTTTATGATCGAATCAGAGAAAAAAATGCACAAGCGTGGTTTCTCGAGAGAGAGAGATCGCAGCTCATAAGCAAACTTAAGATGCTGCTGAGATTACAAGTCACATCGATGTCACGTGTCTTTACGGCATTTACGGGTTGTGTGTGAACGCACTCTCTGATTCCGGAAAATCACTGGCAGTGTGAATGAACCAAATTCAAACGAACCCGGGTCAAATCCCGGGTCACTTTATCCGTGTATTTTCCGGAATCTCTGTGTGAAAGGGGCTTTATAGTCCTTCACACATCTGTGCACTAAAGGACTCAACAGTGATAATGAGATGCACTTATAAATACCCTACTCTCTGTAGGGTAGACTCTGAAGGATTCACACATGTACTATTTCAGATTCATCACTGATAAACCTGATGGAAAATGGATTGGCGATCCAGGAGTGACTCTTACTGTCACAGGTGACTTTGATGAGGTTTATCTCTTCTTCTGTGCATTATGTTGAATAATAATCAGTGTATGACAGCAGCACTAGATATAATGTGTGTGTTGTGTTCAGATCTTCAGGTGGAGTCTCCTGAGAGAGTGACAGAGGGAGATTCAGTCAATCTGAGATGTAAAAGCAGCTGCACTCTGACTGACAGAGCAACATTCATCTGGTACAGAAACTCACAGCCATTAACTGAGAGAAGAGACAGAAACAATGAACTCCTGCTGCAGTCAGTCAGAAGAGAGGATTCAGGCAGATATAGCTGTGCTGTAGACGGACACACTCACATCTCTCCTGATGTTGAAAAAGGAACCCTTTTTCGCTCATGCAAGACCAACTCCTATATGCTTGAAGGGCGAAATATCCTGAAAAACTGTTGGCCAAAGTCACATTTTAATAACATATTTCAAATTTACATGATCCATAAAGATCCATAAATGTTTTTTCTGATGCTCAAAAAAAGTGTTTATTTCAGGTTTGTCCAGAAAATTACAATTTGGATATTTTATTTAGAAGGCAGGACTTCTATTACTAGAGCTGAAATATTTGGTATGTGAAAAGGCCTCAAGCGTTACTCTGACAGGACTGATTTCCTCTTCCTCTTCCTCTTCTGTGTGACGTCCCTCAGCGTCTCTCCATCGCTTAATGAAAGTCACGTGATCAACACTGCGATGCTGAAGTCAAAAGTTCATGCATTTGTTTTTCTCACCTACAAAAGAGGAAACAGTGTATAACCATGTTTAGAGACATGTGATGCATTCAAGAAGGACAAGGCAACTGACACATTAAAAAACGTAATAGTTATCATGATAAAAACATTCAGATGAATCAATTCTGCTTCATCAGCGTCTTTAAAGTTCTTTATTTAACTTCCCGTTTGCTTTTAATCAGTAAATTGGAGGTTTATCAAGTGCACAGTTTGTTTTGACGTCACTGCTACTGCAATACCTTCCAGTGTTTTACAAGCTAGGATAGTTGGTCTGTATATGGAAATTAAAGTACAGTTATTAAAGCAATTATTTTCTCTGTTTCTTAAGAACAGGTTCCTTGTCATTACAATCTATTTGCAACTTATTGAAAACAGATATTCCCAAGTTTGAAAACATTATTACATGAGCATCTTTATTGACTGACGTAAAGTTTCTCTCAGTTTAATGTTTATGCCTTTAGTCTAATGTTGTCTGTTAAAACTCTTCCTCTGCTTGATCTGCACTAGTTGAGCTGTCATAAGTGTTAATCACGTGTCATTCAGAGTGTAAATACGCCTATACTGGTTTCATCCTGATCATTTATAGTGCTGTCACAGTGCTTCTTCCACCTGACATGCAATAACAATAGCGGTGTCAAGAGTCAGTGATGGTTCCAGCAGGAGTCTGTCTCGCACCGCTGGGGCATACGATCGTTCGACCAGCTGATCCCGCAGCATTTCACTTTCCATGTCACCATAAGCACATGATGAAGATAATTCCCGCAAAGCAGACAGGAACTGTGAAATGGTCTCTTCAGCACGTTGAGAACGCTGGCGGAAGCGATGTCGAGCGACCACAACATTCACCTTTGGAACAAAATGATTCTCCAACGCTGTCATTGCCTCTGCAAATGTAGTTCCAGTATTAGGAAACGTGTAAAACAGCCTCTGGCCTTCAGTCCCCAAACTGTGTAGTAGAATAGCACGTTTCCTGGCATCCGGCCATGAGTCTCCTGTAGCATTAATAGCAAACAAGTCATTTTCGAAAAATTTTCGCCAGGTAGCAAAAGGAATCGCAGGCTCTCCACTGCATGGCAGAAAAGATGCAGGCGTAGGCACGGAAATGGTCGTCGCCAATTTGTTGTGTATTAAAGTATTAAACACAAGACCGAAGTAATTCCTTCGATGCTCTTTTATTTTAACACCTGTCAAACTTGTCTTCTAGAACATCACACCTCTCATTCTACTCCCCAAGCAGCACTTCAACACTTCAGCATTCCACTGCCACCTTGTGGTTAACTATGAACACAACAGTTGTGACTTGTTTGATTATACTTGCTTATAGGTAAAGCTAATTGTTGATTAGTTTTTTTATTATTATTTGTGTCACAAACATTTTTAAGCTGTGTAGAAATACAACTGTTTAAATAGTAAATTCACTTTAAATATTGAACATTTGGAATTCATCTTTATTCAATAAATTACTAGTGTCAAAACTAGTACCCATGGATCCTTGCAATGCCGACTTTTCACAATCCAATCAACAAGTCCCACTCATTTTTTTTACTTGTTTGATAATCCACTTCACAAAATGCTTCACAATATGGAGGTGAAGTTAGTCTTAAATTATCTTTAAGTGCCGACTTTAGTTACTAGAACTTCACCTTTTGGTGATACAACATAATCAAAGTCCCTTTTAAGGAAAGTTAGTTTATTTGCAACCCTTTCAGGCAGGAACCCTTTTTCGCTCATGCAAGACCAACTCCTATATGCTTGAAGGGCGAAATATCCTGAAAAACTGTTGGCCAAAGTCACATTTTAATAACATATTTCAAATTTACATGATCCATAAAGATCCATAAATGTTTTTTCTGATGCTCAAAAAAAGTGTTTATTTCAGGTTTGTCCAGAAAATTGCCAATTTGGATATTTTATTTAGAAGGCAGGACTTCCATTACTAGAGCTGAAATATTTGGTATGTGAAAAGGCCTCAAGCGTTACTCTGACAGGACTGATTTCCTCTTCCTCTTCCTCTTCTGTGTGACGTCCCTCAGCGTCTCTCCGTCGCTTAATGAAAGTCACGTGATCAACACTGTGATGCTGATGTCAAAAGTTCATGCATTTGGTTTTCTCACCTACAAAAGAGGAAACAGTGTTTAACCATGTTTAGAGACATGTGATGCATTCAAGAAGGACAAGGCAACTGACACATTAAAAAACGTAATAGTTATCATGATAAAAACATTCAGATGAATCAATTCTTCTTCATCAGCGTGTTTAAAGTTCTTTATTTAACTTCCCGTTTGCTTTTAATCAGTAAATTGGAGGTTTATCAAGTGCACAGTTTGTTTTGACGTCACTGCTACTGCAATACCTTCCAGTGTTTTACAAGCTAGGATAGTTGGTCTGCATATGCAAATTAAAGTACAGTTATTAAAGCAATTATTTTCTCTGTTTCTTAAGAACATGTTCCTGGTCATTACTATCTATATGCAACTTATTGAAAATAGATATTCCCAAGTTTGAAAACATTATTACATGAGCATCTTTATTGACTGACGTAAAGTTTCTCTCAGTTTAATGTGTATGCCTTTAGTCTAATGTTGTCTGTTAAAACTCTTCCTCTGCTCGATCTGCACTAGTTGAGCTGTCATAAGTGTTAATCACGTGTCATTCAGAGTGTAAATACGCCTATACTGGTTTCATCCTGATCATTTGTAGTGCTGTCACTGGTCACTGATGTTGGTGAAACGGGTAAGAGCATGATTTTATAACTGTTCTGTTAAATATCTTAAGTGTGGGGGATTTATGGGAGATTGGTTGGGGCTAGTTGTCACAGGGCTGTGTTTCAGTAACTATATGGTTTAAAATCAAAAGTCTAATTGCACAAATATTTTTTCTCTAGCAGTTTTTTGTATGTTGGTGACTAACACCTTGATAAAAATCAACTTTGATCTTTTAACAACAGATAACTGTATAATACAGGCTGACTATATAATGAAAGCTGCTGTCAATCAAAAGGTGGCAGGGACAGACGTTGGACAGTTCCGTACTCAAGTAGTGCAAAAACGACTGTTGCTCAGCTATAGTCAAGATACAGGGGGTTTATGTTGAGCTAGTGTCTTCATCTGTAGGTCCAAGAATAGGCTGAGGCTAGTGCTATTATTAGTTTAAAATAAACCAAAAACAAACACATATTCTCTGCACTTCCATAAATTTCTCAGTAGATCAAAGTAGCATAAAGTCTGCTCTGGAACAGACACAGCGCACGAGTCCTCAGTCCACTCTCTCTCAGAATCTCCCAGTTTCCCAGTGGCTTTTCTCCGTGACAATTAACGCAATAAAGCACTATTCGCACGGGATAAGTATTACCTGGTGACCTCTAGTCATTTGTAATAATTGCAGAGGTTGTCTGAGATCTTAATCCCGTGCGAATCGGCCATGTCTGTAATTTGTAAAGTAAAAATTCCCCCGCAAATGGCCGACCATATTTCGCCGAACACAGAGGTCCTGTGATAATAGTAGTCCTGTGCGAAATCTCTGTGATTTGGCGGTTCGTTTATAATTTTTTCAAGGTTTTGGTTTCCTGTGCGTTTTTTTATCCATCTTTCATGAAGAATGGAGTTGGAGTGTTTTGATAGTATTTTGGGTGCTGGGTCATATCGCTGTACACCATGATACGATACAACTAAACAATTTGCAGAAAGGGAAAGCTGAAAACCATCAGAAGAGCAAAAACAAAAAGAATGATTAGATGGAGATGGATGACATGTATAGCAGCATGTGGTAAGGAACATTCTTCTGTTTATGATATATCCTACAGCTAGACCTATAATAACAACAATACATTTCCAAGCAATAGCCTATTGACATCATATACGGGAGATAAGTCAGTAAATTCGAGTAAAATCACAGGCTTCGCTTGTCCCGTGCGAATGCACGACTCCTCAGTCCACTCTCTCAGAATCTCCCAGTTTCCCAGTGGCTTTTATCCGGTCTCTCCATTTCAGTTACTGCAACAAGACACAGGTGTTTGTAGTTTTGCACTTGACCTGCTTACTCACCTCTCATCTCCAGTCTCTCTATCCCGCTGCAGACTTCACTGAACCACACACCCCTCGCCACAGACATATATACTGTATAATATATTTGATGAAACATCTAATGTAATTAGAATATGAAAAACTTAATGTGTAACAATGAGACAGAAACGACAAGACGTACGGCCAGTTGGATAAGCCGCTAAGACTAGTCTTACAAGTTAGTGTTGTGGCAAAAACAATAACTAACAAAACAGCATCAGGCATAAGAAACATTCAAAGTCAATTTGTATTAAAGAGAAGAAGTTTTATTCTCTTTAAGAGGTTTGTTCACAAAAAATACCACGACAGCTACCTCGCGATAGGAACAAGACCTGTCACACAGAAAACAGACAGTCTTTTTATACCTATAGTCTCTTCTCCTGTAATTTCCTGCTCCCCCAGTAAACCAGGTCTAACTGGAAAAAGAAATACAGTGGTCTTTCTAGACCCCCCGCTGCCCCAGAGTTTTACTGTTCTCCCACCTGCGAGGCCGAAACCAGATAACCCCTCTGTCTTTTGTAAAACATTGGCCCTTCTGACCCCTCCCGTGTTTTACTGTGTGTTCTTTTGTTCCCGTCACGAGCATACTCGTCCTTCGAATGAGACGTTAAACCGAGGTCCTGACTCTCTGTGGTCATTAAAAATCCCAGGATGTCTTTCGAAAGAGTAGGGGTGTAACCCCGGTGTCCTGGCCAAATTTGCCCCTTGGCCTCTGTCCATCATGGCCTCCAAATCATCCCCATATACTGATTGGCTTCATCGCTCTGTCTCCTCTCCACCAGTAAGCTGGTGTGTGGTGGGCGTTCTGGCGCAATATGGCTGCCGTCGCATCATCCAAGTGGATGCTGCACATTGGTGGTGGTTGAGGAGATTCCCCCCTTCTATGTAAAGCGCTTTGAGTGTCGAGAAAAGCGCTATATAAATGTAATGAATTATTATTATTATTATTATTACATATATACATACATACATACATCCCAGGAGGGAAAAAACACATGATTGAATTGAAAGAAAACCCACTCAATGTTTAAGAAAATGAATAGGGAAAAAGTAAAACTATTCATTTTTCCATAACAATTTCCTCCTCTTTATCATTCTCTGATAAACGATTTGGTTTCATTACCATTAGTTTTGAACAACTTAAAACACGCTTGTTTCTAATTCTAAGAAAACTCAACACCACTCAATCGTCAAAACTCATAAATGGTTACAATTATTTCAAGTCTTTACATCACAGTTATACTCTTCATGTCTGATTTTGTATATCTAATCGCTCTACTTAAACTTTGAAAGAAATAAGAAAAATAAAAATAAAAACTTTGGAGCAAGCAAGTAAATATTTTATCTGAAGCCGGGCTAAATGGATAAGCACTGTTACCACATTTCCCGATAAATCGGACCCTCAGTCACTCCAGTATAAACAAGAAATAGTATAGATTGTCATAGTAGGAAAACCAAATCAATTTAACACCCCTGGTTGATTTGAATAAAAATGTTTACCAATACAATTCAAAGATTAAAAGTAGAATAAAAAATAAAAAAATAAAAATCCCTCATTCAAACCCTGCATCCTTCTAACCAATGTAGTTGTTCAAAATTAACTCTAATACTTCCATTATGGACTGTCTTTCATAGCTTATTACACATCAGTTAATAGATTTTCTACATTTGCACCAAACAAATCAATACCTAGTTTGATTCAATCAAATACAATCATCAAAATCATCACCAAAAACATATTCTTCTGCTAAACTTAAACCATCAGTTGGTCCACATCTTTCTCCAGATGTGTTGATCATCTCGTTGCCCCATGGACGTTCCATCTTCACCATTTTGACACTTTGCGCATCGTTGAAATGGTCTTTCCAGCGTGGGCAAGAGAGGAATGTTTCTAGCACATATCCTTGATCTCTCGCTTTATTCTTTGCGTTGGCGTGTGGGGTTGCTGATGTTGGTTGGTTGATTTTCAAATCCTTACAAGGTTTTCCCTTAGATCATGATCACACCCCCACTGGAATGAGTCTTTTACTGTCTGCTGTCACCTGTGAATGCAGACCTTAAGTGATTTTGTTAGTGACCGCTTGTCTTGTCGTCCCTTTTGGTCTGACCTGTGGAATTTTCAACCTGAAACATATCACTGGATAATTTCTTTCTCACTGAATAGCACTCAGGGTCCTTTTCCCCTGAAAAACACTCAAACCACGTTGCTCATGTTAACAAAACAATACAGAATCAGTTCTGTTTGGTTCAAAACATCCTGACATCCTGCAAAATGAACATTTTAAGTTAGGCATTGCACAGTGTTAGGCACTGTTTCTTCACTTTGCTCATGTTAGCCAGACAATATGTATACATTTGGAACAGAATCAGTTCTGTTTGATGCAATCCGTTCTGACATCCTGAAAAAGAAAAATGTTAAGTTATGCGCTGCGCAAGGTGTGGCATCTTTCTGCCACAATAATGACCCAGGCCAGGATAACTAGTCAAATTCATCTATAGCCATTGTTTTCACTGGGCACAGTTTGCCCTGCCCGTTCACTCCTGTATGACAAGATCAGCTGGTTTTAGACAAAAGGTCCTTCTAACCCCCTGGGGCTTTCCAAAATGCAAATGGTCCTTTTGACCCCCTGGGCTTTCCTGTCCTTCTGACCCCTCTGAAGAGTTGAAAGGCTCTTATCTGACCATTTGTTCGTGTGTGTGTGTGTGTGTGTGTGTGTGTGTGTGTGTGTGTGTGTGTGTGTGTGTGTTTGCTCATGCCATGTGTCCAAATGTCTGCATCTTCTGTAAAGAAAAACAAATGTTGAGGTTATTGTCACATAGTTTTCTTTTGTCTGCTGTGCTGCCGCATCTGTCCTGGCGTTTCCTGTCGAAACAATTCTTGTTATTAGCACACTTAAAAATACAAACAATGCACACAGCAATTTTGTTCGGGGCAAAAATTACTTCTTGCAGGGCTTTTACCCAATTAAACCCAGTGTCCTTCCAACATTTATCTTCCCACCTGTGCGAATGCTTTCAGCAAATGTGAACCCCTTAGTAAACCATATTTGGCAACTGTTATCATCCTCCTCTTGATGCACGAGATCTCATCTTGTGCATCAATTTAACATAATAAGATTCTCTTACATTTATCAGACGCTTTTATCCAAAGCGACTTACATTCCAAGATACACATTTACATTCTAATCAGTTCTTGCTTTCCCTCGGAAATCAAACCCAAGACCTTGGCGTTACAGGTGTCAAACTCTAATGTTTGATCTACAGGAAAACTGCAATATTTGTTAATATTTATTTGGTAACATTTGTTTGGATAAAGTTTGCTAACCCAAACATTGTCCTTCAGCCAAATTTCCTTTAGACATCTTTCTTTGCCTCTTAAACAAAAATATTACTTAAAGCCACAATTTCATCTTCTTATCAAATTGTTTTAAGGCAGCGGCCCCTAGTTTCACAGCGTATCCTGCTTTTCAGGCCTGTCGTTGGTCTCGCAATTCAGTCATCTACAAACATTCTCCAGGTCATCAATTGGTCAGGTCAGGTTGTGGTGTGCACACTTCATCAACGTCAGTCGAATAACAATCTCCCCCTTTTTACAATACATAACTGTTAAGGGCTCTCTGGATAATCTTATATTTACTTAGCCTACGTGTTTGTTGCTGTCAAATCTATAACATTTTCTCAACACATGACTGACGGCTATCTACGACTTCACAATTCTAATTTACACATCAATCCTTAAACCTGTCCAGAAAGTAATTCAAATTTACTGCACATCATAAATGACCAAAATAATAATTAACAGACAGAGCTCGATGATCAATCAACTTAAGGCTCGTCCTATGTTCTGTGTTTCCTTCTCATCAGATTGACTCACAATCCTCAGCTTACTTTCAAATTTGTCATTTGCCTTAACCCATCTATAATGCTAAAACACTCTTTCCAGAGGTTAATGACAAATGTATACACACTATTCAGACAGGATAGTTGTCCTTAACTAACACATACTGTACAAAACATGAATTAACACTCACACTCATCCCTGACTATGAACCGCTCATATTTCTTATTTATATCTTTTCTCTAAAAAGATAAAAATTTTAAATGACATTTTAACCTTACATTTTCCTGTATCTTTTATGTAATGTTTTTATTTATGGCCTCTTAACCAGTTTCAAAGCATGTCTGTTCATTATTCATTTGATTTTAGAAAAGTCAGCTGGATTGTTTTGGTTCATTATCTTACTTTGCTTCAGCTTTCTTTGGCTGACTGATAACAGAAAGACAGACAGAGTACCATCCCTTCCTTCACTCAAGCAGTCTCTTTCTCTCTCATTATAAGCAAATAATCTTTTCAACAGATTCCTAGGACTGTAACTAAAATAATCATAGTCATAGTCAACCCTTTATGGTGCATTCACACCGGACGCGAATAGCGCGTCAGGCGCGAGTGATTTCAATGTTAAGTCAATGCAAAGACGCGTTACGCGCGTAAAAAATTCCTGCGGCGCGAATGAGGCGTAGAGCGCGGCGCGGTAGACGCGAATACGCCTCATTCGCGCGTCAAGTTCGCGCGAATAGCGCGAATTGAGCGTCTGGCGCGTTAAGCGCGTTACGCGCGAATGATTTTATTAGTGCTATTTGTGCATTCACGGGTTTGATGCGAATTCGCGTCTGCCGCCCGAGTTGAAAAATCTGAACTTCTGCGTCAATTCGCGCCGCGTTAACCAATCAGGAGCCTGCTTGCTGCTGTCACGTGGTGAAGTGACAGTTTATAATGTTATTTTATGTTTGGCCTCAATAAATTATTTTGTAATATGACTCAAATGCACAACAAAGCAAATCTTTCACATAAAAACTCGATTTCAATATATGAGAGATACTCATTTTGTATTGAATGCTATTTATTCCATATCTATTCTAGATTATATGAAACATTATTATTCTAATGTAAAGACAACAAACACAATTTAGTGTATAAAAACAAAAATCACAGGACAGGTTTCACTTTTGGAGGCTGACTCCATTTATTATCAAAACAAAAATAAATGACAGATTAGGTGGGTGCGGGCGAGGGTGAACCTCGCGCCGGGCTGTAGAGCGCGGGCTCGTCAGGCAGCGACCACTCGAGGCCGAGGCCTCACGGCCTACGCTGTCCTCGTCAGCGTCCTCACCGTTAGGTCCACCAAACCTAGCTCCTGGAGCAAATTGTGAAACTCCTGAAACCCTCTGGAGGGTCTGGTGGACCCGAGTA
>NC_138727.1:58090946-58363446 GCF_965113295.1 Leuciscus leuciscus
TTGGTTGACATCCAGCTGGTTGTTTAGAGACAAGAAGGATGTTACTTGGTTGAAAACTTGGTTCAAGTGTTTTCGCAATGAATGGTAGGAGAGAGACAGGTCTGTAATTCTCTACAAATTATGTATTTAGTGTTGGTTTTTTAAGCAGTGGAGTTACCCGAGCCTGCTTGAACGCAGTAGGGAAAGTACCAGTATGGAGGGATGAGTTGATGATGTGTGTGAGTGCTGGTAGAAGTGTGGGAGAGATGGCTTGTAGAAGGTGTGAGGGGATGGGGTCTTGAGGGCAGGTGGTTGGATAACTTGAGAGGATAAGTTCAGATACTTCTTCCTCGGTTAGCGGAGAGAAGGAGGAGAGAGGGTTATTGGCTGTGGGAGGGGTCGGTCTGGGTTTTTGTGTGTGTTTTGCCCTGAGAACTGACTGCTGATGGTTGTTGTTTTGTAGGTGAAGAAGTTAGCAAAATCATCAGCAGTTAAAGAGGAGGCGGGTGGAGGTGGACAGAGGAGAGAGTTGAATGTCTTGAAGAGTGATCGTGTGTTAGAGGAGCTGTTGATCTTGTTGTGGAAATTTGCAGCATGAACATGCACAGAAAAGGAAGAGAGGAGAGATTTATACATACTCAGGTCAGATGTGTCTTTTGATTTGCGCCATTTCCTCTCCGCTGCCCTGAGTTCGGTCCGGTGTTCACGAAGAACCTCAGGTAACCAGGGGTTAGAGGGAGTAGCACGTGCAGGCCTGGAGGAGAGGGGGCAGATATTGTCTAGAGAAGAAGTTAGAATGGAGCATAAGGTATCCGTTGCAGCATTCACATCCAGAGATGAGAATTGTGTGGGTGAGGGAAGAGAAGATGACACAGCAGAGGATAGATGGGCGGGAGAAAGTGTGCGCAGGTTTCGTCTGAAAGTGACTGGTAGGGGGGTTGGTGGTGCACGGGTAGGAAGTTGTAGATTGAAAGTAATGAGGAAATTATCTGAAACATGGAGAGGTCTCACCAAAATATTGTCTGTGATGAAGTTGCGTGTGTAAACCAGGTCCAGTTGGTTGCCTGATTTGTGAGTACCTGTGTTGATGAGTCGTTTGAGATCGAAAGAGGCTAGGAGAGAGTTGAAGTCTGTTGCATACGGCTTCTCGAGATGAATGTTGAAGTCACCAAAGACTACAAGTGGGGTGCCGTCCTCAGGGACAGCAGCACATCCAGCTTGTCTACAAAGCTTCCCAGCTGACCTGGGGGGCGATAAATTACTACAATATGGATCTTATTGGGAGTTGTAAGTGTAATAGCATGATATTCAAACAAGTTGTTGTTGCATAGAGAAGAGAGTGCCAATTGTTAGAAATGAGAAGCCCAGACTGGCGAGGGGTGTGAGAGAAAGAGAAATTGTTAGAGAGAGCAGCAGGGGTTGCTGAGTCTTCTGGACGAATCCAGGTCTCAGTCAAGCCCAAGATATTAAGAGTAGATTGAGATGCAAAGGCTGGAATAAAGTCAGCTTTATTGACTGCTGACTGACAATTCCATAGACCCACAAAAAGAGAGAGGTGTGTGTGAGGATGAGAGAATGGGACGCAGATTAGCAGTATTGCGCTGCCTTCTGCGCGTGATGAAAAAGCGTTGTCGAGAGACAACAGGAATGTATTGAAAGCACATGTTGAGTAAGGGTAAATAAGAAAAAAGTGTGAAAGGAAAGAGAGAAGAAGATACTTAAGTGCCTTCCTGGTGTCCTTGCTCGGTGGAGTCACACAGGTAGAGTCGATGGTCTTTACCCGAGTCGGTCTTCACACGAGGAGGCTGAACACGAGAGCTGAATGTTTCCGCTGACGCTTCCACGACAGCGCGCAAAATAGATATAATGCTTTCACCGCTGAGTGAGGACAGCTGTCTCAGCCCAGAAATTAGCACAGCAAACGCAAATAATCCGACAATGGGAGGAATCGAAACTGCTGTTGGACTTAAGTGTAATAAAATTCAAACTGCAATTCTTTTTAGGCGCGGCTGTTATTTAAAGTAGGAACGCGTATAAATAAAATACAGATTTATACAGAACGAGCAGTGCACTGCGTTTTTTATGTTGCTAGGCAACCACTGAAACAGCTGTCCTGTCAGTCAAGTACACGTCAAATCAGCCTTTTATTAACTTTGTTTACTTTGTTAACATTGTGGTAGTTACGGTTCGTGAAGTCGTTAAGCTCCTGGTAACCCGCGAGAGCACCACAAGTTTATCCTCAATCATCGCACTCTCCGGGCGTTCAAGCAACTAGTTTTCATCACTAAAACGGAAGACCCGCGAGGCGCAGCAGGCGCATAAACAGCACGCAGAACGCTCGCTGGAAACCAATTGAAAATAGGCGCCTCTCACTGCAAAAAACGTGTCAGGTGTGATCGGCCCCATTTACTTCACTTTTGCTATTTAACCAGAGTGAATGAGACAAGTGCGCGTGTGATGTTTGTCAACGCGCCTTTGGAGAGAAGTGAAAGTGACAGCTCGGCTAGTATCGATACTTCGGGAAATTAGTATTGGTACCGTTCAGATATTTCAGTATCGATATTTATCTAAATATCGATATTTTTGACAACACTAATTCACACTGCCAGTGATTTTCCGGAATCAGAACCTCTGATTGATTGATTGGCGGAGTGATTTGCCCGCAGCACCTGAGAAGCCCTGTGGTGAGGAGCAGAGAGTTCGTTCAGAGTTGGAGTAAATCACTCTGCCCAAGTAGCAGTGCTTCGCCTTCTGAGAATATAGTTCCCAGTATGTATACAGTTAGAAGATGTCTCATGTGACCTTGTTATTCGTACAAGCTGTGATTATACATGTAAATAGGAAAATGTTGGCGTTATTTTGTCACTTATTGGGAGCAGTATGCTAGCTGGAGCCGTTTACCTCCAGTCTTTGTGCTAAGCTAGGCTAGCGGTGGGTGCGTCAGACAGAGTTACGGCACGCACAGAGATGAGAAGGGTATGCATGGACTTATCTAACTCTGGGGGATACGGTGAATAAGCTAAAGTCCCAAAAAGTCGGCGTGTTCCTTTAAATCCTAAATATTGCCAAATAGGCGCTTTTACATTTCGCTTTGAAACCAAATCTTCCGCCATCATCTTGTCAGTCAGCTCCTCACTCTCGTGATAAATGACTCCTGCTGCTGATCTGGGCTGAGATTCTCGTTCGGCTCACGCTGCATTGAGAAGACACGTTCAGTTTTTAATTGTAGTGTCTGTGTCAGGCTTCTTGGGTGGATGAAGTAGGAGACGAACACGAAGATTATGAATTCCAAGGTTTTAATTCTCAATATTAAACAAATACAAACAAAAGGGAGCGTGTGCTCAGAACAAAGAAAACCTAACATTCAACATTGACCGACAAGTGAAGACTGAAACACTCAGGGCTTAAATACAAGGGAGAACAGATCAGGGAAACAAGACACAGCTGACAAGACTAACGAGAAACCAGGTGATACAAATTAACTAATGAGGGTAACCATGGAAACCAAGGAGTGGCGGGAAAACAGAACAAAGGAAAACATATGACCAGTGACAAAAACACTCAGACAGAACAGAACTGTGACATAACTCCCCCCTCCCGGTAGGCGCGTCCTCGCGCCGTAGAAAGACCAAAGGGGTGGGAGGGTGGGCGCCCTGGAGGCTGACGGGGGAGACATGGCAGGAAGTCTCCAGGGCGGAGCAGACTGAGGGCGTGGACATGGCGGAGACCCCTCTGGCGGCCATGGCGGTGCGGACCCCTCTGGCGGCCATGGCGGTGCGGACCCTTCGGGTGGCCATGGCGGTGCGGACCCTTCGGGTGGACAAGGCGGAGAAGACCCTTCGGGTGGCCAAGGCGGTGAGGACCCTTCGGGTGGCCACGGCGGAGAAGACCCTTCGGGTGGCCAAGGCGGTGAGGACCCTTCGGGTGGCCACGGCGGAGAAGACCCTTCGGGTGGCCACGGCGGTGAGGACCCTTCGGGTGGCCACGGCGGAGAAGACCCTTCGGGTGACCGTGGCCCCTCAAGTGGCCAGGACGGAGCCCTTTGGCCCCCCCCCAAAAAATACTTGGGGAAAGTCCCGGGTACCAGAAAGGGCTCGGTGCTGGACAGCGATGAGGACTCGGTGCAGGGCAGTAATGAGGGTTCGGTGCTGTGCAGCGATGAGGGCTCGGTGCTGGGCAGATCCAGCGGTGAGGGCTTTGTGCTGGGCAGATCCAGCGGTGAGGGCTTTGTGCTGGGCAGATCCAGCGGTGAGGGCTTGGTGCTGGGCGAATCCAGCGGTGAGGGCTTGGTGCTGGGCGGAACCA
The DNA here is from genome assembly GCF_965113295.1 of Leuciscus leuciscus. Classification (NCBI taxonomy): domain Eukaryota; kingdom Metazoa; phylum Chordata; class Actinopteri; order Cypriniformes; family Leuciscidae; genus Leuciscus; species Leuciscus leuciscus. The sequence goes on from NC_138727.1 coordinate 58,095,231, forward strand.
GCGGTGAGGGCTTGGTGCTGGGCGGAACCAGCGGCGAAGAGGGCTCTGAGCTGGACGGAACCAGCGGAGAAGAAGTCTCTGTCGGGCAGGCGACTGGCTCTGGCTCTGGCGGGCAGGCGACTGGCTCTGGCTCTGGCGGGCAGGCGACTGGCTCTGGCGGGCAGGCGACTGGCTCTGGCGGGCAGGCGACTGGCTCTGGCTCTGGCGGGCAGGCGACTGGCTCTGGCTCTGGCGGGCAGGCGACTGGCTCTGGCTCTGGCGGGCAGGCGACTGGCTCTGGCTCTGGCGGGCAGGCGACTGGCTCTGGCTCTGGCGGGCAGGCGACTGGCTCTGGCTCTTCTAGACTTGGAATTGGACTCAGGACAGGACTCAGGACAGGACTCAGGACAGGATCTGGCCTCTCTGGGCCAACAACTGTCTCAGGCTCGGCGGGCATGACGCGAACTGCCTTGTCTTCGGCAGATCTGACGTGAAGTGCGGGCTCGGCTGGACTCGGAACTGGACTCGGAACCAGCGGTGAAGGCTTTGGCTCCTCAGGGCCAATGAGAGGAGGAAGATCGCTGTCAGTCACAGGCGCGGCGGGCACGACGCTTACTGCCTTGGTCTCGGCAGATCTGGCGTGAAGTGCAGGCTCGGCTGGACTGGCGTGAAGTGCAGACGGCGACATGGCGTGCCACGAGAGGAAGCTCTCCAGACAACAGGAGAGTGCCTCTCTCCAGTCCTGACCGGAGAGATCTGGAAGCTCCCTCGGGTCGACTTCCTTCGCCCCAAGTCGGTAACACGCCTTGATTATTTCGTCATCCAGCGCGCAGGAGGCAGCAAGAGGGACAAACCCCCAGGTGAATTGGAACAGATCGCGGCTATCCCGAGCCAAAGCCGCGATCTGTCCAGCGAGCTCCCAGCTCATCTTTTTGGTCGGTCAATCTGTCAGGCTTCTTGGGTGGATGAAGTAGGAGACGAACACGAAGATTATGAATTCCAAGGTTTTAATTCTCAATATTAAACAAATACAAACAAAAGGGAGCGTGTGCTCAGAACAAAGAAAACCTAACATTCAACATTGACCGACAAGTGAAGACTGAAACACTCAGGGCTTAAATACAAGGGAGAACAGATCAGGGAAACAAGACACAGCTGACAAGACTAACGAGAAACCAGGTGATACAAATTAACTAATGAGGGTAACCATGGAAACCAAGGAGTGGCGGGAAAACAGAACAAAGGAAAACATATGACCAGTGACAAAAACACTCAGACAGAACAGAACTGTGACAGTCTGTTCTCTAACTAAACTAAATGATTTTAACTATAAAACATCAAAACGACATGGGGGGCGGTGCTGCTATGGGCAAGTGATGTAACTGTTGTGGCTAAACAACGGTAACACCGACAATCACAGCAAGCCTAGTAGAGACCAATAAGACACTGTTTTACAGCAGGAGCACACTAAGATTGGTTTGTCGCTCAGATTAACAGGTCTTTATTTAATATGCATCATAGAATAGGAGCACACAGTGAAACACATAAGAAACATCTTATGTTCAGTAAAATCACTTGTTTGAAGAGTTTTTTTATCTCTGGTTAAATATGTTTTGAAATAAACGTAGCCAACCTAATCCATTTAATGGCTTGAATACATTAATACATTTAGAAAACGTAACTACTGCAGGCTTGCTTCATTTTTACCTATTAAATTATTATCGACAATTAATCGACCTTAATAAGATTAAAATTATAAATACCAAATACCACCACAATTACTAAAAACACAGATTTGGAACTGAACAATGTAAACACAGAAAGTTAAAAGTGCAAAGGTCAGGCACAATATAATAATTCTGTACATAATTTGACAACTCTGTGAATATGAAAATATACAAACACTGAGATTGTGGGTTTTTTTTTTCTTCTAATTGCAGTTTCAAAGTAAAAAAAAAAGAAAAAAAGAAGATTTTAGCCATGCAGGGCTAAAGCCCCGGATCTTTTGCACTACTATAGCGACGCCCCTGGACATGCATACGCATAGGCGTAATTTGCGGGTAGGACATGTCCCCACCACTTTTGAAACATCTCGCGGAACGAATGTACCAATACAAACAAACAAAACATCTCCAGTTAACCAGCAGAGCATTCATTTCATTCGTTTTTTAAATAAGAGTCGATCTAGCGCTGAAATGTGTTGTTTTTTTAAATCAACTGATCAAAGTGCTCGTTGCCGAGCGATCAGTGGCGCGGATACTATGTTTGTTTCTGGCTCGCGCACAGCCTTCACTCAGACGCGCGTTTCAATCCGTTGTGGAGAGACACTCTATTCGCTCCGGTACAATTAGAAAACAAAAAGCACAAAAAGTGTCCCTGCCTGATATACAACCACTAAAAAACATAATCGGTTTTGATGAAAAAAAAAAAAAAAAAAAACGATATGAGTGCGGATTAGAACTCAGAACCTCTGACACGCTTGGCAAAAATTCTACCACTGGACCACTTAAATACACACATAAATTTTGTCGGATCAACATATAATAGGCCTCATTAAACGACCACTTAAACCCAATATTAACATGCTTTAGACATATTTTATTTTTTTATTTATACTAGTACCCTATTGTGATGATTTTTCACGACCCAGATTTTTTGGTGCCCCCCCAAGCACTTGGTGCCCTACGCGCAGTGCGTGATGTGCGTGTGCGGAGCGCCGGCCCTGCTTCTGACTCATTCACACACACAAGACCACAGACACACGTCTTACCAAAACAGCATCATGATGATCACTGCAGCTCCACAAATCACTCCTATGGATATGTATATCACCAGACTTCCTAATAGCACAAATGTATAAAACATCAAAAAAAAATTTAAATAATTTGCTTCACTTTAGAAAGAGTAATGTGAGTATATGAGCCGCTCTACCTTTAACAGTGACAGTTACAGCGTCTGATCTCTGAGATCCATGTTGATTGTGAGCCTGACAGTAGAAGCGTCCACTCTGTAGTGCACTGAAACTCTTTCCAGATCCAACAGCTGAGGTTTCATTCTCCTTAAACCAGCTGAAGTTCAGAGCAGGAGGGTTTGAGTCACTGATGCAGTTCAGAGTCACTGAATCTCCCTCCACTATTACACCAGATCCACTCATCAACACTGAGACGTTCCTGGGAGGGTCTAAAAAGTACAAAAATGAAAACCTTAAATCATCTAATTCAAACACAATCTCCTAATCTTAAAAGGAATAAATTAATCTGTACTCACACATGACATTGAGCTGAACAGCAGGAGAGATGTGAGTGTGTCCGTCTACAGCACAGCTATATCTGCCTGAATCCTCTCTTCTGACTGACTGCAGCAGGAGTTCATTGTTTCTGTCTCTTCTCTCAGTTAATGGCTGTGAGTTTCTGTACCAGATGAATGTTGCTCTGTCAGTCAGAGTGCAGCTGCTTTTACATCTCAGATTGACTGAATCTCCCTCTGTCACTCTCTCAGGAGACTCCACCTGAAGATCTGAACACAACACACACATTATATCTAGTGCTGCTGTCATACACTGATTATTATTCAACATAATGCACAGAAGAAGAGATTAACCTCACCAAAGTCACCTGTGACATTAAGAGTCACTCCTGGAGCACCAATCCATTTCACATTAGGTTCATCAGTGAGGAATCTGAAATAGTACATGTGTGAATCCTTCAGTGTCACATGACTCAGTCTGATGGTGCAGTTCTGCTGTTTATCTCCCAGATACTGAAGCCTCTGACTGTATTCAGGGTCCTCAGACAGATCTGGATGTTCTCCATTATCTTTTACCAGTGTTTTGGTCCAGAACACTTTCTTGATCTGACGTCCAGTAGGGTATGTATAAGTGCAGCTCATTATCACTGTTGAGTCATTTACTGCACAGATGTGTGAAGGACTGTAAATCACACCCTCTTTCTGACTAAAAACCCCTAAAAAAGTTAATCCTGAACAAATTAGCAGCAGTTTGTGCATAAAAACTGCAGAATGCAAAAATTCCTGAGCAAGGGTTGCAGAGACTCACCGTGAATCATGAGCAGAAAGATCAGAGGAAGAGGAGGAGCCATTCTGACTGACATCACCATAGCAACATCTGCAACAAATATAGTGGCTTATTTTCAGCTTTAATGTCAGCATGAAACATAACAACAAATACTACTTTACTTATCAAAGAACATGACAGCAACAGTCATTTTTGTACTGCATGAGTTTGTAACTGTCCAACGTCTTTCACTTCCTCGTTTTGATTGACAGCCCATCATAGACAGTAGGACACAGTCCGAACGATGGCCTTTAATTTCATACTGAGAAACTGCTATAAAGCACCTTAGTTGACTTTTGTATCAGTGCATTGCTAATGTTTACAAAACATACTCTGGCGCGTGTTGTCACTCAGTGAATATGCAGGTTTATTATTAAAAGCCACATTAATATATAAGTCTTTATAATCTATCTTCATTATATAGTTATCTGTTGAGTAAAATATTAAAAATGATTTATCAATTTGTTTTTCGCCAACAAAACATTGCTTGAGAAAACAAATTTATGCTATTGGACTTTTGATTTTAAACCATATAGTTACTGAGACACAGCCCTGTGACAACTAGCCCCAACCAATCTCCCATAAATCCCCCACACTTAAGATATTTAACAGAACAGTTATAAAATCATGCTCTTACCCGTTTCACCAACACCCGTGACCAGTGACAGCACTACAAATGATCAGGATGAAACCAGTGTTGGCGTTTTCACACACTGAATGACACGTGATTAACACCTTATATTTTAATATGAGCTTATGACACCTCAACTAGTGCAGATCGAGTAGAGGAAGTATCATTGATCTCGACGCAATACAGACACAGTCAGGCAGTAAGTAATCCAGACACAAGCAGGAATAGTAGACTAGAGAAGTGCTGATGAAAGCAAGACGTCAAGACATGAACACCAGAACGGTCAGACAATGAACACAGCAAACACAAGGCTACATATAGGGATCGGTGACCAACTATCCTGGTATGGAAACTGCTGGATCCGGGATTGTAAAACACTGGAAGGAATTGCAGTGGCAGTGACGTCAAAAAACACATTTCATCTCCAGCATCGCCAAATGTGCATTTGACAAACCTCCAATTTACTGATTTATTAATAGCAATCTGGAAGTTAAATAAATAACTTAAAACATAACGATAAAGCAGAATTGATTAATCTCAATGCGTTTATCATGAAAACTACTAAGCTTTTTATTCAGTCCGTGGCCTTGTTCTTCTTGAATGATCATGTCTATAAACATGGTCAAAAATGCAGTTTCCTCTTTTGTAGGTGAGAAAACCAAACTTGTGAATCTCTGACAGCCTCATCACAGTGTGATCACGTGACCTTCATACACCAATGAGAGACGTCACACCCAGGAGGAAGAGGAAATCAGCTTAAAATCAGCAAAGTGATTCTCAGAAATGGACAGAGGAAAATGAATGCATTTGTAGCGTTGCGGTACGAGAGAGTAGAGGAAGTTGAGGGGTGTTTACCACACTCTACACTAGAGAGACGCCAGAAATGGCAATATATGATCGACTACGCCACCCCGGAGAACCGGGGAACTAATAGCCCTAAGGGCACACAGGTTCGTTTTGAGAGTCGTGTACATAGAAGTAGAAAAGTTTGTTTTGTTCGTCAATGTTGAATAATAAATAGCTAGAAATTTCAAAGTTAAAAACTCCTACATTGGCATTATAATAAATGAACACCATCAATTGGCATCTACTCATACACACAGAGTAAATAACAAACTCAATTTAAAGAAAACAAATTAACCAAGAGCAGAGGTTTCTGGAGGTCCGGGCCAGCTGCCAAATTGGAAAACAACCCCCCCCCCCCCCCCCCCCCCCAAATAATCCACTACAAATACCCAAACGCACACGTGAAGGGTTACATGCCAGAAGACACACAGCACTAGGTGTGAACACCACACGAATGGCAGCTTTGCCTTCACCCTCCAGAAACCCCCAGCTCCTGCAACAAAGACAAAAATGGGAAACACAAAACATATGAAAACAATCCAAAAAATGAGACAAGTCAAATAATTCAAGGATCTAAACCACTTGACATAATTAGGACTCACAGTACCACATGAAAACAAGTTAACATTGAAATAAACCAAGTTCACTCAGGTTTGCAGTGATTGAAAATAAGACCGAATGAACAAAAAGAAGAAAACCAAATAATCAAACATAAAACCATACGTTACCCACATCTAAACATACATACATACATACAAGATGCTTACAAACCAATGGAATTCAATAGGCGGCGGCCAGAGGAGATAGCCAGCCCGCACAGTCAGGCGATTGCACAATCCTCAATCAGAATCAGAATCAGAATCAGAAAGAGCTTTATTGCCAAGTGTGCTTGCACCCACAAGGAATTTTTCTTGGTACTGAAGCTTCCAGTGCACATATACAAATACAAATACAACAAGAAACATAGTAATACAAATTCTAAGAATAAAATATATAAAAAAATAAAATAAAATAAAAATAGTATAAAAAGTAAAAAAAAGGGGTCACAGTTGGGTTTAGTCTGAATAAACATTTACAGATTATGAACATATTTACAGTATTTTGAGAAGTATGAATAATATAAATATAAATATCACCTGAGTTAGAGAATATTACACTAGACAGTGGGAGTCTAGTGCATGTTACAGATTATGAACATATTTACAGTATTTTGAGTAGTATGAATAATATAAATATAAATATCACCTGAGTTAAGAGAATATTGCACTAGACAGTGGGAGTATTGCACTTGCAGGCATATGCCTTGGGGGGCATGTTAAGTGTTCAGAAGGGAAATGGCCTGTGGAAAGAAACTGTTCCTGTGCCTGGATGTTCTTGTGGCCAGTGATCTGTGTCGCCGTCCTGACGGTAACAGTTCAAACAGGGGGTGTCCAGGGTGAGTGGAGTCTGTGATGATTTTACCTGCTCTCTTCCTCACTCTGGAAGAGTACAGGTCCTGGAGGGTTGGCAGGGGGGCACCAATAATCCTCTCTGCTGTCCGGACTGTCCGTTGTAGTCTCCTGATGTCCGACTTGGTAGCTGAACCAAACCAGACAGTGATGGAAGTGCTTAAAACAGACTCAATGACGGCTGAGTAGAACTGGATCAGCAGCTCCTGTGGCAGATTGAACTTCTTCAGCTGGCGAAGGAAGTACAGTCTCTGCTGGGCCTTTTTCACAATGGAGTCAATGTGATTTGCCCACTTCAGGTCCTGAGAGATGGTAGAGCCCAGGAACCTGAATGACTCCACTGCTTCCACAGTGCTGTTCATGATGGTGAGAGGGGGGAGTGCTGGGGATTTTCTCCTGAAATCCACAATCATCTCCACTGTTTTGAGCGTGTTCAGCTCAAGGTTGTTATAGCTGCACCAGACAGCCAGCTGTTCAACCCCCAGTCTGTAAGCAGACTCGTCACCATTTTGGATGAGACCGATGACGGTGGTGTCGTCTGCAAATTTCAGGAGCTTGACAGAGGGGTCTTTAGAAGTGCAGTCATTAGTGTACAGGGAGAAGAGCAGTGGGGAGAGAACGCACCCTTGGGGGGCGCCAGTGCTGATGGTGAGGGTCCTGGATGTGAGCTTCCCCAGTCTCACTCGCTGCTGCCGGTCTGTCAGGAAGCTGGAGATCCACTGACAGATTGAGGATGGCATGGAGAGCTGAGTCAGTTTGGCTGTGAGAAGATCAGGGATGATGGTATTGAAGGCCGAACTGAAGTCCACAAATAAGATCCGTGCATAAGTACCAGGTCTGTCAAGATGTTGCAGGATATAGTGCAGTCCCATGTTGACTGCATCATCCACAGACCTGTTTGCTCTGTAAGCAAACTGAAAGGGATCCAGAAGGGGTCCAGTGATGTCCTTCAGATAGGCCAACACCAGTCTTTCAAACGACTTCATGACCACAGACGTGAGAGCGACAGGTCTGTAGTCATTAAGTCCAGTGATTTTAGTTTTTTTGGGAACCGGAATGATAGTGGAGCGTTTGAAGCAGCAGGGAACTTCACACTGCTCCAATGATCTGTTGAAGATCTGCGTGAAGACTGGGGCCAGTTGGTCAGCGCAGGCTTTTAGACAAGCAGATGAGATGCCGTCTGGGCCTGAAGCTTTCCTAGTCTTCTGTTTTTTGAAGACTCGGCTCACGTCCTCCACACAGACCTTAAGCTCAGGTTGGATGGCAGAAGGGGGGAGGAGAGGGGTTGCAGGAGGTGATGGTGGATGTGTGAAGTGCACATCAGAGCGGGTGTGAGGTGTGAGTCTGGGCTTCTCAAACCTGCAATAGAATGCATTGAGAGTGTCAGCCAGTTGTTGATTCTCCACAGATCGGGGGGATGGTGATTTGTAGTTGGTGATGTTCCTCAGGCCTCTCCAGACTGATGCCGGGTCGTTGGCTGAAAACTGGTTTTTCAGCTTTTCAGAGTAGCTTCTTTTAGCAACTCTGATCTCCTTTGTCAGTCTGTTTCTGGCCTGGTTATACAAGATTTTATCCCCACTTCTGTAAGCATCCTCTTTGGCATGACAAAGCTGTTTGAGTTTCCCAGTAAACCATGGTTTATCATTAGTGAATGATAAGAATGTCCTGGTAGGAATGCATGTATCCTCACAGAAACTGATATATGATGTTACAGTATCTGTGAGCTCATCCAGATCGGTGGCTGCAGCTTCAAAAACAGTCCAATCAGTGCAATCGAAGCAGGCCTGTAGATCCTGCTCTGCTTCGTTGGTCCATCTTTTTACAGTCCTTATTACAGGTTTAGCTGATTTCAGTTTCTGCCTGTAGGTCGGTATAAGATGAACCAAACAATGATCAGAGAGCCCCAAAGCTGCCCGTGGGACGGAGTGATACGCATTCTTTATCGTGGTGTAACAGTGGTCCAATATATTACTGTCTCTGGTAGGACATGTAACATGCTGTCTGTATTTTGGCAGTTCACGGGAGAGATTTGCTTTGTTAAAATCCCCAAGAATGATTAAAAGAGAGTCTGGGTACCTTTGTTCCATTTCAGCTATATGTTCAGCCAGCTGTTGTATCGCCGCGCTCACACACGCGTCTGGAGGAATGTAAACATTCGCGAGAATGAATGAGGAAAACTCCCGCGGCGAGTAGAAAGGTTTACAGTTTATGAAATGTGCCTCTAAATTAGGAGAGCACATCTTCTTCAGTGTTGTTACATCTGAACACCAACTTTCGTTAATGTAGAAACACAATCCACCACCTCTCGTTTTCCCCGTTAGTTCCGCGATGCGATCCGCTCGGAACAGCTGAAAGCCCGGCAGATGTAGTGCGTTGTCCGGTATGGCTTCACTTAGCCAGGTTTCAGTGAAGCACAGAGCAGCGGAGTTTAAAAAATCCTTGTTAGTGCGGGTGAGGAGAAGAAGTTCGTCCATTTTGTTAGGAAGAGATCGGAGATTCGCAAGATGAATACTGGGGAGTGCAGTACGGAGGCCGCGCTCGCGGAGTTTAACCAGCGCGCCAGCGCGCTTCCCGCGTTTGCGTCTGACCGCGAGTTTGAACAACACCGCTGCCCCTCCGACGAGAATGTCCAGTAAAACGTCTGAGTAATCAAAATCTGTAAAAAAGTTGTCTGGTGTGTGTTTCCTAATGTCCAGTAGTTCGTCTTTGGTGAAACTGATAGGAAAAGAATGACTAAACGCAGAACAAACCAACAAAAACAACACAATAACTGGAGAGCTCCACACCGAGGCAGCCATCCGCGGCGCCATCTTGGATATCACGGAATAGCGACAGAATCACAGCGGCTAATGGTTGCTATTGTGATGAACGTCGAGGCAAAACAGCGACATACTGTAGTCGCAATTATATGCAATCAAAGTTCAGTGTTGATGCTCAATTCCCACAAATAATGGGAAATGACATTCCCATAGGTGGATTCGACCACCCTGCTACACATATGCAATCCAGGACGATGGATCTGACAGAACTATCCTCCACAGTGCAGCTCAGCAGTTGGGCCTCAAAGGTCAACCTGAAGACCTTCTGTTTCAAACAGTACATGTCACAGCCAGATCCTTGCCAACCAATTCTGGAGACTTTACCTCAAATTCTGCCTGCCTGGACTTCAAAAGTCGTCAAAAATGACATCCGGGTTGGCCCTACGTTGCTGATCATGGATGCTCAGCTACCCAGAGCTCTCTGGTCTGTGCGAAAGGTGTCAGAAGTATTCTCCGTAACTGACACCAGAGTGAGGACAGCCAAGGTTCAGGTGGGAGAAAAATCATACACTTATCCAGTTGCATGCCTTACGGTACGTTCACACGGGGCGTCAGCGTCAACGCTTGACGGAAGGCGTGGCTGAAGTTTGGCACTGACGCCATGGTCATAGCAGCGTCAGCCAATGAAATTAGACAGGAACTCAACAACAAGCTTCATTGTCATTCAACATGGACATAAAAAGTATATAAAAAGTGGTACATAAAAAGTGATTGGTCATAAAGGACCGGGTGATTGCCCACTGCAATAATTAGTTTCTCCTCCATTTTAAAATGTATCCTCAGTTTGCTGCTCTTGAACAGGATGAACGTGATGAACGTGATTGGCTGCCGCCTGGCTACTGTATTTGCATAGAGCGATCCTGATTGGCTGACGCTTCCGTCTGCGGCGCTTCACTGGCGTTGCTCGCGGCAGAAGTTGAAAAATTCTCAACTTCTGCCGCGAGCAACGCCAGTGAAGCGCCGCCGACGGATCCACAATTCTTTTCGGCAACGCTTGACGTCACCCATTCAAAGTCAATGGGAAGCTTTGACGCTGACGCCCCGTGTGAACGTACCGTTATACAATTACCTGCCATTCCTGATAAAAGTAATTGTAAACCCCACAGAAGAATAGAAGCCTTTTTGTATATGCACATATTTCCTTATGGAAATCTAGGGGCAGTTGTAAACAAAGGTGTTTTTTTTGTTGGGTTTTTTTGCTCTATCTCTAACCTCTCTCTATTAAATCTCTCCTTCTGCAGTTTGAGGCACACGCATACACAGCACATTGCCTGAGCCAATAAGCTTCCAGAAACCTTGACCACGTGATCTCCCCCGCCCTCACAGTGCAGCGGGACACGGAGAGACATGCTAAAGTTATAGCGGCATAATAAGTGTTTATATTTTGGCCAATTGACAAAATGATGTGCATTCCAATTCTTAATTATATAGTTGATGAGGAATAAATTTTCTCTTGTAACTGAGTTATTATGCCTCATAGCCCAGACAGAGTGGCACCATACAAACTTTGGAGTGCTTGCAAGGTGTCAGGTTACAGCTGTGCACTGCCTATAATGCAGAAGTTACAGCCTAATCTTATTTTATTGTACTGTATTATTGACAGTATGTTTAATTGTTGTAATTTATCATTATTATTATTATTATTATTATAATTATGAATATTCACATTTATGTTACTGTTTATTTAATAGAAAACCACAACCACACAAACCAGTCCCAGAAAACAATTGCGTCTTCGTGTTGTCTGTAATTGGACAGCCATTGGTGGGTCAGCACCCTGAGCAGGAAACTTATTCTATATAGGTAAGAGCTATCAAGCAAAAAGTATTTTTTCTATTCCAATACTTTTTGTAACATAAGAAAAAACCTCATCATTAAATGGACATGGCAAATGAAGCAGCATCCTTCATAGCTCGGGAATTAGCCAAACGGAGAAAGAAAGAGGAAGTAAAAAGAGCATTTCTTTAAGATGTGTGTGATTTTCACATGCAGTGAAACTTTTTATTTCTTCACAGACAGGATTGTTCACATACTAGCTGTGTCCCAATGTGAAGGCTGCATCCTTCGAAGGACGCAGACTTCGAAGCATGCAGCCTACGTGGCCTTCGAAGGAGGCTACGAATGTAGCCTTCATTGGATAGCCTATCTAATTGAGCCACCAGGTGTCCCTAATTACCGCCTTTTAAACGGTGCGAGAGGAGAGCTGCCATCCTACATGGCATTTGTGAAATTTCAAATTGCAATTGAAACGAGTAAATATGGAGCCAGAATTGCTCATTTTTATTTTATGATGTTTTATTAACAAAGTTCGGGAGGAGCAGGTTCAGATAATTAACCAAATTATGCACAGCTGGAGATTAATCAGTAATCAACTCAATGACAGAGTATAAATTCACAGCAGACCTATCTCTGTTCATTGAAAGTTTGTCAGCATCCCTCCTCCACCCCATCTCCTCACTTCCAGTTCCATCTACACTTACCAACTGGGGGGAGTACTCTGGGTTCGGGCCTAACTCCGAGCTCGGAGCCCTCCCCCCGGACAGCACGCCAAATACGCATAAACTATTGTACTAATTATATGTAGATGTGAACTCGTGAAAATGTTTTATATGTTACTGGAGGAGATGGTGGGGATTCATCCCCGGCGCCGCTGGGTGATGTATCTCAGGCTTTGCCAAGACCATGGGCAGGTAAATTTATCTGGTTTGCTGGTCCTTAATTGACAGATTACACTTTTAAATGTAGCTAATTATTGGTTCAACTTACTTGAATAATCTAATGATACATATGAAAATACAAAATACACAAAATGGTTTGAATGTTGACTTAAATCTTACCAAGATTCAATTTTATATAGTTTATTCTCTTGACCATGGTGAACATATTTTGACAGGTTTTTAAACCCTGTTTTGTTTTTACACAGTTTAAACATTAAAAAAAAAAAAAAAAAAAAAAAAAAAAAAATGTAGGGTACACATTACTGCAACTAGTCATTTGCAGCTGTCACAGTTGCTAGGCAACAATACCTCCATAAGTTAGTTAGCAACAATTTGTTAATAATGTGATGGTGGACTGTAAGGAACTACATTTGTTAAGCATTCACATACAAATGTAAAGTACTGAAGTACTTTTTTTCCCCTCACAGGACAGCAATACTACAAAAAACATGGTCGTTTACAATATGTATTTTTGTAAGTTAAACTACCCAACAGTAGGCTATATAAAGTACTTTAAATGTATCAACCTTCAACCTATTCAGAAGTAAAATGCAACATAGCAGTAATATTGATGCAGAACCATATATATATATATATATATATATATATATATAATATATATGGTTTTGCATCAATATTACTGCTATGTTGCATTTTACTTCTTTACTTTTACTCTTGATGCATTAGAGTATGCAAAATAACACATTTACTTAAGTAAGGTTTTAAATATGACTAGAAGTTTTTCCCCAATGTGGTACACAATTTCTCTTTTCCTTCTTTCCCTAATTAAGACCAGACCCCTGTACTGCAGAATAAACCTGGACATTCCAGTGCTGGACAGGTTTTTTAATGAGATGGAAGACACTTGACCTGATTTTCGGCTGAGCAGGGAGGCCCTGAGAGTGCTGCTGGACCTGTTGAGAAATGACCGGCAACAGGGATGGGGTTCCACAATAGAGACCCTGGTATTTCTTTTCTGGCTGGCGTGTGGTACATCATACAGGGTCGTCTCCAGAGCATTTGATATGCCTCGTTCCACTGTCCACCGGGTCGCTGAGGAGGAGGTGGCCATTCGTTACCAGGGTCTCTATTGTGGAGCACATCCCAGTCCAGCAGCACCATCAGGGTCTCCCTGCTCAGCTGAAAGTGTACATACATATACATATATATATATATATATATATATATATATATATATATATATATATATATATATATATATATATATATATATTATCTGATTTATGTACCATTAATTTGAATTGTTTTCCTGTTGTTGTAAATATTTGTAAAAAGTACTTGAAATCATTTTCATTTTACATGCTAAAAAAAACATGTATACAAGTCAAGAACAATTGTTTTATTTCCAAATGTATTTTATTTTTTTTTTTATATGTAAAACGTATTACAAAAATAAACAATGTACAAAAATTGCCTTGCCTCATTTACAAATAACTTAAATTCCATATAGGTTTTAACTCAACACAAACAGTGTACAGAAATGACTTTGTTTCATGTAAAAATAAGTGACAAAAAACATAAATACCAAAATTGCTTAACTAATTAAAAATTTTAAATTTTCTACCATTCTCTCAAGGAGAGAAAACAGTCTGTCCATTCTCTCCCTGCTCTCTTGTGCTCTCCTCTCCTCCGTTTCCCTCTGAAATCGCATGTCCTCCCTCATTAGCTCAATGAGCTCATCGCTGCCTCTTTTTCTGGCTGCCGGGGCTGAACTTGGCCCTGGTTTGTCCTCAGGGAGGGAGGCAATTAGGACAGGGGGGTTGTTGGAAGGCCTCTGTCCCAAAACCTCATCCATGAGGAGAAACCATGGCCAAGTTTCAGCAGTGGATTTCCCGCTCACCCCCTCACCTGTCCCAGGACACTTGCAATCCTAAGGCAGAGCAAATACACCATACCTGTTGTTAACAACAAGAACACCACAATACATTTCAGCAAAGATGTGTCAATTAACTTGCTTACCTTGTATTTTTTTTTTTTAAGTTGTCCCATTTTCTTTTGGCCTGCAAGGGAGTGACCTTCCCCAGCAGGTCCATTTTCTCCAGAATTTTCCTAAAAAAGGAAAGACTTATGAAAAATATTAAGACAGGGTTGCAATCTTAACATTAGAAAAATCACACAGCAGTACATGCATACAAAATACTCCTGGATTATATTCCTGGATCCTCAAGTTTGCTTAAGACGTTTGTAGACAAAAAAAAAATACATAAAAAGAGAAAGACTATTGCCTTAACTAGTTGTCTCATTGCTGTGGGCTTTGTATAGGGTGAGGGTTAATTTTTGCATACAAGAGGCAGCTAGTGGAAATATTACAAATGGTTTATGACTTTAATGACTTTATGACTTTTACCTCCAAGCCACAGTAGCCGAGTTTTTGGCCCCTGTAAATAGATAATCATTTTCGGCCCTTAATTGAATGAAGTCAGCCGTCTGCTCCTCGGTCCCTGAAACAAAAAGAATTACAACAGGTTTTGCCTCAGACCACCTGATAAATGAAGCTGCAGTTTTTTAGTTTAAGTTCAGGTTTTTTAAGAAACACCCCTGGGTTTTAACACTTGTTTCGCTGGCTATTTCAGGTAAATTAAACGATGTATTGCAGACGCCGCTATGTTTTTCAGGTATTTTTATCTACCACATTTCAGATGGATTTGTGCTCCTGTTTTTATTTACTTGAATATACCCTCCTACTTGAAATTCACTGCAAAAAATATTTTTTTACTTACTATTTTGTCTTGTTTCTTGTTCAAACATCTGAAAATTCTTAAATCAAGAAGCATTTAGCCTACTAGACAAGTAAAACATTTCCTGTTTTGGGGGGAAATTAGGTGAGTATTGCTTAAAACAATAAAATAATCTGCTAATGGGTTAAGCAAAATAATCTTAAATCAAATTGAAAACAATATTATTTTTCTTACCCCATTTGGCAGATTATTTTGCTTATTTTAAGCATAAACTCACTTAATGGAGATATTTTTTCCCCAAAACAATACAATAACTTTTGCTTGTCTAATAAATGCTTCTTAATATAATATTTTTTTGATATTTATACTAGAACAAAACCAAACAACTAAGCAAGAAAAGCATTTTGTTGATATTAAATTTAGTATTTGCTTAATTTAACTCAGTTGATTGTTTTCACACAGGGGGTTCAGTGATTGGTCCATATTCATGCTTTTAACACTTGTTTCGCTAGTTATTTTAATAAATTAAAACACAATACATTTATAAGTGAATTCCTCGGCCACCACACTACAGACGCCCGACATTTTTTTGGAATAAACTTGCGTGAAGTTGCGTCGTCACTCACCGTTTATATACTGGTCGTCACCGGCGCGCTATGAATTCTGGGGAAGGGTAGGCCACGAAGTGTCCATTTTGTCTCCTTCGTTTGTCAGAGAAATGAAGTGCGCATTTGGCGGCGCATTTGAAT
Organism: Leuciscus leuciscus; assembly: GCF_965113295.1. Classification (NCBI taxonomy): domain Eukaryota; kingdom Metazoa; phylum Chordata; class Actinopteri; order Cypriniformes; family Leuciscidae; genus Leuciscus; species Leuciscus leuciscus. The sequence goes on from NC_138727.1 coordinate 58,111,191, forward strand.
GACATACCAAACTGGAGCAGCCTTCGTTGCGCCGCGGTGACGCAACCGGCCTTCCAAGCGTGCAGAGTTTGAATTGGGACAGCCTTCTTAGCACTGCTGAGACGCAATCTGCCTTCAAACGCGGCCTTCGAAGCGTGCAGTGTTTGAATTGGGACAGTCTTCGTCGCGCCGCGGTGACGCAATCGGCCTTCAAATACGGCCATCCGGCCTTCAAATACGGCCTTCGAAGGACGCAGCCTTCACTTTGGGACACAGCTACTGAGTTCCTGCTGAGTGAACAAATGCAACCGTGATCCTTTTTTCTTGAAATTAATTTATTGAGTTTGATGGGACTCTATAAGATCATCTTCACTAAAACCCTTAGTCTCGCTTCCTCTTTTGTGTGTTGATAAGAGGCCTGCGAACTGCTTTAAACCTTTAAGCAAATCCTGACCTGGCAGAAGCTGTATCCTGTACAACACAGACATTTGCTTTTTCTTGTTCCATAATGCTTTAAGAGAACCAAAAATTACCACTTTATAATTCAGGAAAACCAAGGAGGAGATTGGTTGCAACTGGGAAAGGGATTTGTCATTCCACTGCACATATGGCAATAATCTAGACTGAAGGCCGACTGCACTGCATACGTGTTAAATTAAAACTAGCAATAATACTCTTCTCTAAACTTGGAGTAATGGTAATGGAGGGATCGAAGGCTCGCAATATACGTTTGTAGAGTTCTAGCTGCAAACTTACAACCGGTGTGACCAGTGCTCTAGCTGTATCTCTTCAGGCTCCACACTGACAGCTGCATTTAGAGGGTCTGTGAAGAGGTCTATGCGTTCTAGTATGCATTAACAAGGAGGCATTAATCACTCTTGAGGTTTTTTGAAGAGCTGCATGGAACAACACTGTATTCAGCTTGTTTACATCAGGAACACACTTACTCGTGTGTAACTTGTGCATTCAGTACTCCTTGAGTCCCCCTGGTGGGCTGGATAGAACAGCACATCTCTAAGGTAATTTACAATACCCTGACATATGCAAGGCTGGATGATGTGAAAGATCTGGAAGTGAATTCTGAACTGCTCTTGTAGACTTTCAATTTCTTTTCTGTACTTGGCGAAACACATCTTGCATTTGGGAGCATCTTTGCACATCTCCTCGCAGGCAGAGAAGTGTGTCAAATTTGGACGAAAATCCGCTGTGAAAAAGGTTTAGTTTACGTTGGAAAGCGTTCATATGCGCATAGAGGTCTGAAGCAGTCCGAGACCGACCTTGTAACTGTGTGTTCAGATAATTCAGATGCGCAGTCATATAATCTGTGAGGAAGGCCATGTCACAAATAAATTCTGGATCCCATAGTTTGCTGCTGTAAGCTGGAAATCAACTGATCAGACAGTATTTGCAACTGTTGTTGTCTCATCTCTTACTGAATTCGGCTCAACGCCCTTGGATGATGACATTTCACTGCTAAATAATGCGCTGGCTATTAACCTGGATTTATTTGCTCCTCGCAAGGTCCGTGAAATCAAGTTATACTCGCTCTGCTCCTTGCTATAACAACCTTCCTCTACTTTAGTTCTAATGCGAGTGCGGCACGTTTTTCGGGTGCCCTGTTTTCAGAATTTTGTGCAACATGATTTTGCCTCACTTGAGCAACTTCAATCTGGTTTTTCGAAAATTTGTATGACTCATAAATGTTATGACTTTTATGACATGACTTTTATAGCCGCCTGTTTGGTTGGTTCTGTGGTAGTGATGGGAAGTCCGGTTCTTTTCCGCGAACCGGTTCTTTCGGACAGTTCGTGTCAATGAACCGGTTCCGTAATGACGTCATTTCTATCATCTCGGCGGATAAATATACATTAAAATAAAGGCATTTGTAATCATAACTTCAGTTAAATAATAGTACTCATCGTCATAATCATCTCGGATAAGTTTCTTACATTTACGTTTTGAAAATGAACCCTGTAGTAGGCCTAAGGCGATGCGCAAACGCGGATGTTTTACATGTCTTAAAGATCTAAAGTGAATAAACTGGTCTTCATCAATTTTATTTTATTTGTAATTGAATAAACTTACATTTCGCTGAATTCGGGCCCTCATTCAAGTCCTCGGTTCACCCGTGCTCATGTATCAGCACAGCATCAGTTGGCCAAAAGAAAGTTCGGTTCAGAGACGGTGCTATCACGCATGCGCAGTCTCTCCAGCTCATCGGTTCTCCGTGTTGAACGTGTCCGAAAGAAACAGTTCTTGGTTCTGTACTGGTGATCCGAGAACCGCTGTACCTGTACGTACGGTAGTGCGCGCATGCGCAGTATCAGCTGCTCGTGCTCATCACTTCTCTCAGCACAACATGTCTCAGCTCAGTGAACTGTTGGATTTACTGGAGTAAAATATACTCCGGGATATTGGTATATTTCTAGTCGAAGGGACTGTCAGGACTCAGGCATGTCCGAAAGTGAGTAACTTTAGTAACTTGTGGATCAGCGCTGACTCAAGACGCGATCTGTTTCGAACGATTCAGTCCGATTTAGTGTACTGGTTCGACCAGTTCACTAAAAAGAACCGGTTCAAAAGAACGATTCGTTCACGAACCGGACATCACTATTCTGTGGTTCTGATGGTTCTGTATTTGAGTTTCAGAAGAAATTAAGGAATCTTGGAGTTATCTTTAATTCTCCATTAACATTTGACCCTCGTGTACAAAACGTTGTTAAGACTTCTTTTTTTTATATCTCAGAGATATTGCAAAATTGCGCCCCATGCTATTCTTTTCAGCTGCAGAAAAGCGAATTGCTTGGAATTTTTAAAACGCATTTAAAAACTGTTTGTTAGGTTTGGTTAGGAAAGTTAGGTTATTGTTGATTGTGGTAATCATTGCTGGTTTCTTGTTTATTTAATCCACCTATGCTTTTTTGTTTGATTTATTTTGTATTTTGTTTATTACTTTACTTGTATTGTCTTATACTGTAAGCTCCTTTAAAGGCACTATAGAAAACAAAAGTTATTGTTATTATCGGCCGTGTTTTCTCTGGCTGGCTGCAGTATCGCTCTGAGCGGGAGACTGAAAACCCGAAGTAGAGCTCGAGTGGTCTGTGTTTCGGTTAGTCACTCACAACTTGTTTCTGTTGGAACTGTTTTCATCGTTGTAGAAGGAATAAGTTGAAACGTAAGTTGCTGTATATTAAGGACTTTTTTTTATTGAAATGTTGTTGTTCCGAACAACAGCAAGATTGCGAGTGTTATTTTGTGCAGTAATCCTTATATTAATAATCTTATGTAGTTTGATCTATTTATTTTTTAATTTTTTTTAGCAATCTCTAAGTGTAATGGTCTTTAATATTTCTTATGCTGTTATTCTTGATTTATTGAATGACAGAAAAGTGTGGAGTTTTACACTAGAGCCTTATTTTCTTCTGCCTTTTATTGGAAACATGAACAATACCGATACTCACGGTCAAAAACATTAATAATCTCAATGAAGTAAGATTCACACATGATTAAAAAAAAAAGCATAAAGAGAAACACACAACCTAGTGATTACACAGTTTTACATAAATTCATTAACCGTTTACTTTCATTATCGCACATCCATCTATAAAACGATCCCTTAATTACTTCAGTCACACATCATCAGGGCACTCCTGTCAATCATTCAGGGCTCCTCCCACAAAGAGATGAATAAAGGCTGTAAAATTTACTGTGTCCAAAACACTATATCCTCTTGTTAGTCTGAATAAGAAAGAAAGAAAGAAAGTTAAAACTTGAAATATGTCAATAAAAGCATCATCAACATTTGTCAAGAGGAAAGGCTAATAGATTGGGTTTTGTCTCTATCTAGTGGGTATTCTTACTTGCTCGAAGATTTTCATACAGAGACGAGTCCAGTTCGGGTTTACAATCATCAGGTTGAGCAGCCTTTATGAATGAAGACAAAGTAAAAACAGGAGTGTGTTATTTAAATTCCCATATTCTTAGTCAATATAGATATGTTCACATTGACATTGAGTGTTTAATTCCTTTTGGCTAAAGGTGAAGAGAGTTTAGTCTTCTGTAGGAAACACTTACCGTTACATTCTCATACACAGGATCACTCAATTCAACATCATAAGCATCGCGTCTGTCATGATTAATCTTTGCCATAAAAAAAAAAAAAAAAAAAAAAAAACAGAATAAAGAGAAAATAATTAATGTCTATAAACAACTCACTAGAAAAAGTCACTAATTCAGACTTTCACTTTTAGTTACAAATGAATTTAGTAAACTACTGAAAACCAAATTATTTTTTCAAACACCTGGTTCCCCTTTAAAGACAATGATTTGAAACAATTACAACCAATCAGAACCTATTTGATGATTAATACATAGATATGATTTGAACTAATGATATTTCTCTAGGACGTGGCACTGCCACTTTGAATGTGATGAAATCTGGTCTATCTTCAGGATTTACTGCAGAAATGAGCTTCAGATTTCATTATTCAATAACTAACTGAGTTGCTGTCAGTGTGGAAAGATAGGATGGGGAATTTTGGCTTAGTTCACGTTCATCATGACGTCTCACTGAATTCACAACTTTCTTATTTAGTCATTCACACACACACGAGAGAGTACCACAGACACACATCTTACCAAATCACTAACATCGTAATGATCACTGCAGCTCCACAAACCCCTCCAATGGATATGTATAATATCACCAGACGTCCTGCAACTGAGACAAAAAGAATAAAACATCTGAACAGATTTATTTGAATTACTTTAAAAAGAGTAATGTAAGTATGAGCCGCTCTACCTTTAACAGTGACAGTTACAGCGTCTGATCTCTGAGATCCATGTTGATTGTGAGCCTGACAGTAGAAGCGTCCACTCTGTAGTGCACTGAAACTCTGTCCAGATCCAACAGCTGAGGTTTCATTCTCCTTAAACCAGCTGAAGTTCAGAGCAGGAGGGTTTGAGTCACTGATGCAGTTCAGAGTCACTGAATCTCCCTCCACTATTACACCAGATCCACTCATCAACACTGAGACGTTCCTGGGTTGGTCTAAAACAGACAAAAATGAAAATAACTATTACAAAATTATGTGTTTGGAAATTTTAAACAATGTGCAAATGATTATTAACTCACATACGTTTAAAGTCACATTATCAGAGTATTTCTCTCCATGTTTATTGATGGACTTGCACTTGTATTCTCCACTGTCATCAGAGCTGATCTTTGAGATGTTGTAGATTCTTCCAGATCCTACAATCGTTCCTCCTTTAATCCAGCTGATTTCTGCAGGAGGGTTTGAGTCACTGATGCAGTTCAGAGTCACTGAATCTCCCTCCACTATTACACCAGATGGACTGATGGACACTGAGACGTTCTTTGGAGGGTCTAAAAAGTACAAAAATGAAAACCTTAAATCATCTAATTCAAACATGATTTCCTAATCTTAAAAAGAATAAATGAATCTGTACTCACACATGACATTGAGCTGAACAGCAGGAGAGATATGAGTGTGTCCGTCTACATCACAGCTATATCTGCCTGAATCCTCTCTTCTGACTGACTGCAGCAGGAGTTCATTGTTTCTGTCTCTTCTCTCAGTTAAAGGGATACTTCAGGATTTAGCATTAAGCTTTGTATTAGTAGAAAACCTGTAGTATTTTCGAATTACCGTGCTTTCCACCCTCATATCCCCCTGAGACAAGAGATTTATGTATTTTTTGTCTGGAAAAAATCCTCTGATGACGCAAAAATCGTCATTTTGCGTCATTGGAGGATTTTCTGGCCAGAGGCTAAAGACTACAGCCAGTAGGAGGAGCTTTCCCGCATGTTTTCAACCCGCCCATAGGAGGTGGGATCTCACTCACAGAATGTACACATAGTTTCAGCCGTCTTTCTTTGGAAGCTAAGCTAACAGGCTCTTGTTCTGTGGAGAAAGCTGAGTAGTAGGAGAAAGCTGAGTAGTAGGGGTTACCATCCTCTTTTTCCCGGACATGTCCGGCCGTCGCGATCGTCCAAAATGTCCGGGATTCGGCTTTTGCTTTCTGCAGTCGCCATTCATTGTTTACATGCACACCTTTTGTTTCAATCTAACTGAATTCATTCTGATTGGTGAATCTGAATGTAGTGTTTACATGAACGCTAAACAAGTGATCGGTTGATGTGCGTTTTAACATTGCTAAGAAAATTCCCGCTCCTCCGTGAGAGACAGGAGACCGATGCGTCTCAGTAATGACGCCACCGGCCTCGCGTCATTCTCCCGCGGCCCTCAGCCTCGTCCTGCTCGCCACAGTAAACATAATGAATGGCGACTGTAGAACGCAAAAGCCGAATCCCTGACATTTTGGGCGATCTCGATATCCCGGGCAAACTCGTTACGGAGACACACTAGTAGCCTAACCTTGTTGTTTTCAACTGCGCTCTCTAACCGGGATCAAAGTCACATGACAGTAAGAGTCACTCCAGGTTTACCAATCCATTTGTCTTTATCAGTGATGAATCTGAAATAGTACATGTGTGAATCCTTCAGTGTCACATGACTCAGTCTGACGGTGCAGTTCTGCTGTTTATCTCCCAGATACTGAAGCCTCTGACTGTATTCAGTGTCATTAGACAGATCTGGAGGCTCTTCACCCTTTATAGACTTTTTGAACCAGAACACTTTCTTGATCTGATGTCCAGTAGGGTATGTATAAGTGCATCTCATTATCACTGTTGAGTCCTTTAGTGCACAGATGTGTAAAGGACTGTAACTCACACCCCAATCAGCACCAGAAACCCCTGAAACACAGAATTAATCCTGAACAATTTAGCAGCTGCTTGTGCATAAAAAATGTAGTATCCAATTTATCTTGAGTGTTTCTGAAGTGTTGCATTGACTAACCATGAAGCATGAGAAGAACGATCAGAGGAAGAGGAGGAGCCATTCTGAGTGATGTCACTATCAACACCTACAACAAATGTACAGTGGCTTATTTTTCAACTTTAAGGGCCAGTTACATAAATATAGCCATTATGATAAGTGTAATGAATCATCAGAATCAGTCTGGTCCATTTGCAACAGGTTTATTAATAGAATAGTCGACAGGAAAAGGTCAGGCACGGGCAGAATGGACAGAGCAGGGCAGGCAAAGATGAGATGATAATCCAAGCAAGGGTTCAGAGGCAGGCAGCAAGCAAAACGGAGTCCAGATACAAGGCAGAGGGTCAATAGGCAGGCGGCAGGCAACGAGAAGATCAGATCAGATGGGGTCAAACACAGGTAGGCAGAAACACGGGAGAAACGCTCAGAAATGTTCACAACAGCAAAACAAGACTTCGCACTGGTTGTAATGTGAACTTAGTTTTTATGTGTGTGTGGAAACGAGATGCAGGTGCATGAGTGATCAGTGATGGCAGGTGGATGCGGGATTAGTCCAGGAATGATGTACTATGGGAGATGCATTTCTTAAGGGAAAGTCAGTATTCGGGTGACGGCGCCCTCTGGCGGCCAGAGAGGGAGGTCATGGAGTCGGTGATCGTGACATTAAGACAGTAGCTGCGTTTACATGGACACTTATAATCGGATTGACGGCTCAATCGGACTAAAAAACCTTCATGTAAACACCTTAATCGATCCGATTGAGCTCGATCCGAATGAAATTTCGATCGGATTGAAAGGGTGGTTTATCCCTTTTGTAATCCGATCGAGAGAACATGTAGACACTTGATCGGATTGAAAACCGAAACTGAAAGGACTGCGCATGTGCGATGATGTTAACTAGCGTATGACGCGCGGAACGAGCTGTTCTTCCTGTTGAATAAAGTGTCATATTAATAAGTTTCCTGTCATTCTAAAATTCTCATTTCATTCGCGCGTCTGTGAAGTGAAGCAGGACAACGTCCCACCAGTCCTTGTTTTGGATTGTCATCCACAGACGACTGGTTTTGGCCGCGGGGAGGGGCATTTTTACTGCGTGATAAGCAGCACGGCAAAACGGTTAATATGCTCTAAATTATGACCAGAGACGAATTAATATTACGTCTGCTGTTTAAAACAAATAAAGAACCAATAGAGGAGAATATTTATGCGCGAAAAGCGGGAAACTCTGTATATTCGTGCAGTGTGCGCATGTCAAAACATCAGATCCGATTTGAAACTTGTGACATATAAACGCGCACATCAATCTGATTACTTTATTTATCAGTCATGTAAACACCTTGTTCGGATTCATCAATCGGATTGATTTCATTCCGATTGTGTCCATGTAAACGTAGCTACTGTCTTAAGATCTAGTATGATAGATCAGATCAGTCAGTCTTACTTTTCGGTATCAGATTAGTCCAAAGTACGTTTTTATGTAACTGACGTAAAGTTATGAACAGTTTTAAAGAAGAAAATGTGATGACTAACTTGTAAGACTAGTCTTAGCGGCTTATGCAACTGGCCGTTAGTCTTGTCGTTTCTGTCTCATTGTTACACATTACGTTTTTCATATTCTCATTGCATTAGATGTTTCATCAAATATATTATACAGTATATATGTCTGTGGCGAGGGGGTGTGTGGTTCAGTGAAGTCTGCAGAGGGATAGAGAGACTGGAGATGAGCGGTGAGTAAGCAGGTCAAGTGCAAAACTACAAACACCTGTGTCTTGTTGCAGTAATTGGAATGGAGAAACGGATAAAAGCCACTGGGAAACTGGGGGATTCTGAGAGAGAGTGGACTGAGGAGTTGTGCGCTGTATCTGTGTCGAAACACAAGAAAGGAAGAAGAAACACCGCTGTCGTCATGCAATCCTCGTTAGGTTCGCCATTTGCAAATGTTAAATCGCCAGCAGGACTCCATCAGGGACTTCACCAGGCGCTTAGGGAAATGAGGGACGATCAGTAACGCTGTTTCCAAGCCCTCGTCCAGGCCCAACGTGAGCTCTTCCGGAGCTGGGTAAACCAGGAGGTTTGGGTTGAGAAGTGCCTGTACAGAACCTCCTGATTTACGATGATCTAAAACAAGCCATCCTGCAACAGTTTGGCCTCAGTCCGCCAGCAGTTCTGGTCGATGCAACTGGGCGAGAGTGGCCGGCCCGTCGTGATGTCTCAGCAGACCCTACTTTTGCCGCAGATGGCTGTTGGCCGGGGGAAAGTGACGTCGAGCTGATCCAAGCAGTCTGGTCAGTACCTGGATGGGAGACCTCCTGAGAAAACTAGGTTGCTGCTGGAAGAGGTGTTAGTGTGGCCAGCAGGGGGCGCTCACCCTGTGGCCTATGTGGGTCCTAACGCTCCAGTATAGTGATGGGGACACTATACTGTGAAAGAGCACCGTCCTTCAGACGAGACATTAAACCGAGGTCCTGATTCTCTGTAGTAATTAAAAATCCCAGGGGTTTAACCCCAGCATCCTGGCCAAATTAGCCCATTGGCCTCAATCCATCATCATGGCCTCCTAATCATCCCCATATATTCTCATTGGCTTCATCACTGTCTCCTCTCCACCAATAAGCTGGTGTGTTGTGGGTGTTCTGGCGCAATATGGCTGCCGTCACATCGTCCAGGTGGATGCTGCACAATGTTAGTCTTTTTAGAGGCATATAGGCCTAAGGATCTCTATTTGTTCTGTGTTTTCTTTCAAATCAGTTAGGCTATGTTTAGCCTATATGTTATTTATATGGATTAAAATGACTGAGGCTGAGGGTTGGTCCTCCAACTGCACTTTATACTTCCCGAGAAAGCATAAGTTATGTTCATCATGCGCACTTTGTGCATGACAGTTTTGTGTTGTGAACCTCTTGAATTCAAAGAGAATAAAACAATGGCAACAATGAGAAAAGAACAAATGTGCAACTTGTCATGGCATTAGAGTTTACACACAGTTATGTTGTGTTTAAATAGGCCCAAGCTATTCCCAGATATTGCCAGATAATCACTTTACCTCTAGCATACTTTTAGCAGACTTGGATCGTTTGTGATTCTGTCTGTCATCCTTTCTTGCATTGGCTTGAGCCTTAACTTTGCCAATTATATGCTATATTGTTAGTAGCCTGGATAGCCCACAGTCATTATGCTACATCATACCGCCTTCTACTGGATGTAAAATGCTCGGTAGTACATTTTGTCATTTTTAGAATGTTAAGTTCTACTTCTGTAGTTACTTTGGTGAAAGTAACTCAAAAGTAATACAGGAGTATTGTAACGCATTACAATTCTGAGACAGTAATATTGTAAGGTAAATAATTACTATTAAACAACAGTAACAAGTAACCTATAATGTATTACAGTTTGGAAGAAACTTACACAACACTGATCTTGACTATAGCTGCGCAACAGTCATTTTCGCACTGCGTGAGTACGGACTGTCCAACTTCTGTCCCTGCCACCTTTTGATTGACAGCAGCTTTCATTATATAGTCAGCTTGTATTACACAGTTATATGTTGTTAAAAGATTAAAGTTTTTTATCGACTTGTTTGTCACCAACATACAAAACACTGCTAGAGAAAACATTTTAGTGCTATTAGACTTTTGATTTTAAACCATATAGTTACTGAGACACAGCCCTGTGACAACTAGCCCCAACCAATCTCCCATAAATCCCCCACACTTAAGATATTTAACAGAACAGTTATAAAATCATGCTCTTACCCGTTTCACCAACACCCGTGACCAGTGACAGCACTACAAATGATCAGGATGAAACCAGTATAGGCGTTTTCACACTCTGAATGACACGTGATTAACACATTATACTTTCACATGAGCTTATGACACATCACCTAGTGCAGATCAAGCAGAGGAAGAGTTTTACATTTGAACAACATTAGTCTATTGGCATAAAAGTTAAACCGAGAGAAACTTTACGTCGGTCCATGAGCAAGATGCTCATGTAATAATGCTTTCAAACTTGGGAACATCTATTTTCCATAAGTTGCATACAGATAGTAATGACAAGGAACCTGTTCTTAAGAAACAGAGAAAATAATTGCTTTAACAACTGTACTTTATTTTGCATATACAGACCAACTATCCTAGCTTGTAAAACACTGGAAGGTATTGCAGTAGCAGTGACGTCAAAACACACATTTCATCGCTAGCATCGCCACATGTGCACTTGATAAACCTCCAATGTACTGATTAATAGCAATCTGGAAGTTAATAAAGAACTTTAAACACGCTGATGAAGCAGAATTGATTCATCTGAATGTTTTTATCATGATAACTATTAAGTTTTTTAATGTGTCAGTTGCCTTGTCCTTTTTGAATGCATCACACGTCTCTAAACATGGTTATACACTGTTTCCTCTTTTGTAGGTGAGAAAACCAAATGCATGAACTTTTGACATCAGCATCACATTGTTGATCATGTGATCTTCATTAAGCGATGGAGAGACGCTGAGGGACGTCACACAGAAGAGGAAGAGGAAGAGGAAATCAGTCCTGTCAGAGTAACGGTTGAGGCCTTTTCACATACCAAATATTTCAGCTCTAGTAATGGAAGTCCTGACTTCTAAATAAAATACAAATTGGGAATTGTCTGGACAAACCTGAAATAAACACTTTTTTGAGCATCAGAAACAACATTTATGAATCTTTATGAATCATGTAAAAAAAAAAAATGAGTGGGACTTGTTGATTGGATTGTGAAAAGTTGGCATTGCAAGGATCCATGGGTATTAGTGTTGACACTAGTAATTTATTGAATAAAGATGATTTCCAAATGTTAAGTATTTAAAGTGAATTTAATATTTAAACAGTTGTATTTCTACACAGAGCTTAAAAATGTTTAAGTGACACAAATAATTACAAAAACTAATAAACAATTAGCTTTACCTATAAGCAAGTTTAATCAACCTAGTCACAACGCATAAAGCAACAATATAGTTCCATGATGGCATTATTTGCCGGCCACAAGCCTTTGATTTCCACTTGAATCCATTGTCATATTTTCCTGATTCTTTTCAAAACACTCCTGTCAGGCTCCACCCACACAGTTACATGAAGACTGTAATGTTTTGGTGTGTGCCATCGTCCACCACAGCATATTCCTGTTTGTCTGAGACAAAAAATTAGACAAAAATGAGATCCATTTATAAAGTTTAACCATTTTGAAATGTTTAAACTGCACACTCATAGTGTTCCTGCACTGGTGTCGAGAGAAGGCCGACAGAGTTGGACATTTACCGTATTTCTCTGAAAGTAAGACGACCCTGATTATAAGATCCCACTTTTTCAAGATGCACCTTTTGGAAAAAAGCTTTTTGAGGGCCAAATCATGTCTTTTATAAAGAAAGTAATTTTATTTGAAAATAATTTTCATATTGCATATTTTTCATATTCTAAAGGTCATAAAACACAGGTGTTTGATCTGCATTACCTATCTGATCCAGGTAATATGATTTTTTTATAGCGCTGAAAACACAGCAGCTTCTCCCTGAAGTCAGAGGGCATGCACTGGGCATGTAGCCTAAGTGTGTCATTATATACAGTAGCCAAAATAAGAAATGAGGGGCCTCGCTCGTGGGTATGGTTCAGCTCTTTGGCAATATCCAGTGGATGACGGCTCTGGTTATGGGAAGCCCCTCATTTCTCCCCTCGGCCACGCACCGACACACTCGCCTGCCAACCTCCCATCGGTCACGCACCGACACACTCGCCCGCCAACCTCCCCGAAGCGGCCGCCTTTAGGACCGCAGGAAGATTTTCTTTGACTCGTCCTTTTGGGCTCGCCATCTTCTAACATTACACTTTGACACACCATATTGCATGGCTCCTAAATGGGAGTTGTTTGATGACTCCGCTGTGTTTATCTTTCCTGGAGGGAACACTCGTTTTACACATATTTGGCGCTCCCTGTTGTTGTGGGTGTATTATTGACATGTAAAAGTGCAGTCCCTGAATATAAGACAACCCTGTTTTTTTCAGATGTATTTCCAAGAAAAAAACATAGTCTTCTATTCAGAACAATACGGTAATAACACAAGACTAATCTCTATTGACTCATAATGAGAAGAGCTGGAAACTTACGGTACAGTTCTCATTATTTGTTACATTCTCATACAGAGGAAAGGTCCTTTTAGGAGCATTGGTGCAAGTGTAGTGAAGTGCCGCTGTTGGGTGGCGTCCTCTCTGCGTGTGTTGACTCCGCCCTAGATGCGCGCAGGTAATCAGTGTCTCATTCCAACGGGTATTTAAGGTGGCTGTTTTGCCACCGGACATGGCATCAATGTTCGACCGCCTCTCTAGTGCGTCACTATTCTTCCGTCGGTCTGGTGTTCTGGCTGGTGGTGAGTGCGACGGCCGTTTGTGATTGTTGCTCGAACCTACCGGACTTTAAACGGTTAACAGTGTTACTCTTGTCAGGTGCTGGGCTGTTTGCGGATAAGCACACGTTGTGCTGAGGGTTTGCAGCCATTGGCAATACGGGCCGTTTGCCGGATACCAACGCATGTTATATATATTGCACTAAGCGTTGTATTGCTGCTTGGCTTCCTGGTAGGTCTCTTTCTGGCTCTTGTAGCCGTATTTATTTTAAGTGATGTATAGTGATGGGGTTTATCTGTGTATTCCAGCTCGTCTTTGTAAACTTTGTTCATCTGTTGCTGCCGGACGAATGACGCGATCTCCGCATGTTTGGTATTGGTTATTTTGTTTTTGTATATTGTGTCTTGTAAATTGGGTACCCATATGTAAGAACAATTATTTTCTTCTTTGTAATTTGCATTTCTTGTGTTTCAGGCACTGTGAGTCCGAAGCAGGAGGGCTAGTTGCTCTATTTGGTGGTGGGTCCTGATGATGCACAGTGTGTGGTCTACAACCCATAGTGATTGATCTTGGTTGACGTGAGTGTGCGTGTGTGCAGTGTAGTGCACGTGTGGGTGCTCCTTGACCATCGCTGACGTTAGCGAAGTCTGGCACTAGCTCGTCCTGCTTCTGGTAATCACGAGTCCTGGTAGTTCTTTATTGTTATTGTGTTGTGGTTATGATTGAGCCTAATTGACTTGCACTCCAGCATTTTCTCTTTGTCCAATAAATAATATTTTTGTACTTTGTCATATCAACGTCTCAGAGTCTCTGTGTAAGGGAAAAATCGAACCTGTGTGTCCTCATTAGGATACTTCCCTGGCTTCTTTTTCTTTTTTTGTCTTTTATTATGACACGGGTCGCTGGAATACTTGATTTTGATTGGCCAAATGTGACATTCAGTGGTCAAATATTTCTGAATAACAACTGTTGCCCAATAACAACAATGTATAATTGTTTTTGCCCTCTGTTCATACGTCACAGCATACAGTAGATAAGCTGTGCTCCTCTTCCTCCTCCCGCGAATGCATTGCACAAATAAGCGAATAATCAACTCTTATTTGTAAGAAGCGCATTTTTTAAAGTAACTTCGCCCGCATTTTCTCTGGTGGGCTGCAGTATCGCTCCGAACGGGAGATTGAAAACCCTCAGTGGAGCTCGAGCGGTGGATTACATGACGCTTTGAGCGGGGAGGGGAATATCTGTCGCTCCTCTCCACCCATTTATACTATTCCAGTCCGGCTTTCAGTCTGTGTTTCGGTTAGTCACTCACGAGTTGCTTCTGTTGGAACTGTTTTCATCCAGAGCCGGTTAAAAACAGAGTTACGAGTACGACACTCCCATAGACTGCCATGGGAACTTTGGAATGCGAAAGTAACGCGTGTCGTGGAGCAGCCGATTGTTCCAAACACTGATAGTTCCTGCACTGAACCCCATTCATTTTCAGTGTTTCCGAAGAACGCTCGCTGGTAAGTTTACGAAATTACTGTATTTTTGACATTTGAACGCATTAGCCATCCTCTCATGAATCTAGTCAGTTGCAATTTATGTAGCCAACTTTAGTTAATGTTTATTGGAAGATAATAGTTAATTGCAGCTTGCTTACAAGACCAACACTTCATTAACGTCAGCTACCAGTCAGAAATGTGTAAATTCAATACTGAGGTCATAGTTAAATGTGATGTTTCTCTATATTGTATTCAGAGTTTTTTTGTCAACCCTATTTACATACATGAGGTGGTCAGAATACTAGAAATACATCTGGATATAAAGCAAATAAGTACAGCAGCACCCCCACAAATAAGACCTCAATGCTAAAATGTGTCAATTACAGTTTTTCTCAGTCGCTTTGGTGCATTTCTCACATCACTATTTACATTTGCACAACAGTTAGTTCAACCTCCACAACATTTAGTCATTTGTGCACATCATAGTAGCAGTTTCTCATTCCTTCCAACAAATTGCAAATGCTTTTGGACATGCATCAATTGCTTTCATACAACTCTCTGCTGTTTTATAACATTATCATTTGCTTATGTCATGTCTGTCAAAATTGTGAATGCTGAATAGTCATTCCACATAAAACTAATAGTCCTCATTTCATTGCTTGAGTCATTACATACAAAAATGTTGAACTAGTTGTCAAAATCTGTCAAGCAAATTTTACAAATTTTTTTAAATCTTTTTTTTTTTTTTTGAAAATGTCTCCTAAATTGAACAATTTCTCTCAGGTAAATCTCAGCTTTCACTGATGAGGAATGTCTGGATGTGCATGAATGATTACAGTACTCTGTATGTTGTAGGGCTGGTCCGAATACCATTTTTTGAGCTTCGAAGCTTCGGTAGTAATGAACAAAGGTGGGTAGAGTACCCAAAAACTGTACTCAAGTAAAAGTACAAGTACTTATAGAAATATTTACTCAAAGTAAAAGTAAAAGTAATAATCTTAATAGTTACTTGAGTAAGAGTAAAAAAGTATCCAATGAAAAAACTACTCAAGTAGCGAGTAACTTACTTCGGATTATATATATACTGTATATATATATATATATATATATATATATATATATATATGAAGAAGACTTCAGATGCAAAAGCCTCTGAGTGCCATCTGAAACTTTCTTCTAAAACAAGCATTTTTATCAAGCTTGTATATTTAAGTTCAGTAATTTCACTTTAATGACAATTAATAGGTACTTTTCATTGCCATTTAAGTGAAATAACTGAACATAAACGTACAAGCTTGATAAAAATGCTCTTTTAGAAGAAAATTTCAGATGGTACTTAGAGGCTTTTGCATCTGAAGTCGTCATATAGCCTATATAAAATTATATTATTTAGATGTTTTATTTTTATTTAAATGACTATTATTTTCATAAGTAGATTGGCTCTCTTTGCAACAAAAAGCCTTTTCTCCCATCTGTAGTCCGAAAAAGAAAATCATTGCCTGTCCTTTTGTTTGTATAATAGTAATATAACTTATACAACTACATTTGGATTATTAGACAATGTCGAAATAAAGTGAATCTGCAGAGTGTTGCATTCAAAGGCAAGCAATTGACACAGAGAAGAAAGAGTTAAAACTCTTCACATGTGCTCGCGCTCATGACTGCTATACTGAACATCTGAACACACAAAAAAAAAATAATAATAAAAAAAATAAGTTACATCGACGAATCTTCTTCTGTCGGTTCTCCAAAATATAATCAAATGAATATTTCTGCAAGCATGTTTAAACTGGTTAACTGTGTCTACGGCAGGCAATTAAAGGCATTCGTTTTCAAGTCGAGTTCGCACGCCACTGCGCAACAATACACACACACTACCGCGGGATGGCGGGTGTTCATAAACTGTGGGCAATGGTAGCTTATTTAATGTAAATTAATGTATATGTCCAAAAAACTGGTAATGTCATACTTTCTAGTAGTGCTATCATGGCGTAATAATCTGTTTGGTTGTAAAATGTATTACCTGAGTGAAATTAAATCGAGTATATCGTCCTGTGGAATCATTCATTCACAGACAGCTTACGAAGATGTTCAACTAATAAAGATCTTCATCGCTGGCAAAAATATGATGCATTTGCAGATTTGCTCTCACTTGACTGTACTGTAGGTCCACGGCCACTTCATCCAACGCTCTTGATGTCCTTAAATCTTCCTGTTATGACTCCGAGTCCAGTGTGAATTGAAATCGCTTCAGATGATTCAGTGCGTGCAGGAACTGAACAGTTCTGTTCATTAATTCAAACTGATTCGCGAACCGATTTAGACAGATCTGCCAACTTGTTTGATGAAGACTTTGAACAGAATCGACTCAAAAGAGTGATTCATTTGTGAATTGAGCATCGCTCAAGCCCAGAAAAAAGATACATCGCACTTACGCATTTAACAACATATTGCATTAAAATAAAGTAACGAGAGGAACGTCGCCCAACGTAACGAAGTAAAAGTACAGTTTTTTCATTAGAAATGTACTCGAGTAAAAGTAATAAGTACCCACATTCAAATCTACTCTTAAAAGTAAAATTTTTCCAAAAAAATACTCAAGTAAATGTAACGAAGTAAATGTACTTCGTTACTACCCACCTCTGGTAATGAACATCGAATATTCGAAGCTTCGGAGAGAGGGAGCTGAACATATTCTTCTCTCTAATAAAGGCAGTATTCTCTATGTGTCGGTATGTCCGTTTGCATTTTTATTATTTCGAGAACCGTTCATCCAATCGACTTCACAAGTGCAGTGTCGCATTTGGTGCAATATAGATGGACACGCAAGCAGTGATGGGAATAACGGCGTTATAAATAAACGGCGTTACTAACGGCGTTATTTTTTTCAGTAACGAGTAATCTAACTAATTACTGCTTCCTCCATTACAACGCCGTTACCGTTACTGTCAATAAAAATGCGGCGTTACTTTAATTGAGCTCACTGAAGCGGTTTTCATCCGAGTAGGCTCTCTCTCAGCCATAGGAACTGCAAAGTTTTTTCTCTGGTGTGTGAGTGTTTATGAGGCGCGGGACTCGACAAAAGCGAGGCGAATGCCGCGAGCGTGCTCGACAGTGCGCGAGAGAGACCGAGTGTGTCCGAGAACGCGCTCGACAGTGTGCGAGAGAGACCGAGTGTGTCCGAGAACGCGCTCGACAGTGACCGAATGTGTCCGAGCAAATACTTTATTTATAAATAAATTACACATATCAGCATTTGAATAATCTCTGTAGCATATTGGTATCATATGCAATGTTTTAATTAGTTTATATAACATAAACTCCAAAATAGCCTGCAGGTAACGTTCAAACATATTTGTTTGACGGTTGTGAGCACGTGCGGCAAACACGACTAGAATTTGGCTAAAATAACCTCTAATGATGACACTCTGTAGGTTATAAAAATAAACCCCCAAAAGATTATATTGTATAAAAAAAAAAAAAAAAGATTATATTGTATTATTATTATTTATGTTGATACATTGTTCAGTATTATATTGAAAGCACTTTTTGTTAAACTTACTATTGTGAGGAAGAAAATACTTCAAGTAGGCTATACAGAATGTCTACCAGTTGTAAAGGTGTGTGAGTTTTTATCATTTTAATTATATGCACTAGTGTATGTGTATGTATATTTTTAATAGGCTACTATTTATTTATTTTTGGTACATTTCTTAAGAAGCATAATTTATTTTTAGACTTATTTGTTGGCCAGTTGTGGTCTGTGCAATAAATATTAAAAGTTCTAAACCATCTATTGTTTTATTGTTGCACTATAGTAATGATAATATTTTAATATTTAAGTTAATAGGTGTCTCTCACATTGTCCCACAGCAACATTAAAATAGTGTAGATTAGTGTACAATGTTTTATAATAATAAGATGTTCTATTTAGTGTCAATTTCATTCATTTAACATTTCATATTGGGGGTATCCAAGAAATTTCTTATATTTAAACTTTTTTTTTTTTTTTTTTAAGTAACGCAATAGTTACTTTCCCTGGTAATTAGTTACTTTTGTAATGATGTAATTCAGTTACTAACGCAGTTACTTTTTGTGAGTGTCAGGGTTCTGCCCTGGCAGCGTTGTCTGTCTTGTGTCTGTTTAATGTTTCTATGTTTACGTTGTGTTTTAACACATGGTTGTGTCTTTGTTTGTGTTTGCCATGTGCTCCTCTGTCCCTTCCTCCTTGTTTCCTGTTACCACGCCCCCTTGTTTAGTTGAGTCCTTGTTTGAGTGTTGGCACCTGTCGTCTCATTAAGTCCTTGTTTGTCTGAGTGTGCTCACCTGTTCCTCATGTTCCTAGCTCCCTTTATATGTTCGCTCTTTCCCTCTTGTGTTTGCCAGTTCGTTAAATGTTGTACTTCAGAGTACTACTGTGTCTCAGTATCGTTCCTCTTAAGTCGTTAGTGTTTTGTTGTAGAAGTTTGTTAGTGCTCTGTTTACTGCCATTGGCTCTGTCTTGTTTCCCTGTTCCAGTCCTGTCCAAGTCCTGTCCAGCAAGCAGCCCTGTTCTGAGCCTGAGATACCTGAGTGTCAAGCTGTAAGAAGTCAAGCTGTAAGAAGTTCCTGTCTGGCTTTAGCTGGTTACCTCTGGTCTCACTCTGATCTGCCATATCTTCACTCCAGCCCACGGATACCTCATTACATCTGCTGCTCTGCTGTTGGCATTGTCTCATCTCTACCTATTGTTTGGATTGCTACCTTCTCCTACCTCGTTGTGTCATCTGTTTATCAATAAAGCTGTTAATTGTCATCCTGCATTTGAGTTCTCCTTCACAGATCCATAACAGAACGAACTGGCCAATACAGGACTCAGCAGGATGAGCATCAAGGTCCTGCCACCCGCCAACATGCAAGAGAGAATGGCCCGTCATTGTAGTCTCACCGCTCTTCGCCAGGATGGCTTAGGAGTTGGGGGCTTTGCCCAGATGTTTTGGACCTGGTCTAGGGGGCTAGATTATAATGATGCAGCTCTCAAGGATATCTTTAACTCCTGCCTGGATGACCCCTTGCCTGCATGGGAGATGGATTCTCTCCGTGTTCTGGATTTCTGGGGTTTTGTTAGTTACCTTGGTAATCGCAGTAAGTGGGGAATGCCGCCAAGCCCACCTGCATCTGCCTTCAACTTTCCCCGCCTGTCTCGTCACATTTATGATCCTCCTTTGGCTTCTACGAGAAGACTGAGATCCAGACGGAATAGGGCAGTCCAGTTCACCACATCAACCTCAGAGCCAGTCAAACCAACCCCCACCACTTCTCAGAAATCCAGGTCAGTCCCAATCACTTCAAGATCTGACTCACTATCTGTTATTCAAGAGACAGCTAAGTCAACTGCTGTCATCTCTCAGTCAACTATGCCAATTGCTTCAAGATCTGACTCACTATCTGTTATTCAAGCTACAGCCAAATCAACCGCTGTCGTCTCTCAGACAGATATGCCAGTTCCAGTCACTTCAAGATTTGAGGTACCATCTGTTATTCAAGACACAGTCAAATCTACCGCTATCACCTCTCAGACAATAACGCCAGTCAATTCAAGATCTGACTCATTAACTGTTATTCAAGACTTAGTCAAATTAACCGCTGTCACCTCTCAGACAATAACGCCAGCCCCAGTCACTCCAGGATCGGAGTCACTGTCTGTTATTCAAGACACTGTCAGATCCACCGTAGTCATCTCTCAGAGAATTGTCACTCCCGGTCACTTCAAGATCTGAGTCTCCATCTGTTCTTCATGATACAGCCAAGTCAACCGCTGTCTTCCCTCAGTCAATTACGCCTGTTCCAGTCATCTCTGAGTCTGTCGACTTAACCTCTGTTTTCCCTGTTACTAACGAGAACTATCCTGTCTCTTCAGAGCCTGCTCAATCTGTTTCAGTCAGTGCTGATTCTACGAGGGTTACTGCTTCTCCGCCTGGGTTGGCCGAGTTGGCTACAGATACTACAGAAACAGCCCAGCAAGCAGTATCAGCTCGTCGTAAGAGGAAGAAGAGAAGGGTACGTGCTGAACAGTCTACATTTCTCCATTCCCAAGCCCCAGGTCCAGTGGTTTGTGAGGAGTCAAGCCAAGTGAGTTCTATTCCCATGCCATTGATAAGTGATGTCATTCCCGCCGAGACAACCTCTACCAGTCCTGTTATGTTTACTGATCCCAGTCCCAAGATGCCTATTGTCATTGCTGCAGAGGCTTTATCTGAACTTCTAACTAGTCTTGTCAAGATCCTGGAGATGCCTGTCAATCCTGTCTTGTCCATTAGTCCCAAGTCTGCTGTTGAGAGGGCATTCACTGAGCCCGCTGCTGCTACAGAGAGGGCGTTTCCCGAGCCAGCTGCCGCTACAGAGAGGGCGTTTCCCGAGCCCGCTGCCGCTACAGAGAGGGCGTTTCCCGAGCCCGCTGCTGCTACAGAGAGGGCGTTTCCCGAGCCCGCTGCTACAGAGAGGGCGTTTCCCGAGCCCGCTGCTGCTACAGAGAGGGCGTTTCCCGAGCCCGCTGCTGCTACAGAGAGGGCGTTTCCCGAGCCCGCTGCTGCTACAGAGAGGGCGTTTCCCGAGCCCGCTGCTGCTACAGAGAGGGCGTTTCCCGAGCCCGCTGCTGCTACAGAGAGGGCGTTTCCCGAGCCCGCTGCAGCTACAGAGAGGGCGTTGCCCAAGCCCTCTGCTACTGGAAGCGCTGTCCCAGAGTCCGCTGATGCAACTGGAAGCGCTGTCCCAGAGCCCGCTGATGCAACTGGAAGCGCTGTCCCAGAGCCCGCTGATGCAACTGAAAGCGCTGTCCCAGAGCCCGCTGATGCAACTGAAAGCGCTGTCCCAGAGCCCGCTGATGCAACTGAAAGCGCTGTCCCAGAGCCCGCTGATGCAACTGAAAGCGCTGTCCCAGAAAGCGCTGTCCCAGAGCCCGCTGATGCAACTGAAAGCGCTGTCCCAGAGCCCGCTGATGCTACTGAAAGCGCTGTCCCAGAGCCCGCAGATGCTACTGAAAGCGCTGTCCCAGAGCCCGCAGATGCTACTGAAAGCGCTGTCCCAGCGCCCGCTGATGCTACTGAAAATGCTGTCCCAGCGCCCGCTGATGCAACTGAAAGGGCTGTCCCAAAGCCTGCTGATGCTACAGAAGGTGCTGTCCCAGAGCCCGCTGAGGCTATAGAAAGCACTGTTTCCAAGCCTTCTGCTCCAGTCTGCACAGCCCAGGAGGGTGTCCCTGTGCACGTCTGCACAGCCCAGGAGGGTGTCCCCGTGCACGTCTGCACAGCCCAGGAGGGTGTCCCCGAGTCGGTCCCCGTGCATGTCCGCACAGCCCAGGAGGGTGTCCCCGAGTCACACCCCTTACCTGTTCCCAAGACCTTCCCTGACCCTACCAGCCCTGTCTTTGCCCCCAGGTCTGTCAAGCCCCCTTGGAAGCCCAGACCAGCTAGGCCAGCTCCTGGTCCCCAAAGTGCCCCATATCAAGTTCCCATTCCACCCTCTGTGTTTCCTGGTTATAAGCCAGTATCCCCTTTGTCAGCTCCTAATCTTTTTCCCAGTTCTGTTCCCACCTGCCATATGCCACCTTTTGTGTTCCCTGGTCAGTTTGGGACTTCCATGTCTTTGCCCTTCCCTCCCCCCCAGTTGTTCTCTCCATGGTCTCTGCCTGTTTTGGACGCCTGGAGGCGTCCTTTAGAGGGGGGGTACTGTCAGGGTTCTGCCCTGGCAGCGTTGTCTGTCTTGTCTGTTTAATGTTTCTATGTTTACGTTGTGTTTTAACACATGGTTGTGTCTTTGTTTGTGTTTGCCATGTGCTCCTCTGTCCCTTCCTCCTTGTTTCCTGTTACCACGCCCCCTTGTTTAGTTGAGTCCTTGTTTGAGTGTTGGCACCTGTCGTCTCATTAAGTCCTTGTTTGTCTGAGTGTGCTCACCTGTTCCTCATGTTCCTAGCTCCCTTTATATGTTCGCTCTTTCCCTCTTGTGTTTGCCAGTTCGTTAAATGTTGTACTTCAGAGTACTACTGTGTCTCAGTATCGTTCCTCTTAAGTCGTTAGTGTTTTGTTGTAGAAGTTTGTTAGTGCTCTGTTTACTGCCATTGGCTCTGTCTTGTTTCCCTGTTCCAGTCCTGTCCAAGTCCTGTCCAGCAAGCAGCCCTGTTCTGAGCCTGAGATACCTGAGTGTCAAGCTGTAAGAAGTCAAGCTGTAAGAAGTTCCTGTCTGGCTTTAGCTGGTTACCTCTGGTCTCACTCTGATCTGCCATATCTTCACTCCAGCCCACGGATACCTCATTACATCTGCTGCTCTGCTGTTGGCATTGTCTCATCTCTACCTATTGTTTGGATTGCTACCTTCTCCTACCTCGTTGTGTCATCTGTTTATCAATAAAGCTGTTAATTGTCATCCTGCATTTGAGTTCTCCTTCACAGATCCATAACAGAACGAACTGGCCAATACAGGACTCAGCAGGATGAGCATCAAGGTCCTGCCACCCGCCAACATGCAAGAGAGAATGGCCCGTCATTGTAGTCTCACCGCTCTTCGCCAGGATGGCTTAGGAGTTGGGGGCTTTGCCCAGATGTTTTGGACCTGGTCTAGGGGGCTAGATTATAATGATGCAGCTCTCAAGGATATCTTTAACTCCTGCCTGGATGACCCCTTGCCTGCATGGGAGATGGATTCTCTCCGTGTTCTGGATTTCTGGGGTTTTGTTAGTTACCTTGGTAATCGCAGTAAGTGGGGAATGCCGCCAAGCCCACCTGCATCTGCCTTCAACTTTCCCCGCCTGTCTCGTCACATTTATGATCCTCCTTTGGCTTCTACGAGAAGACTGAGATCCAGACGGAATAGGGCAGTCCAGTTCACCACATCAACCTCAGAGCCAGTCAAACCAACCCCCACCACTTCTCAGAAATCCAGGTCAGTCCCAATCACTTCAAGATCTGACTCACTATCTGTTATTCAAGAGACAGCTAAGTCAACTGCTGTCATCTCTCAGTCAACTATGCCAATTGCTTCAAGATCTGACTCACTATCTGTTATTCAAGCTACAGCCAAATCAACCGCTGTCGTCTCTCAGACAGATATGCCAGTTCCAGTCACTTCAAGATTTGAGGTACCATCTGTTATTCAAGACACAGTCAAATCTACCGCTATCACCTCTCAGACAATAACGCCAGTCAATTCAAGATCTGACTCATTAACTGTTATTCAAGACTTAGTCAAATTAACCGCTGTCACCTCTCAGACAATAACGCCAGCCCCAGTCACTCCAGGATCGGAGTCACTGTCTGTTATTCAAGACACTGTCAGATCCACCGTAGTCATCTCTCAGAGAATTGTCACTCCCGGTCACTTCAAGATCTGAGTCTCCATCTGTTCTTCATGATACAGCCAAGTCAACCGCTGTCTTCCCTCAGTCAATTACGCCTGTTCCAGTCATCTCTGAGTCTGTCGACTTAACCTCTGTTTTCCCTGTTACTAACGAGAACTATCCTGTCTCTTCAGAGCCTGCTCAATCTGTTTCAGTCAGTGCTGATTCTACGAGGGTTACTGCTTCTCCGCCTGGGTTGGCCGAGTTGGCTACAGATACTACAGAAACAGCCCAGCAAGCAGTATCAGCTCGTCGTAAGAGGAAGAAGAGAAGGGTACGTGCTGAACAGTCTACATTTCTCCATTCCCAAGCCCCAGGTCCAGTGGTTTGTGAGGAGTCAAGCCAAGTGAGTTCTATTCCCATGCCATTGATAAGTGATGTCATTCCCGCCGAGACAACCTCTACCAGTCCTGTTATGTTTACTGATCCCAGTCCCAAGATGCCTATTGTCATTGCTGCAGAGGCTTTATCTGAACTTCTAACTAGTCTTGTCAAGATCCTGGAGATGCCTGTCAATCCTGTCTTGTCCATTAGTCCCAAGTCTGCTGTTGAGAGGGCATTCACTGAGCCCGCTGCTGCTACAGAGAGGGCGTTTCCCGAGCCAGCTGCTGCTACAGAGAGGGCGTTTCCCGAGCCCGCTGCCGCTACAGAGAGGGCGTTTCCCGAGCCCGCTGCTACAGAGAGGGCGTTTCCCGAGCCCGCTGCTACAGAGAGGGCGTTTCCCGAGCCCGCTGCTGCTACAGAGAGGGCGTTTCCCGAGCCCGCTGCTGCTACAGAGAGGGCGTTTCCCGAGCCCGCTGCTGCTACAGAGAGGGCGTTTCCCGAGCCCGCTGCTGCTACAGAGAGGGCGTTTCCCGAGCCCGCTGCAGCTACAGAGAGGGCGTTGCCCAAGCCCTCTGCTACTGGAAGCGCTGTCCCAGAGCCCGCTGATGCAACTGGAAGCGCTGTCCCAGAGCCCGCTGATGCAACTGGAAGCGCTGTCCCAGAGCCCGCTGATGCAACTGAAAGCGCTGTCCCAGAGCCCCCTGATGCAACTGAAAGCGCTGTCCCAGAAAGCGCTGTCCCAGAGCCCGCTGATGCAACTGAAAGCGCTGTCCCAGAGCCCGCTGATGCTACTGAAAGCGCTGTCCCAGAGCCCGCAGATGCTACTGAAAGCGCTGTCCCAGAGCCCGCAGATGCTACTGAAAGTGCTGTCCCAGCGCCCGCTGATGCTACTGAAAATGCTGTCCCAGCGCCCGCTGATGCAACTGAAAGGGCTGTCCCAAAGCCTGCTGATGCTACAGAAGGTGCTGTCCCAGAGCCCGCTGAGGCTATAGAAAGCACTGTTTCCAAGCCTTCTGCTCCAGTCTGCACAGCCCAGGAGGGTGTCCCTGTGCACGTCTGCACAGCCCAGGAGGGTGTCCCTGTGCACGTCTGCACAGCCCAGGAGGGTGTCCCCGTGCACGTCTGCACAGCCCAGGAGGGTGTCCCCGAGTCGGTCCCCGTGCATGTCCGCACAGCCCAGGAGGGTGTCCCCGAGTCACACCCCTTACCTGTTCCCAAGACCTTCCCTGACCCTACCAGCCCTGTCTTTGCCCCCAGGTCTGTCAAGCCCCCTTGGAAGCCCAGACCAGCTAGGCCAGCTCCTGGTCCCCAAAGTGCCCCATATCAAGTTCCCATTCCACCCTCTGTGTTTCCTGGTTATAAGCCAGTATCCCCTTTGTCAGCTCCTAATCTTTTTCCCAGTTCTGTTCCCACCTGCCATATGCCACCTTTTGTGTTCCCTGGTCAGTTTGGGACTTCCATGTCTTTGCCCTTCCCTCCCCCCCAGTTGTTCTCTCCATGGTCTCTGCCTGTTTTGGACGCCTGGAGGCGTCCTTTAGAGGGGGGGTACTGTCAGGGTTCTGCCCTGGCAGCGTTGTCTGTCTTGTCTGTTTAATGTTTCTATGTTTACGTTGTGTTTTAACACATGGTTGTGTCTTTGTTTGTGTTTGCCATGTGCTCCTCTGTCCCTTCCTCCTTGTTTCCTGTTACCACGCCCCCTTGTTTAGTTGAGTCCTTGTTTGAGTGTTGGCACCTGTCGTCTCATTAAGTCCTTGTTTGTCTGAGTGTGCTCACCTGTTCCTCATGTTCCTAGCTCCCTTTATATGTTCGCTCTTTCCCTCTTGTGTTTGCCAGTTCGTTAAATGTTGTACTTCAGAGTACTACTGTGTCTCAGTATCGTTCCTCTTAAGTCGTTAGTGTTTTGTTGTAGAAGTTTGTTAGTGCTCTGTTTACTGCCATTGGCTCTGTCTTGTTTCCCTGTTCCAGTCCTGTCCAAGTCCTGTCCAGCAAGCAGCCCTGTTCTGAGCCTGAGATACCTGAGTGTCAAGCTGTAAGAAGTTCCTGTCTGGCTTTAGCTGGTTACCTCTGGTCTCACTCTGATCTGCCATATCTTCACTCCAGCCCACGGATACCTCATTACATCTGCTGCTCTGCTGTTGGCATTGTCTCATCTCTACCTATTGTTTGGATTGCTACCTTCTCCTACCTCGTTGTGTCATCTGTTTATCAATAAAGCTGTTAATTGTCATCCTGCATTTGAGTTCTCCTTCACAGATCCATAACAGTGAGAAGTAACTAGTAACTATAACTAATTATTTTTTAAGTAACTTGCCCAACACTGCACGCAAGATGCGACACTCAGAATTAATAAACTTTTAGTAAACCACAGAACAGCGCGAGCGGGGCTTATATGCTCCGAGAACGGACACTGCACTAGTGATATAAAACGCACACACACAGGTCTGTTAAATTAAGCAATACTTTTAAGGTAGTCTAATATTTTTCTGACTAACAAATTACTGACACAGTAAAGGGTAGATTTAAATAAAGAAAAACGAAATTTAAATAAAGAAAAACAAAATTTTTATAAAGAAAAACGAAATTTAAATAAAGAAAAAACGAAATTTAAAAAAAGAAAACGAAATTTAAATAAAGAAAAAAACTAATTAAGTTAAATTAAAAACGAGATTAATTTAGATTGATAATAACGGGTAAAAAGGCTAATACATTTTGTTTCTATTATTCTATTTTCCACAATGTCAAAGCAACGCAGCTTAACCCAAAACACAAGCTCAGGCATGCACTTCTTCAGTCCATACAAACTCCTCTGTTCTGCGCTAGCCAGAGAATACTCCCGTAACGTTGCTGGAACACTTTTAGGCGTCGGTTCTATTTCTAGCATGCACGCGTTTTCCGCGTGGTTCGAGCCGCGCCTTGAGACGCGTGTCTCACACAGGCAGTGTGCAAACTTCAACCTGTTAACACCAGAGCAGAAATAAAAACGGACACACCACGCAGCTGAGACGCTCACGCCACGCAGCCAGTGTGTCGCCGGCCTTATTCCCGTTTCGCGGGGGATCCCAGGTGTAAAAAAACAAACAAAAAAAAACGAATATTCGAATGTCAAATTTTCAAATCGAATACCAACCCACCGAACGAATATTCGAATATTCGGGTCCAGCCCTAGTATGTTGTATGTTCAGTTCCAATATGTACTGCAATATTGTTTCCAGTTGTGCACAGCTCTACCCAAAGGGAGTTTATGTTTGTTGTAAATAAGGGTGTATTTTTTTCTTTTGCACAATGCTGTGAACAAATTAGAATTGCAAAGAGCATATGCAGTAAAAATGTGAAACATACATGTCTTGTACTCAGTTACCTCACTAAATACAGTAATTTGTAACTTTACTGTATTTTTCAAATGGCTGTGCAAATAGTATATAGTGCTGTCTTGAGCATTTTCAGGTAGTGTCACCAAGATCTGACTCTTTTG
This sequence comes from Leuciscus leuciscus, assembly GCF_965113295.1. Taxonomy (NCBI): domain Eukaryota; kingdom Metazoa; phylum Chordata; class Actinopteri; order Cypriniformes; family Leuciscidae; genus Leuciscus; species Leuciscus leuciscus. The sequence goes on from NC_138727.1 coordinate 58,139,051, forward strand.
CATTGGAAAACATTTACAGAGTAAACTGTCATAATGAAAACATGACAAAGCCATTTGACTATCTTGTTCATAAACAATGGTGTCAGGACTTTTCATCTTGATGACACTGACACTTTCATTGACATGAATACTTGCTTTTGAGGAATGAGATATCCATTTTGAGCAAGTGACACGCTTTTGCAGGTTATCAACTAGGTTTTGCAGTTTGTACTAATTGTTTTGAGAACTGCATTAACTGTTGTGCAAATGTAAATAGTGATGTGAGAAATGCACCAAAGTGACTGAGAAAAACTGTAATGTGCACCTCTATGACTGTATAAAAAATCCTGAACATTATAGAAAAGCAGAATTTATGGCTGAGCTTTGTATACGGTATCATAATGCAATACAATTATATTTTCTCTAATTTGCATAATTTGTTGGATGAGCAAAATAATTATACAGCTTCTTCCATAATGTTAATGTGTAAGAATAACAATTTGAACAACAATAGTGGTTTGTATATATATATATATATTTGTTCTCATTTAATTTCAAATTATGTACAGGAGTACAGAGTCAAAATAACAGAAATCATGACAAATGTCCAAATAGGTATAGACCTAACTCACTTCTGTAATCTCAACCTCATGAAAATGTTTAGGAAACATAGGCTTTCAATGTGTATTTAATCTGTCCTTCAATGTATTAACTTTAACACCGTTTCCTCTTTCTTTACCACTACCAGTTCTCTCCAACAGCAACAGGCTTTTTTCAAGACCCGGTCTCCTCTGGGGCCTATGACACGCTCTGCTTCTGGCAGGGGAATGCTCTCACACAAAAATCCAAGTAACTATAGCATTACTTATAGTGTGGAGTTTCAATGCTTTTGTTATCAATGTATGGCTAAGCGTTTGACTGATTCTCGATTCACCACCAGATCTCCAGATCATCCTACAGCGTCGGTGGCAGAATGTAATGGCTATTGTGAACACTTGTATTCCTTTTCTGGCCTGCTTTCTGCCATCTTTCTCTCCCTGTAGGAAGTCAAACGAGTTTCTTTGAAGACGGAACATTCAAGGAAAACTCTCCCTAGATATAATATATAATTGGGGGCAATAAAGTGTAGCATATATGGGCTATGAATCAGTCGTTCGTTTTATTCTGAATTAACAAATTCGGACTCTCTGTGTTTTCTAAGCACATTCCTTCCCAAAACGTTCTTTGCTAAGCTTACTAAAGCTTGTAACCTTTTGACTCCCAAATACAAATCATACGCCGGCTCCAGAGAGACTGGAGCAAATGGACTTTTACGACACTAATCGCACCTCAGAGACACTCCAGAACCTGAAACTAACATGCCTCTCTGCACCAAAGAGATAACGAAACTCTCTCCTGCTACGTGACATCACACCCCCCCACACACACAAACATCCCTTTGTGTTAGAACTTAAGATAGAAATATCCCTTGTAATATATGTACAATTCCTTTAGGCATGTGTGGTTTGCTTTATAACAGAGGTGTAGTTTTCTAATGTGTAACTTCGAATCTTAAGTGTATTTCTAAAGAATGAATCTCTAACAGGATCACATTCCTGTAACATTACCTCTGCTAGGTCATAAACTTTATGACCTAGCCCCCCTTTATTTTCAAGGGGAACACAACTCTCATTTGAATTCCGACAAAGAAAGAGGAATAAACCCTGCAATCATATATTTTCTATAGGTATAGCCACTTAAGAAATGTATAAACATGGATTTGATTTCCCTGTGTCATAGTAGCCGATATCAGGGCTTGATAGTCGTGTGAGGAAACCTTAAATGTGTGTAATTCTGCATATCTCATGTAACGTTGTATTACTATAATCTTCAGGTGACGTTTTTGATATCTCTGTATTTCTCCCAATCTAACGGAGTCGAATTCCGATAACAGAATGCAGTAATGTACATTGTTTTACACATTTCATATTTATGGAGCCGATAGGCTTAAGTCAAACACCGCTGGAATTCGAGCCAGGAGGCTGTTCCAAACAAACAAAGGAATCTTCCCGCTCGAAAAATCTCGACAGATGATTTGCCCTTCCCGTAAAAAGGGGCGGGGACGGGATTCCCTCAAAAGACGGAACTCGCCTGTTTCTCTCTCTCTCTCTTTCGAAAAACTCTTGCTCTTTCGGAAAAACCCTCTCTCCTTCGGAAAGCTCTCTTTCCCTTTTTGACGAACCCACTTCAGTGAGAAGATACATGGCTCCCTTTTAGGGAGCGTTCTCCGTTTCTCTTTTATTTTTCTTTAAGTCTTTTCTTTATTTTCGTCTTCGGACTCAGTGAAGCAAACGCAGCAGGCAACGTCACCTCAAAGAAAAAGACTCTCTTTGAAATGCCCGCGACCGCGCTCCTCTTCCTTAAGGACGTGCACGAGCACTGCGTCTGAGTGAATTCCTGGCTCCATGGCTCCTTAGGGAGTCCTCATCTCCGTTTTATTTTCTTTACTAAGTTTTATTTTCATATTCGCCTCTCCCTCCACAAAGGGAGATGAACTCTGAATCACTTATTTGGTAACCACGTTCGGTGAACCTTTAAACTTCGCGCGAGTCTGCTCGCACCGGAAGACACGAAAGAGCACGCCCTGCTCCTAAGGAAACACACACACGACCCTGCGTTCTTCAGCCACAAAGAGAACCATTTTGCAAGATAAGTTTATTGAACTTTTAATGTAATCTGATTTCTTGTTGTCTCTCAAAGGTTACCTGGCCTGTGATTTTGCGTAACTGTGATCTTTCTTTGATCGCACATGTTTAGTTTCACTTTCTCTCATCTCTCTCATTTTCCGGTCTCTCTCTCTCTCTCTCTCTCTCTCATTTCTGTTATTCGTTTAGTCTTGTATTTGTTTACGTGTTCTGTATATACATACTGTACATATTTACTCTGTGTGAATCGTAGTTATGTATTCATTAGTTCAATTATTAAATTCCATATATTCCTGATTGTCTCAATGCTCATTTAACAAAGTCAATGAAGATGTTTCGATCTTAAGCTACATGCTTTATCTTGTTAGGACTTCAGTAACCTAATTTTATAAACACAGAGAGTTGGTTTTTTTCAAGGCCAGAAAAAAATACTCTTTCTTGCGTTTGTAAGAAGGATAATTTTCTTTGAGAAGTTGATAAGTTAATCTTACGTTTAATGTTTGCTGGACAAACAGATTGTTTGATAACTAAATTAATTCCATTAAAATTTATCCCATAACTTCGATTTGAATTAAGACTATCGATGTAGTAATGACGAACCATAACCCGTCATGGTAATCATTCATATATCGATCTAGTTTCAGCTTCGATAAATTAAGGTAACTGTAATATGCAAAATATTAATCATATTCATGATTAATTATTAAAATTCCCTGTAGATCATTTGAGCTATTTGTTAAGGTACAACCCAGTGTTGCTACAAAAGTGTATTTCATTCATTCATTCATTCATTCATTCATTCATTCATTCATTCATTCATTCATTCATTCATTCATTCATTTATTCAATTAAATGTTTTGTTGAATGCAATTGGTTGCCTTGTATATTTTTTTACTGTTGACCAAACTTCTTTCTTGACTTAAACTGAGCAGCTTTAGTTGATATCCACTTGTTGTGCAGGTTTATGTGAATGTATTTTAACACAACATAACATTAGGATGTTAGTAATTATGACCATAGAACAGTGGTCGGGAACCTATGGCTCGCGAGCCACATCTGGCTCTTTGGCAAAAATCATGTGGCTCGCGAGGTCTCTCACCCTTTACCAACAAACCATCGATGAAACAATTAAAACACATCAACAGAGATCGGCTCTCTGCAGAAAAAGCAGCCAATTACAATTCCCTTGTTGTAGTCCAGCCTACTTAAGTTAATTAAAAGTTTATGATAATAATAATATTCAAGTTGTACCGGCAAAAGTGCGTGTTCAGTGCTGTTCGGGAGTGTTCTGTGGTAACCTACAGCTCCTGCACTGGATTCAAGCTGGCGAAAACCATTCTAGAACAGCAGCGAAAATGTAAAAGTAGGCTTTATAAACTTTAATATATCCTTTTATTGAAACGGGGGCTTTGCTGTGCAAAGAGACATTTGCGCAGAGACCCTTTATGTCCTATAAATGTGTCGTATTTTTTGATAATCCACGCAGATTTCAGTTGACGATTCTGTTTAAAGTTATGAATGAGAAAGAAAATAACAGGATGTGCTTTATATTGAAAATAAATATTAAAAGCGTGATAAATCGCGAAAGAGAACTGAATTCTACTGACAGGACGCTGTGCGCGCGCTCCGAGCGCAACACGGACAAGTAGCCTTTGTCTTCGGTTGCGCGCCTAAGCGGCCAAATAAACAGAAATATTTCAAAATGGCAAGTCGAGTATTCACGTAAACACAGCAGATGTACTCTGTGCATTCACTCTCTCTCTCTCACACACGCACACATAAGAGGATTTATGCTCATCACTTGGTAACTCAACCTCACAGTGAAAGCCCTGCACAATTAATTCCATATTGCAACTAATTTATTGTTTGCTGAATATTTGTTTGTTTTTAGTTGTCTATGGACCTAATAATTAGCCTACTACTGTTGAATTTTTTATTGAAAAAAGCACGTCTTTAATTTATATATATATATATATATATATATATATATATAATTTTTTTTCTACTGTGGCTCTTTTGGAAAAATGCATTATCCAAAAATGAAAAAATGGCTCTTTGGTCAAAAAAGGTTCCCGACCCCTGCCATAGAAGCACGAGAAAAATATAGACAGTAAATTCTGTAAATGTATTATATGTGAGCAGTCCCCCTTCCCTCCAAAATTAAACACACAAAAAAAATTTGCTCAATTCAAAGGGCTTTATTGACATAAAAGTTTCAAGAACAATGTGTGTGAGTATGTGTATATACACTACCAGTCAAAAGTTTTGGATCGGTAAGATTTTTAATGTTTTAAAAAGATGTCTCTTGCTCACCAAAGTTGCATTTATTTGATAAAAAAAAGAGAGTAATATTGTGAAAAATATTACATTTTAAAAAAGCTGTTTCAATGTGAATACATATATATATATTCTTTTTTTTTAAATACATTACAATAGGAATGCATTACACTTTACTATATATATATATATATATATATATATATATATATATAGTAAAGTGTAATGTATTCCTGTGATCAAAGCTGAATTTTCAGCATCATTACTCTCTTCAGTGTCACATGATCCTTCAGAAATCATTCTAATATGATGATTTGATGCTCAAGAAACATATCTCATTATTATCAATGTTGAAAAAAGTTATTTACATTTTTATTTCAGGATTATTTGATGCATAGAAAGTTCAAAAGAACAGCATTTATCTGAAATAAAAGCTTTTGTAACATTAAACACTACCGTTCAAAATTTGGGGGTCAGTAGGAATTTCTATTTTATTTTTTGGGGGAAATAAATAAAATAAATCAATACTTTTATTCATCAAGGATGAATTAAATTGATCAAAAGTTACAGTAAAAAACATTTATAATGTTACAAAAGATCCTATTTCAAATAAACACTGTTCTTTTGAACTTCCTGTTCATCAAAGAATCCTGAAAAAAAAAAAAAAAATTACACAACTGTTTTCAATATTGATAATAATAATGAATGTTTTTTGAGCATCAAATCCACATATTAGAATGATTTCTGAAGGATCATGTGACACTGAAGACTGGAGTAATGATGCTGGAAATTCAGCTTTGACCACAGGAATAAATTACATTTTAAAATATATTAAAATAGAAAATAGTTATTATAAATTGTCATAATATTTAACCATTTTTGTAGTATTTGTAATCAAATAAATTCAGCCTTCGTGAGCAGAAGAGATGACTTATTTTAAAAACATTAAAAATCTTACTGATCCAAAACTTTTGACTGGTAGAGTATGCATATATATATACGTGTGTGTGTGTGTGTGTGTGTGTGTGTGTGTGTGTGTGTGTGTGTGTGTGTGTGTGTGTAACTGGAGAGATGGTTACTGTTACTATTTCCAAATTATGTTTCCAAATACGATCCATAACATTAACGTTACTGTTAAAGGATTAATTTTAGTATGGCTAATGTACCTCTACATCCTTTCAAACCATTCATCAGAACACACACAAATACATGCATATGATGTACAGTATGTGTACATGTAAATGTACTGAAATGAATCCCGTTAACACTAACGTTAATGTTATGAACATAGTTATTCCACTCAGTAACCATATCTCCAGTTTCATGTCAACTAACCGCACTGTTAACGTAATGCCGTCTCTCCATCATATATTTACCGATATTTGCTGCAAATGGTCGTTGCTGTAACTGTATTCTACGTTATGGGAGCACCCCATTCCCCTCCAAAATTAAACACAAAATTGTATTAATGGTGTGTTTCTGCTACTCCCCAGATAAAAAATGCTATCATATGTAAGTCATTTAAGTGTCAACGTAATAATCAATGTACATTATGCGTCAATATTTACAGATAATTACAAATATAGCTCTTGCTCTCTGCCCCACTTAAAATCAGAGGCAACGCAGATTTGTTTGGAACTATGTAGAGACACATGAACCACGTGGCAGCGAGATCACAACTCTCATATTTAACGGCTCTGTTTTCATCATCGTAGAAGGAATATGAACTAACTTCCAGTTGAAATGTATGTTGCTATAGGCTATATTAAGGACTTTTTATAGGAATGTTGTTCTGAACAACAACAAGTTTGCGAGTGTAATTTTGTGCAGTAATTCTTGTATTAATAATCTTATCTACTTCAATCTATTTTTTTCTCTCTCTAGCAATTTCTAAGTGTAATGGTCTTTAATATTTGTTATGCTGTTATTCTAATTTATTGAATGTCAGAAAAGTGTGGAATTTTACAACTAGAGCCTTATTGTTTTCTGCCTTTTATTGGAAACATGAACAATATGGATATTCAAGTTTTAAAACATTAATAATCTCAATGAAGTAAGCTTCATACATCATAAAAAAAAGCATAAAGAGAAACACACTATAGTGATTACACACTTTTACATAATTCATAAACCATTTACTTTTATTACCGCACATCCATCTATAAAATGATCGCCTGATTACTTCAGTCACACATCATCATGACACTCCTGTCAATCATTCAGGGCTCCTCCCACAAAGAGATGCATAAAGGCTGTAATATTTACTGTGTCCAAAACACTACAGCCTATTCTTGTTAGTCTGAAAATGAAAGAAAGAAAGAAAGAAAGAAAGAAAGAAAGAAAGAAAGAAAGAAAGAAAGAAAGAAAGAAAGAAAGTGAAAACATTAATATTGAAATATCAATAAAAGCATCAACAACATGTGTCAAGAGGAAAGGCTGTAAGGATGGACTTTTACTAAGACTGAATTCAAGAATCCTAAACCGCAATAAAACAATAAAACTCACTAATCTGAAGAAGAGATCTATGGGACAGAGAGCACAACACAACTTCTCCAATCTCGTCTCTTCCCCCCATGCTGGGGTCCTGACTCCTCACACTATCTTCTCCCCCCAGGTCTCATTCAGTCATGCAAAACACACACACCTACTGTCTCCAGTTGTTTTATGAGAGGTCAAAATAAATACTTCTGGTGCGAATGGTAAAGAAGTTTCATTCCCGCAGCAGCAGAACAGTCAGAACAAAGAAAACAATGCCTGTTCTTCTGATGTGGGAAGATGCCCCAATAAAGATAATAGATAACCATTTGTGTTTATCCCCCAAACTCAGGCGTGACCACTTGGGCACGAGAAAGGGTCCAGCAAAAGCTGAATAAATATTTGGGTGCTAGATGTTTATTGTTCTTTTATTCCACTTGGGTATTTAAAGGGAATTGGCAAACCACTCAAGGAAGCATCTGTAAACAGAACTTCCCACACTGTTGCAGTGTGTCTCTATTGCCAGGTATGCTGACTCTTTGAAACTATTTTTGATATTGCATTTTAAATGTTGTCTCTATTATATGCTGATCAGTTGTGTATTATGTATTCTTTTTAATTCTTTTTATTGGATGTTTAATTCTGCCTGGCAAAAATAAATGTTAACCTTGATTTATTCTGCATTCTTCTGAAATCATTATTTCCAGTAGATTAATGTGTAGTCTGGTGTTTCCGCAAAACTTTGTCCAGAATAGATCAAACTGAAGGCACTTTGAATGGACCATGGGGCACATCTTAGAAAGACCTTCTGATTTCTGACTATTCCCTGACTTAGCATGTTGTATGCTGCAAATATTATATAAATTATGCCTATGGGTCTGTAGTGTGCGACCGCATGGGGTAAAATATTTGTACTGCACCCTCTGACTATTTCAGGACTGGCTAATTTGTGATCGTGAGCGCGCAGTCGCGACGTGACGTCTCAAAGTGACACTAGGTCCGTAATGAGCGAATATTTGAAAGTATGAGATGCCTAGAATAATTCTTGGTCTAAATTAAATCACAACTAATCTGCGGATCAGCTGTTAAGATAGACAATTGGAATAAACAAAGAGTTACTTAAAATTTGGAGTCAGATTAAATTATTCATGGAGTCAGAATTAAAATTGGAAATCCACTTTAATAAATTAAAGTGATTTTTCCAGAAGCGCCCGAAAAGACATACACGCTGAATTCCCTTCGAACCAAGACACTGGACACCGTCTTTGGGCCGGTGATTGGAGCTTACAGGCTAATAGATTGGGTTTTGTCTCTATCTAGTGGGTATTCTTACTTACTGGAAGATTTTCATACAGAGACGAGTCCAGTTCGGGTTTACAATCATCAAGTTGAGCAGCCTTTATGAATGAAGACAAAGTAAAAACAGTGTTATTTAAATTCCCATAATCTTAGTCAATATAGATATGTTCACACTGACATTGAGCGTTTAATTCCTTTTGACTAAAGGTGAAGAGAGTTTAGTCTTCTGTAGGAAACACTTACCGTTACATTCTCATACACAGGATCACTCAATTTAATATTATAAGCGTTGCATCTGTCATGACGTGGTCTGGAATGATTCATCTTTGCCATTAAAGAAAAAAATGAATAAATAAAAAATAAATAACGTCTATAAACAGCTCACTAGAATAAGTTTCTGCTACATTCAGACTTTAAATCGTTTAGATACCAATTCATTTCCCTGATCAGTAAACTTCTGATAATTATTCTCACCTGAGATCCCTGTGTGTCATTTCTCTTTTTCATCCTCCTGGTTCCCCTTTAAAGACAGTGATTTGAAACAATTACACCTAATCAGAACCTATTTGATGATTAATACACAGATATGATTTGAACTAATGTTATTTCTCTATAGGACGTGGCACTGCCGTTTTGAATGTGATGAAATCTGCTTTATCTTCAGGATTTACTGCAGTAATGAGCTTCATATTTCATTATTCAATAACTAACTGAGTAGCTGTCATTCATTCACACACACGAGAGAGTACCACAGACACACATCTTACCAAATCACTAACATCGTAATGATCACTGCAGCTCCACAAACCCCTCCAATGGATATGTATAATATCACCAGACGTCCTGCAACTGAGAAAAAAAGAGTAAAACATCTGAACAGATTCATTTGAGTCACTATAGAAAGAGTAATGTAAGTGTATGAGCCGCTCTACCTTTACCTGTGACAGTTACAGCGTCTGATCTCTGAGATCCATGTTCATTGTGAGCCTGACAGTAGAAGCGTCCACTCTGTAGTGCACTGAAACTCTGTCCAGATCCAACAGCTGAGGTTTCATTCTCCTTAAACCAGCTGAAGTTCAGAGCAGGAGGGTTTGAGTCACTGATGCAGTTCAGAGTCACTGAATCTCCCTCCACTATTACACCAGATCCACTCATCAACACTGAGACGTTCCTGGGGGGATCTAACAGACAAAAATGAAAACCTTAAATCATCTAATTCAAACACGATCTCCTAATCTTAAAAAGAATGAATCTGTACTCACACATGACATTGAGCTGAACAGCAGGAGAGATGTGAGTGTGTCCGTCTACAGCACAGCTATATCTGCCTGAATCCTCTCTTCTGACTGACTGCAGCAGGAGTTCATTGTTTCTGTCTCTTCTCTCAGTTAATGGCTGTGAGTTTCTGTACCAGATGAATGTTGCTCTGTCAGTCAGAGCGCAGCTGCTTTTACATCTCAGATTGACTGAATCTCCCTCTGTCACTCTCTCAGGAGACTCCACCTGAAGATCTGAACACAACACACACATTATATCTAGTGCTGCTGTCATACACTGATTATTATTCAACATAATGCACAGAAGAAGAGATAAACCTCATCAAACTCACCTGTGACAGTAAGAGTCACTCCTGGATCACCAGTCCATTTGTCTTTATCAGTTGTGAATCTGAAATAGTACTTGCGTGAATCCTTCAGTGTCACATGACTCAGTCTGATGGTGCAGTTCTGCTGTTTATCTCCCAGATACTGAAGCCTCTGACTGTATTCAGTGTCATTAGACAGATCTGGAGGCTCTTTGCCCTTTATAGACTCGTTGGTCCAGAACGCTTTCATGATCTGATGTCCAGTAGGGTATGTATAAGTGCATCTCATTATCACTGTTGAGTCCTTTAGTGCACAGATGTGTGAAGGACTGTAACTCACACCCCAATCATCACTAGAAACCCCTGAAACACAGAATTCATCTAGAACAATTTAGCAGCAGCTTGTGCATATAAAATTTGCAGTATCAAATTTATCTTGAGTGTTTCTGAAGTGTTGCATTGACTAACCATGAATCATGAGAAGAACGATCAGAGGAAGAGAAGGAGCCATTCTGAGTGATGTCACTATCAACACCTACAACAAATGTACAGTGGCTTATTTTTCAACTTAATGTCTTGTCGTTTTGGTCTCATTGTTACACATTTAGTTTTTCATATTCTCATTGCCAGAGGCGGACAGAGTACACAGCTTAATTACTTGAGTAAAAGTACAGATACCCCTTGCTAAATTTTACTCAAGTACAAGTAAAAGTACTACAGTCAGATGTCTACTTAAGTAAAAGTACTAAAGTACTTGTTTTTAAAAGTACTTGAGTATCAAGAGTACAAGAGTACATTTTCTAAATATTGCATTACTACTGCCACAGTGCTTACATACATTGGTAAACACAGCAAACACTTGAAGCGAAAACTATCATTAACTTGTTCAGAAAATTGAAATAGTCTGGCGAGGTGGGGCACAGGTTGGCACATTTCCGGGATGTGATATTTTTTTTCCCAGGATGGTAGGGGAAGACTCATGAATATTCATTAGGGAAGTCATCCCTGATTGGTCTGATGACCTAACCCCACCCCTAAACCTACCCGTCACTGGGGGTCTTATGACCTCCCTAACCCCACCCCTAAACCTACCCGTCACTGGGGGTCTTATGACCTCCATAACCCCGCCCCTAAACCTACCCGTCACTGGGGGTCTTATGACCTCCATAACCCCGCCCCTAAACCTACCCGTCACTGGGGTTAAGACCAATCAGGGATGACTTCCCTAATGAATATTCATCAGTCTTCCCCTACCATCTTGAAAAAATAAAAATATCGCTCCCGGGATGGACCTGCTGCGTCTTCATCCATTGTTTCGTCCATGGTTTCGTCTCTTATCTAAATCTGACCATGGAGTTGACTTTGGCGGAAAGCTGACCTTCAGCTTTTGCTGTACACGATTGCTGATAGGCTGTCCCAATCAGTGGCGCCTGCACAATCCAATCACATTTGAGAGGGAAACAACAAATTGAGGGGTTCCGAGATGTTTCTTTTTTCCTTTTTTTTTTAGAAGAAGTAACGGGTACTCACAGTTATGGATAGAAATGTAGTGGAGTAAAGAGTACAATATTTGCCTTTCAAATGTACTTGAGTAAAGTCATGAGTACTCCCCAAAAATGATACTCGAGTAAAGTACAGATCCCTCAAAATTGTACTTAAGTACTGTACTCAAGTAAATGTACTCCGTTACTGTCCGGCTCTGCTCATTGCATTAAAAGTTTCATCAAATATATGATATATGTGTCGGGGGGCGTGGTTCAGTGAAGTCTACAGTGGGAGAGATCTGCCTTGTCTAAATACCCACACTTGCGGTCTTTGCACTTGACCACTTGTCTACTTGCATGACGTATTTCCTCTATTTGGCCCGAGTGTTTACAGTGCTTTTATTTATTATACTTTTAATACTTTGCATTTTAAAATAAACGTCTACATGTCTGTTCAGTAGTCGCTGTGTAACTAACAGAAGACACAAATGAAAAATTGTGGTGCTTCTAATTAAGTGATAAAAACTGTTGCAAATGTTGTACAAAACAGGCCTACACACACCATACTCATCTTTGCACCAATAAAATGTGCAACACTTTATGTTTTTACTACCAAATTATATGTATCTAATTCATTTAAATTACAGTGGAAGGTTTTCCTCGACATCTCGCGATTTCGGGGCACATGAGTTCCCGAACATAATGCATGATGGGATACGCTTAGCCTTGAATACTCCGAAGTGGTATTGGAGATAGTGTGGGTTTAGTGTGCATTAAAGGGATAGTTCACTTTGAAATTAATTTTTGGTATGTTTTAGCTTACCTCAAGGGCATCCAAGATGTAGGTGTCTTTTTTTCCGCAGTAGTTTCAATTTTGATATTTTTAGGTCAAACCGTTCTTGTCTGTCAGTTATATATTGCAGGTCGATGGTCACTGTCTCAAAGAGCATGCACAGAGTCCAAATTAAAACAATTCCCCGTCGTCCAAATTAAACAATTCCCCATCGTAAGTACACATTGATGGCCTAAGACACGAAACGAGCGGTTTGTGTGAGAAAACGAACAGTATTTATATCGTTTTTACCTCTTATACGCAGCCATGTCCAAGTGATCTGATCTGACGTGTACGCAGACTGGTGCATAGATATATACACTAGATGTCGCATTAAAGACTTTTGTTCCAATGAACTGCCGTAGACAAGGCGACATCTAGTGTATATATCTATGCACCAGTCTGCGCACACGTCAGATCAGATCACTTGGACATGGCTGCGTATAAGAGGTAAAAACGATATAAATACTGTTCGTTTTCTCACACAAACCGCTCGTTTCGTGTCTTAGGCCATCAATGTGTACTTACGATGGGGAATTGTTTAATTTGGACGACGGGGAATTGTTTTAATTTGGACTCTGTGCATGCTCTTTGAGACAGTGACCATCGACCTGCATTATATAACTGACAGACAAGAACGGTTTGACCTAAAAATATCAAAATTGAAACTACTGCGGAAAAAAAGACACCTACATCTTGGATGCCCTTGAGGTAAGCTAAAACATACCAAAAATTTATTTCAAAGTGAACTATCCCTTTAAGGGCACTGCACTTTGGCATTTTTAAGACATAGTACAGTATTACGCACTTACTTTCTGTCGCGTGCACACGCTCTCAAGTGGCCAAGACCACAAGTGTGGGTATTTGGACAAGGCAAGAGACTGGAGACGAGCGGTGAGTAAGCAGGTCAAGTGTATGTTTTTACTACCAAATGATATGTATCTAATTCATTTAAATTACAGTTACAGAACTTTGTTTTTGGTTTATTTTAAACTAATAATAGCACTAGCCTCAGCCTGCCGACTGGCTGTCCTCTTTCTTCCTTATCAACAAACTTTGCTACTTATTTGGGCAAGGCAAGAGAGACGGTGAGTAAGTAAGTGCATAATGATAAACATCTGTGTCTTGTTGCAGTAATTGGCATGGAGAGACCGGATAAAAGCCACTGGGAAACTGGGAGATTCTGAGAGAGAGTGGGCTGAGGACTCGTGCGCTGTGTCTGTTCCAGAGCAGACTTTATGCTACTTTGATCTACTGAGAAATGTCTGTAAGCTCAGAGAACACGTGTTTGTTTTTGGTTCATTTTAAACTAATAATAGCACTAGCCTCCGTCAGCTGACCCTGTCCTCTTCCTTCCTTATCAACAAACTTTGCTATAGTGTCAGACTATTCTTGGACCTACAGATGAAGACACTAGCTCAACATAAACCCCCTGTATCTTGACTATAGCTGTGCATTCACATGCACAAATTGAGCACCATCTATTCTGAGATTGAACAGAGAACTAAAAGAGAAATACGCTCTAGTTCTTAGCTTAAAGTCAAACAGAAATCAAAATACTTTATTTATGCAAGAAAATGACAGCAACCATCATTTTTTCACTGCTTGAGTACGGAACTGTCTAACGCCTTTCCCCGTCCCCTTTGATTGACAGCAGCTTTCATTAAATAGTCAGCCTGTATTATACAGTTACTTGTTGTTAAAAGATTAAAGTTTTAAGGTGTTTGTCACCAACATACAAAACTCTGCTAGAGAAAACATTGTGCTATTGGACTTTTGATTTTAAACCATATAGTTACTGAGACACAGCCCTGTGACAACTAGCCCCAACCAATCTCCCATAAATCCCCCACACTTAAGATATTTAACAGAACAGTTGTAAAATCATGCTCTTACCCGTTTCACCAACATCAGTGACCAGTGACAGCACTACAAATGATCAGGCTGAAACCAGTATTGGCGTTTTCACACTCTGAATGACACGTGATTAACACATTATATTTTCACATGAGCTTACAGTATGACACCTCACCTAGTGCAGATCGAGCAGAGGAAGAGTTTTAACAGACAACATTAGACTAGAGGCATACACATTAAACTGAGAGAAACTTTATATCAGTCCATGTTTTCAAACTTGGGAATATCTATATTTAATCAGTTGCATATAGATAGTAATGACAAGTAACCTGTTCTTAAGAAACAGAGAAAATAATTGCTTGAATAACTTTACTTTATTTTGCATATGCAGACCAACTATCCTAGCTTGTAAAACACTGGAAGGTATTGCAGTAGCAGTGACGTCAAAACACACATTTCATCTCCAGCATCGCCAACTGTGCATTTGATAAACATCCAATTTACTGATTTATTAATACCAATCTGGAAGTTGAATAAACAAAGAACTTAAAACACACTGATGAAACAGAATTGATTAATCTGAATGTTTTTATCATAAGAACTTCGAAGCATTTATTTTGTCAGCAGCCAATTGTTCTTCTTGAATGCATCACGTCTCTAAAAATATTGTTTCCTCTTTAGTAAGTGAAACTTCAGCATCACAGTGTGATCACGTGACCTTCATAAGCGATGGAGAGACGCTGAGGGACGTCACACAGAAGAGGAAGAGGAAATCAGTCCTGTCAGAGTAACGCTTGAGGCCTTTTTCACATACCAAATATTTCAGCTCTAGTAATGGAAGTCCTGCCTTCTAAATAAAAGATCCAAATTGGTAATCATGTCACTGTAACTGCTGTTAGAAGCTCAGATTTCCATAGAAACAGTTCTGAGATGCAGGTTCAGGACTGCACGGGTGAATTGGCTGGACAAACCTGAAATAAATGCTTTTTTTTTTTAAGCTATTTGAGCATCAGAAACAACATTTATGGATCATGTCAAATTTTAATGCTGATTTGAAATGTTATTAAAATGTGATTTTGACCAGTGGTTCCCTTTCGAAAAGGAACTCGCACTGCATCATGAGATGCTTATGGGGAACGCCTCAGCGTGACTGGTATCTGAAGCAACTGTCAAATCACAGCAATCTTATTGGCCAGCGACAGCCTATGACATCATACTAGTGCGACCAGGAAGTATATAAGAGGCGCCTAGGGAACATGTCAACCTCTTTTCGTCTTCAGGGACTGATTGTGTTTAAAGCACTGTAGAATCAGGTAAAAACAATGTATGAGAAACACTTCAAGCAGTGTGTCGACCCGTGGCCAAGGTTTTTGACAAACGGTGAAATTGTGCATGTATTGTCTGGGCAAATAGCCCACTCGCACAGTTCTCGAGGGAGTTGTTTGCGTCCCTTTAAGGATGCTCTGCTCTAGTTTGTCCGTCTTCTCGAGGGAAGAGGGCCATTCATTCATTCATTTAATTTTCTTTATTTCTAAAGCACTTTTAAACACAACCGTAGGTTGACCAAAGTGCTGTACAGAAAGTTAAAATAATGTAAACAAAACAGGCAAGAAATACAATTTTACAAAAACAATATAGTAAAAAAAAAGTATTAAATTTTTAACCCACCATAATTTGTTCAAATAAGTAAGATTTAAGCATAGATTTAATAACAGGCAAAGAAGGTGCTGTTCAAATGGCTACAGGAAGATTGTTCCAGAGAGTTGGTCCTGCGATAGCAAAAGATCGGTCACCACGGTACTTCAGTCTGGACCTAGAGACAAGCATTTCCAGAATCTGTAGCCAATAAGATGTCATTAAAAACCTTTAAAAGGGCAGATTCTGTACTATGTAATTTCCTGAAACCAGATTGAAAAGTTTCATAAATGTGATTAAAACTCATGAAAGCTTGTAACTGAATTTGACAAGCATCTGTGCCCAGTTGCTCGGGTCCCTCTCACGCCCTCTATGCAGCATCTGGTCCATCCTCTGGCTCAGCGTACAGTGGTCTTCTGGCACCATGCCAGGAAGAGCAGGAGATGGTGGTTGAGGGCGAAGAGGGCGAGTCATCTGAGCCCTCGCAACCTTCCTGCCCCGCTTATGAGGAGCAGTTTGGGGGTTATGGAGCGTGCCGGTCAGGCAGACTACAGCTGTCTTTGAAGCGCTAGGGAAGAGACCGCAGATTGCAGATTTGACAAGCGGTTCCTTTCCGGGCATAACCCTCCAGCTCCAATGAACCTTCCATTCCTTCCCGATCTCCATACTGAGAACACGTGGGCATGGAAGAAACCGCATTCTGCCCGCATCCACCAACATAGACATGCAAATTATGCAAATGTCGAGGGGATGCAGGAGCATGGATACGTGGCGATGCCAGTCAGGTTGCTTGAGACCTATGCTCCCCTTGCTTAAAGGGTAAAAGGCGCTAAGCTGAGTACAATGCTTGTGTTGGCAGTGTGAGTGAGTACAGAATAATTGACTCCGGGTCGTTGAATTATTTGAAAAATTATGCACACCCGAGGTGGTTATACGGTCACGGCGACATTTCGGGTCTGCATTATTTTTCAATAATTCAATGGACCATATAGAGTCAATTCTGTTTAAAATATGGTTACCACAGCTCAAAACATTGTTCAGATGATGTATTTCAAGACATTTGTCAGGTTTTTGTCCTTAAAATGCTCGGGTTGAGGACTATGGGATTACCGAAAAAAAAACTTTTTTGACTTTGACTTTGTTTTTAATACACTGCATGTTTTACTAATTGTTTTCACTTTTTTTCTTTTGCTGATCTGTACTTACAAATGCACTTCCAGAGTTTTTATTTACAATTCTGAAGTTTTCATTTACGCTCTCTGAGTTTTCGTTCACCATTCAGGCACATAACTGTCGTGTGGGCGGGGCTAACAGCGGTGTGTTCTCATTGGCAACAGAGTTTTTGATTGACAGATGCTTGACCTGGAAGTGAAGTCGTCAGTGTTGTGTTTACATGTGAATGTATGTTAGCGGCTTCCCATTTAATTTTAGTTATATAAAGTTAGTTTAAAGGTGAACTAAGTAACTTTTTTTACCTTAACCCTTTAACGTGCATTGTAACCGTGCGGTTGACCTTTTTTCGTGGTCAAATTCCTGCAATTAAAACTCGCCAAACCCCATTTTTAGCTGTTTGTTCTTCTTCCTCTCACTGAATAGAATGTGTAATGACAATTATATCCACTGGGTGGCAATGTTGTAATAAAATATTTGTTGCTGAGACGAGCTGAATCTGAATCGGAAGTGTGTTGTCGTGACCTCTCCTCAAACAATGGCTGGCAATGACGCTAAAATTTAAGGTAAGATATTTTTTGGTTGGATTTCATGTTCTAGACTTCCTAATGATTATATTTTTGTTGAATGGAAGAAACGTGATGATAAGATGTATCTCTCTGTTACCTCTGAAAAGTTGTGTGACCGCTCGGTTGAGTTGCCCATTTAGGGTAAACTGAACTGGACGCTAGCTAAATTAGCACAGCAACGCGATCGTGACTCAGCATAATACACCCTGCAGGATCATACGGCCAATTTCTTTGCTAGACTATATGTATTTTACCATTATTTATACGGCCTGTGGTTTTACCTTCAGATTCTAAATTTAATACGTTTTACTCTTTACATGTTACGAAATGAACCATTAGTCCTAACGTTACTCATTATTTCTGCAATAGCCATCGTAGCTGAGGCTTATTGACTAACACTACGTTATGCATTGAATAGCTACAACTACAGCTGTCTAGATGGGTATAAACATTACATTTTCTGTTCAATATTCTGACAGACACAACATGATAATGAGACTGAGACTGTAATTGATTCGATGGGGACATTTTTGGCTTTATTTAGCACAGTAAACTTACCTTATCAGTCACACTTCAACATTTTCTGTCTCTTGTTATGTAATTTCATGGTTGTGTGTTATCCGATTTGTCATACATAGTACACAGAGCATTTATTAGCATATGCAATTTTTTCTTAACAAATTAAAATAAATCACAATGTGCCTGTATGTTGGGAGAACAGTTTATCAATATGACAATTGTGCATTTATTATGGATAGATGTACCTGATGCACTGTTTACTCAAGACACAGTTTGTGACCCTACACTGTACAGTAATGTTTATGTTCCATCTCTTTCAGACATAATGGACTGCCGTACATTTTATGGACCCCCCAGATCTACCTCTAGCACTATTGCACTTTTACCCGCTGATCCATGTGACTCAGAAGTGGAAGAGCTCAGTGATCCAGACGATGGAGATAATGAAGATTTTGTCCCTCCACGCAGTATAGATTTACCGCCCCCTTCAAAGAAATTGAGGAATAGAAACAGGCTTGTTGAGGTATCTTCAGACCTCAATCAAACTCCCTCCCCTCCTGCAAAGTCCAGAAAGACCAAAAAGACCAAATGGGTCAAAAAGGACATTCCAATCTTCACTCTGCCCGAGCCTGTCTTCGAGCTTCCAGAGTTGGTCCAGACGCCGTTTCAGTATTTTAAGAAGCTCTTTACTGACCAGATGATTGTGCACATAACTGAGCATACCAACCTGTACTCAGTTCAACAGACCGGGACATCCATCAACACCACAGCTGCTGAAATTGAGGTTTTCTTGTCAGTTTTGCTCTACATGGGAGTTTTTGAATTTCCCTCTTTGGAAGATTACTGGGCCTGTGAGTCACGCTTCCCACCAGTGGCTGATACCATGACAGTGAAGCGCTTCAAAGTGCTCCGAAGATATGTCCACTTCAATGATAACTTCCAGATGGAGGGCTGCCCTGACCGCTTCCATAAGATACGTCCTCTTTTTGACATGTTCAGAGAACAATGCCTCCTTATTCCACCTACCAACAAGCAGAGTGTTGACGAAGTTATGGTGGCTTACAAGGGCACCAGAGCTGGCAAACTCAGGCAGTACATTCAGAACAAGCCGGATAAGTGGGGTTTTAAGATCTTCTGTCGGGGCAGCTACTCTGGCATCATCCATGACTTCATATTGTACCAAGGGGCCACAACATTTTTCAACATTCAAGAGGAAGAGCATGCACATCTGGGCTTGGAAGACCTTCTCCTTGGCGCCAAGGTTGTCTCAATACTCTGCAACACTATCGTACACAAAGAGGCAACTGTGGTGTTCTACGACAACTTCTTTACCAGCTTCAACTTGGTGAAGACACTGCACACCAACCTGGGATTGAGAAGTGTGGGTACCGTCAGGGTAAATCGCACAGGTAATGCACTTTCAGTAAACTTAATCATGTAGTAAATGGTAATCATGTTAGTTACACAGTCACAACCAAATCAAACCATGCATGCACATAAATGTTTTTCTTCTGATGCAGATATACTGTACACATGCCTTCCATTTGTTATAGAAATTATATTAGTGTTATTGTGACACATACTGTACTCACAAAAACAAATTTCCATGTCTTTCAGGTGGTGCAACATTGATGAGTGATAAGGAGATGGTGAAGCGAGGCCGAGGTGTTGTTGATTTCTGTTCATCAGAGGGAGTCGTTGCAGTAAAGTGGTTCGACAACAAGTGTGTCACCTTGCTGAGCAATGCTTATGGGGTGGAGCCACTGTCTTCAGTGAAGAGATACACAAAGGAGGCGCAACAGAAGGTCGACGTCCCTTGCCCATCCATCGTCCTGGCATACAATCAAGCCATGGGGGGCATTGATCTCTCCGATATGCTTGTGCACCTCTACAAAACACCAATGAAGTCCCGGCGCTGGTACCTGCCATTGTTTGGGTACATCATCGATGTGAGCATTGTGAATGCATGGCTTATCTACAAAAGGGACTGCAGCATTCTCAAACAGAAACCGATGCCCTTGAAGAAGTTCCGTCTGTCGGTGGCAGCTACTTTGAAGGGAGCTGACAAGGTACCTGCCAGGGCTGGCCGACCCCCAGGTGCAAAGCACAAGCCACAAGTCCGTCGCCCCAACCCCCGAGTTCTCCACCCCACCCAGGAAGTCCGATATGATGGCGTTGGACACTGGCCTACATTTGGCACTCAGAGAGGGAGGTGCAACTTGTGCAAAAGTGGAGTGTCGCGTTGGCGATGTTCCAAATGTGGAGATGGGAAGTTGTTCCTTTGTTTGAACAACAAAAAACAGTGCTTTGTTGCATATCACCAGAGATGAGTTAAGAGTAAGCCAAGGATGAGACCTATTCACGCACGCACGCGCACACACACACACACACACACACACACACACCCTTACTTGATATTATTACTACATTGACTAATCACCCTTTATAATTTTTTTATGATTTTACAAGTTGCATTTTAGTATTGCAATTTAGAGTAATTCAAGGATGAGAAGTTGTTTGAACGGAAAACTGTTCTTTGTTACGTATCACCTATCAAATCAAAAGATATGTACTATATTTCTAATTTATTACATTGTCAAGTTGTCTATACCATACATCTTGTCAGATATTGTTACCAGAGATTATTTATTTATTTTATTTATAGTATATATTTTTTTAATTATTTATTGTTTACAGTTATCATAATTATTTATTTAGCTTTGTATTTGTTACATTTCTTGAATTCTATTATGTTTACTGTTGCACTTTACAATGTTTTTATTGTATGTGTTATAATAAGAACATGTTTTTAAAATAAATTGATGATATTGTTAACATATTCTACTGTCTGTAATGTTTTTATATGAAAAAAAATTCAACTTCAGATGCACACAAGAAAAAAATCCATGAATGCCTAATACTAGTTACTTCATGCTGAGAATGACCCTAAATGGGCAAGTCAACCGGCTGGTTGACGTGTGTATCTGCTTCCTGATTGGGTCTTTAAAAAAAAAAACACTGAAAAGTTGCTAAATGTGGACTAAGGAACACCATTTTATCAAAAAATATTTTTTTGCATATTTATTTCTTAGTGTGACTGATAAAGGGTTAACTGAACAGCTTCGGAGTCATTGGAATGGTTATATCACTTATTTCGGGTTGAATGGTGGTCGTTTCGCACCCCCCTGGTGCCCGTGAGCGGAAAATACGCACTTGCAACTTTGAGCCGGCGCGCCGCCGGCCGCTGCGTCAGGAAGTCTCGCGTGATATCAGGTCTCGCGATGTAAACAATTGCTTTACGGCCAAAAGAAATCTGCTAAAATGCTGTCATTATTGCGCTCCCTCACGCTGTCCGAACCCGAATGAAGAAGACGTTTTAAAGAACGTCCCATCTGCTTTGATGTCGTTGATCTATAGCCTCTGGTGTCTGAGAATCAACAACGAGTTTTTACAACAGTGTTGTCAAATATATATTCCGAAGCTGTGGGGGGAGCTCTAGAGAGAAACCTGCGAGCAAAAAGCGAGAATACAGCGAAGAAGTCCCAAAGCTACTGAGTGCTGCTTTAAGTACACACTTCTTTTCTTCAGTGATTCTGCTTGTTAACAGCTTATAAAGGCTGAAATGACTCCATATTTAATATACACAGATTTTGTGGCTCAGATAAGGTCCAGTTCTGGTTTATTTCTTTTCTCTCTGCTGACATGGGGCATTGCTATGGCCTGCTTGTGGCTCAAATCTGGCAAACAGGAGTGAGCCATCCAAGGGCCGTCATTCCACGCTGCATGTGGGCCAGATCATCTTTCCATGCGTGCCAGATGTGGGCTGGATCTGGGACGTCAGAATGTTGCTATGTGGGTAGTTCTGTAGGTGATGTTTGGGAGGAACTAGGACGATCCAACAGACACTCCCTGGCTCTGTTATTTCTGTCCATTGATCAACACTAAGCCTGTGACAGCAGTTGGCAGCTGCTGTGCTCTTGCGAAGATGCTGAATGTTGTGACGGTACTCTCTACGTCCACAGTCCACAACATAAAATCTTGGGGCACAATGTGCTTTCACTACAACTCCAGGAGACCACTTGTGACTGCCAGGGTGTGGTTGCACCCTTACTTCATCTCCAGGCTTCAGTACAGCACGAGGGCCACTTGCCCTCTTGCAGTCGTAGTAAAACTTCTGAATGCTTTTGCTTTCATGTAGTTGCCGTTTAACTTTGAGGGGGTCGTACACTGCTGGCATGAGCAACAGACGAGCAGCATGCAGGTTGTTAGGGTCATCAGCAGTTGAGCTGGTGATAGGCCTACTGACTCTATTGGCGTTGTTCTGTAGTCAAGCAGTGCAAGGTGTTATTCTGGTGCCTTGGACCAAAGTTTCTTAACAGTCTGGACTGCATGCTCTGCCTCACCGCTGGAGTGTGGCATGTGTGGGGACGATGTATTGTGCATGATTCCATAACTTTGGCAGAAATCCTTGAATGCATCCGCTGCATATTGTGGACCATTGTCTGTTTTTGACCATTGTCTTTCAGGAGCTGCCTTAGAGAAGCGTCGACTTTGCTGAGGTTTGGCAAGAATTTTGACAGGTCGTTGACGAAACCCAGGAAACGACGGACACCATCCTTGTCTGCTGGTTTTGGCATGGATTTGACAGCCTCTATCTTTGCATGGTCTGCCCTCAGACCATCTGATGTTATCAGGTGTCCCATGTAGGGCACAGAAGATTGCTTGATGTGGCATTTGTCGAAGTTGAGAAGTTGAGCTGCTTGAATTACTTTGCGGAGGATCTCATCATGGTCCTTTGCTGAAGGTGCTGCAATGAGAATGTCGTCCATGACACTGATTGCTGGAAAATTTGCGGTGAGCATTTCAGGCCAAAATCAAGTCTAAGCCACCTACAGTATATCTACCAATGGGTGTGTTAAAGGTTGTCAGAAGTGTTGATGCTTCATCTAGTTCTATTTGCAGGAAGCCAGATTTAGCATTCAAGACCGAAAATACTTCAGCATCAGGAATTGCAGAGACTACCTCTTCGATGGTGCGTATTGGGTAATGTTCTCTCTTTATGACCTCATTTAAGTCACTCTGGTCAATGCAGATCCTTATCTTGCCATTATGTACAGCTGCTACCATCGAACTCACCCATACGGTCGGTTGGTTGACTTTTGTGATGTATCCATCTTTAACCATCTCTTGTAGTTTCTCTATTATTTTTTTTTTTCAGTGCAGCTGGTTGATGGCAGATAGGCCCAATTTTAATTTTGTATTTGCCCGGCAAGGTTCCAGTAGTGTGAGTTAGCTCTGGATAATCATCTAGCCCAGCCGGCACATTTTATTTTGCTGTCATCTGACTGGAATGCGTCTTTTTATTTTCTTTCTTAGTAGGCTGCAGTGCAAGCCGCGTAACTAAACCTAAGGCTTCAGCTGTTGCACCACTGAGCACATTTTCTTGAGAATAGTCCACAATCTCGAATTCTGCTGATACCTCAGTATTCTTGTAATGAATCAGAAGATCAACCGCAGCTATTGGCCTTAGCTTGTGGTTCGAGTAGGAATTTAGCACTCGATTAGAGCATTTAAGCTCACCATCGTGCAGAAGTGCCTGATAATTGTTTAAAGTCAGAGTGTCACATTTAAGCACCAGTATCAATTCTGAATGGTACTTTCTGAGACAGAATTTCAATGTCTGCTGTCCACTTATCATCACTCTGCTCTTCTGTTTGTGTGACATTTACGCTCAGCATCTCCTCACCTTATGTTTCTGGTTGCAGCTGCACACTGACTGTGTTCACTGATCATTTGTGACATACTGCCACCCAGTGGTTGGGTTTGTGACAGTATGAGCAGACAGAGCCTTTTGCTGGACATCTTCCTTGATTCCATTTATGTTGTGGGTCTTTGCCGCAACTTGAACAGTTTTTGGTCGGTTTGCATGTATTTCTTTTTGCACATATTTTGAGCGATTTTTCTGATAGGTTTTCTTGTTTGCAGTTTGGTATTTTGTTTTCACCTTTACTGCTTGCACTTGAGATTCTTCTTCTCTGACTATTTTAATTTGCTTCTGTGACAGTTCAAATTACTGGGCGATTTCAATTGCTTTTGGTAGTGTTAAATCTTCTCCTTTGTCTAACAGTCTCTCTTGGACGCGCTTTTCTCTGACACCCGATATTATCGCATCGATCTACATATCATTTGGATAAGCATACTCGCAATCCTTGAGCAGGAGTCTCAAATCCTTCACAAAGTGTTTAAAACTTTCAGTCACTCCTTGCTTTCTTTGTTTATAGCGGTGTCTGGCTTTTCTCTTGTTTTTTCTCGGGCTTACATAGTTTGCAAATTTATCCAGTCACCTTTCTCACCTTCGCCCCAGTGCAGTCTTATATATCTCTCTGCCTTGCTCACCGATCCACGTGCCCAGCCAGCCTGCATGCTGCTTCACTGTTTGCTCCGATAGCGGGCCGTCAAAAACGAATGTGACGCGGCTCCGAAATCTTTCGAACTCTTGGTACAAATCAGGAACATCCCTGTTGATCTTAGGGTGAGGGTATTTGTCCAAATACCCACACTTGCGGTCTTTGCACTTGACCACTTGTCTACTTGCATGACGTATTTCCTCTATTTGGCGCAAGTGTTTACAGAGCTTTTATTTATTATACTTTTAAAACTTTGCATTTTAAAATAAATGTCTACATGTCTGTTCAGTAGTCGCTGTGTAACTAACAGAAGACACAAATTTAAAATTGTGGTCGTCGTGGAAATTCTTAATACGAATACAACCTACTTAATCTGACTTCTTCACCATGGACAATTTAAACACTTGCAGTTGTTAAAAATAATGACTACAATATCTTGAGGTAATTCCCTGAACCTGAATACTTACAATACAATACTTCCCTGAAGTAAGGTGATGGCGTCCCGTCAATAAGCTACTATCACTACCTCAATCCCACTCGAGCTGTTTCTTTTGTTGTCTTCTGAGCATAGAATCTTTAGTACTTCTATTACTAACTTCTATTACTACCTTTTTTTTTTTTTCTGACATTTGGAATGAATTACAATGTACTTTTAAACTGGATGAACTGGTGCCTTTACGGCATTTTAGACGTTTGCTTGATGATCATTTTATTACTGACTGTGTTTGTTTTTTGTGATTGTGTTGGCTTTTCTTTTTAATTGCTTTTAACTTATTTTGCTTGTTTACTGTACATTGTATTCCTGGCTGTATTTTTTGTGACCTACACAGGTCGTTGCTGTAAATGAGAACTTGTCAACTCAGTCAACTTACCTGTATAATTAAATAAGTAAAATCACACATAGATGTTCTGTTGTTGTCTTTTGAGCGTAGAATCTGTTTCTCAGCTGCGTAGCATATACCTGACACGACTCCCAAGTTGCTCTTTGTAGAAATGAAGTTTTATTCATGGCCGGGAGATCACTGGCCACAACACCCAAGTGAGTCTCCTGAATAGAAAGATACATGTACATTTATATCATACAGTTGAGTAGAAATCAATGTCACTCAAGTCTTCTTCACAGTGATTTGTTCTGGTGATTGGTTTGTAATGATCTAAGCCAGTGGTTCTCAAACCTGTCCTGGAGGACCACTGACACTGCAGGTTTTCGTTGTCTCCCTAATCAAACACACCTGATTCAACTCATCAGCTCATTATCACATGGGTTAATGAGCTGATGAGTTGAATCAGGTGTGTTTGATTAGGGAGACAAAGAAAACGTGCAGTGTCAGTGGTCCTCCAGGGGCCTGTTTCAGAAAGGAGGTTCAACCAACTCTGAGTTAAAACTTGAACTCTGAGTTGAATTACCCTGAGATGGGAAACTCTGAGTTTTCGGTTACAGAACAGCTGAAATTAGTTAGTTCAATCAACTCTGAGTTGACTGACTCTGAGTTAAGCGCGTGCACCACAACTATAAAAAGCCATTATCAATGGAGCACAGATATTATGAGTCACCATGGCAACAGCCAGACAAAAAGAGGTCTGCACGTTTCTCACCTTTACATTTTAATTAGTTATACAGTGTTGGGTGTAATTAATTACCAAGTAATCTAAATACTGCAATTGAATTAAAGGGATTACTCTTAATTCTTCTGTAATTTAAAGTAAAATCTGATGTAATTGCATTAGACTATAGAACAATTCTGTATATTTAACATACATTTTTAAAAGGTATATTTTTTATGTAACCTTCTCCCTCTACACACTTTGGTCATTTCAAGAATAATTCATGCAATTGTATATTGTTTATTTGAAAGCATTAAAAGTGCAGTTTCTTATCTCTCCTTGTATTGTTCAAGTGGTTAAGGTTGATATGGGATTTAGAAATTAGAAATAAGTAGACATCAGTGATGCGCGGGTTGATCCGAAATGAGCAGGTGCCTGCGGTCACCCGCGGTTACCCGCGGTTACGAGTCATCCAAAAATATTTTTAATGATATTCGGGTCGCGGTCGGTCGGGTCGTTTGAAATAAAGATGCCAATTAAACCTTTGTAATTTATATAGTACTAGAGAGCATATGAGCGGAGTTGAGCGGTGAGAATCTCCCCCGCTCAAAGCTACATCAATCCGCTCAACGCAGTTTGCTCCGTGCTCCACTCAAATCGCCCCCCGCTCGCTCCAAAAAAGGAAAAAAAATCTACATGTATATCACTGTTAGCTTAGACCACAGCCTTACCTCCTAAAGAACTAATGAGCAACAACAACATTTTTCAAATTTTTATTCTTTATTATTTTTATTTTATTCAAATTACAAATTAGGCCTATGTAAGAAGGAATATAGCCTACACAAAGTCCTGTAAAATTAAACGAATAAATGGGCCTAATAATATAAATAACAATTATATAAACAAAAATATAGCCTACATAAAAAAATTAAAAGTAAATGTACTGTTAGGCCAGAATTTTGATAAGTTAACTTTTGCCCAACGCGCACGATTAAATTTAAATGGGCTTATATCCATTGTACACACAAACTGCTGTAAAATAAAACGAATAAATGGGCCTAATAATATAAATAAAATTTATATAAACAAAAATATAAAAAAATATACATAAACGTTTTAAAAGTAGGCTAAATTAACTATTAGGCCAACATTCTTATAACTGAACTTTTGCGCAGCGCGCAGGATTAAAATTTAAATGGGCTTGTATCAATTGTTTGAATATTATGCTATATTTAATTTACACTTTGTTACAAGTTACCGTATTCGATTTGCTAACCTTTTGCTTTCTTCCCAGCGTGTTCACATAGCACACTGCATGTTTTCGAGAGATGTGTGTTTTTAGATTCCAAAATGAATCTTTACTGACTGAAACGATGTCTCCATATTCGTTTTCTTCTACCACATTATAGTTCGTTTTATATTATAGTACACCTGTATGACTTCTTATTTTCCTTTTTGAACTCCATTATTGAGCCGAGTTTTGACTGAAAATAGAATCCAGCTTGCAGTCATCAACAGTAGACTGAGTCAGGCTTGACTGAGCATGCTTCAGAATCGTGGTGTGCGCGGAGCGAAATTGGAGCGGGAAATAGGGCGACGCTCCATCCTTTTAAAAATGCCGCTCTGGTCCGTGTACGTTTTGATAGTTTGTTTTTTCGTTTGAAACACAAATCAAAATAACGAGAAACCACCTGTTTTTCGTTTGTCGTTTCAAACCAAAAACAAAGAAACGGTAAAAAAAGAGCCGTTCTCCCGTTTTTGGTTCTGAATCCAAAAACGAAAAATGACAAAACCAAAATCAAATAACGGTCCGATTTTGGTTTTTTGAAATTCCTTTTTCCATTTTTTCGTTTGAAGATCTACATTGAAATACAGACAGGTTGGCCACGTGACCCGGAAGTAATAGTAAATATGGCCTATCAAAATAAAAGCCAAGCTTTTAGAACGGTCATAATATGCAGCGCTAACGTTATACCAGAGTAACGTTAGAAGAAGAAAAATCAATTAATAAATAGCCTTATATAAACCTGGACCGGAATAAATATGTTAGCAACAGTAGTTTATTACAGCTATTTCATATCGTGCCTATCCAGACATCACCAGTCACGTTTAATGAGCGCATTGTTTGGCTCAATACAGTTGGTAATATAGGTTAACCTAAGAACTTATTGTGTGTGCAGAGTTGTTACTGTTAGCGCTATATTATATAATTAAATTTATATTTAATGTGGTTTCCACCGTAATGGACAGCGAACTGACAGCGATTCAACGTGAATTCCCACGTGACTCCGCCATCAAAATATCAGTCCCTATCTCGTCTTTGCCATTCGATTGACACCCTCGTAAAACTTGTGTTGGTCCTCAAATATAATTTTATCCTAACGCATCATAGCTATTTTCAAAAAGCCCAAGGACACGCTGTTACCTCGCTCACGTTATACAGTGTTAATATAGAAATGTATTGAACAGGCTAGTTAGGTAACTAATAGTGATAGTAGTTTGTTTATAATACAATCAAAAACGACATATGTGAAGGTTCTCAGTCCTCCATCATGTAACGTTAATAATCCAACGAAGTTTAAAATCAAGGGCAGTTCAAAACGATTACAGACACCAGTAGGTGTCGCACTGTGTCTGCTTTGTGCGAGCTACTGTCATGGAGATATTGATTTATGTTCTGTAATTAAAACACTTCCCATCATTTTCATTACAACTGTGCTTTCACAAATCACGTTTCTTAGCACAGCTGCTTAAGGCATTAGCCTACTCAATAAAATGAGCTCTTTCTCCTCATGTTTGATTGTCTGATTTACATGTGCTATTATACTGCGTGAAGTTTTAGGAGTTGACTGTAACACTCACAAATTTAAAAACATGTCTCACATATAGGCCTTCAGTCCAGTGGGGTGTGTGGTTCTAGTGTGTATAATAGACAACAAGCAGTATGTCATGCAAGTGAACATAATTTATTTTATTAAAATATTTATATTAATTTATTATTTGCATAAAATAACAAAATGAATACAACAAAAGGAGTTCTGCAAGTGAGAATAATAGAAAATAAAATTGAACAATTTATTAATTGCATAAAATAACATAACAGATGAACATAACCAAACTTCACCATTTAACTTAAAACCTAAACTAAAAACTAACTAAAACAATCCTCTAACTAATAGTGTCCTTCAAAACATTGACAATCTCCCCCATCCCTGTAATTTCAAATTTTTTTTCTTGGAACGTCTCGTCCCTGCATTTTGGGCAGTGCGGAGAGGTAGTTGCCCACTGCTCAACGCAGACCCGGCATCCAACGAGGCTGCGGCAGCACGGTGCCACAACTGGGTTTTCCATCACATCTGCAAGATTCAGAATATTTTTCAACAAATATTTCAACAGTTGTCTCAAGCAATTTTCATCTGTCTCATTTCACTTGTTAGTGTTACAGTGTGTTAATAGTTATATATATATATATATATATATTCCCATTGACTGCAATAATTAAATTTTAATAAAAATTGTAGTCATAGTAATGATATCTGTCTAAACATTCCCTTGTATCCCCTATATATCTCTGGTGTCATAAGCCTCTTGTTCTATATTGTATGACAGTAACATCCATATTTTTTTCTGCTGGTCACATCTTCACTGAAGCTACATCACACTTATATTGATACTAAAATTAAAATCCAATATCCAATATGCCATTGTTTTATAGCTGCAAGATTACATTAAACATAAAATGTTTTGGCACATTTCCCTGTAATTAAGCAGTACATATTTGTTTTCTTCTGAAACCCTGGGTTCTGTAGTAGAATCTAAAATAAATCATTGAACAAAGTTTGGCAGTGCAGTGTCCGTTTATAATGTTGAACCCTTTAATGTGACAGGCGACTTTCAATAGGGTAATGCTATGACTTGATTTTACTGCAGAATGACTTGTTTGTAGATAATTTACAACTGACTAACCTCTGCATATAAGGCACTGAAACGTTGACCTGACTGTTGCCACCTGGTCACCAGTCAGAGCCACCGTGCTGACCCTATTTGCCCGAGCATATAGCCCCAGGTCCCGCAGTGCTTCCGTAATAGCTGGCAGCTCTTCGGCTGCCAGCACCAGCTCCTCGACACATCGGACAGTTTGGTCATCAATGCCACTGTGGGGTACAAAAAAGTTAGTTTACACAATTCAAGCAAGTCATGCTGAACAGCCACGTTGATTATTTGCTGTTATCTATATTTTTGGTTTTGATGACCTAACCCAACTTAACATAAGGACTTTTTAGTTTCACACTCATCCCTTTTCTGCAGAAATGGTTATAAAACCAGCTCCTTAACCACAATCGCAAAAAACTTGTTTGGTAACACTTTACAATAAGGTTAATTTATTAAACATTAATTAATGTATTAACTAACATGAACTAACAATGAGCAATACATTTGTTACAGTATTTATTAATATTTGTTAATGTTAGTTAATAGAAATAAAGCTGTTCATTTTTTGTTCATGTTAGTTCACGGTGCATTAAAGGGATAGTTCACCCAAAAATGAAAATTCTGTCATCATTTACTCTCCCTCAAGTTGTTCCAAACCTGTATGATTTCCTTTCTTCTGCTGAACACAAAAGATGATATTTTAAAGAAGGTTGGTAATTAAACAGTTGCTGGTCCCCATTGACATCCATAGTATTTTTTTTCCTACTATGGATGTCAATGGGGTCCATCAGTCGTTTGGTTACCGACTTTCTTCAAAATATATTCTTTTGTGTTCAGCAGAAGAAAGGAAATCATACAGGTTTGGAACAACTTGAGGGAGAGTAAATGAGGACAGCATTTTCATTTTTGGGTGAACTATCCCTTTAACTAATGTTAGCAAGATTTTAATAAAGTATTAGTAAATGTTTAAATTAGCATTAACAAAGATGAATAAATGCTGTATAAGTGCAGTTCATTATTAATTAATGTTAACTAATGTAGTTAACTAATGTAGTTAACTAATGAACCTTATTGTAAAGTGTTACCACTTGTTTTAAATGTGACCCAAAACCTGCTCAAGCTCATCCTCCAAAAAAAAAAAAAAAAAAAATCCTAGAACGCAACAAACTTACTAAATTAGGTTATTAAAATTAAACCTACCAGAAAAAAAAACAAAAAACAGATGAGCCCCCAATTTGTTACAACCCCGGCTCTCAGGCCGCAACAAAGGAGGAGGATACAACTCAGGTTTTCAAAGATTAACATAAATTTATTTAAAACAACACAAAACAAAAGAATAGTGTGGCAGGCGCAAGCACTGACACTGGTGTCTGGGCGGGCAGGCCTAAATAGGTTGGGCTACTAGCCAGGTGCTCCCAATCTGCTTAATTGCCTGCAGTGAGAAACACACAGACAGCACACAG
The DNA here is from genome assembly GCF_965113295.1 of Leuciscus leuciscus. Classification (NCBI taxonomy): domain Eukaryota; kingdom Metazoa; phylum Chordata; class Actinopteri; order Cypriniformes; family Leuciscidae; genus Leuciscus; species Leuciscus leuciscus. The sequence goes on from NC_138727.1 coordinate 58,170,764, forward strand.
TACAGAGGCCCAACACAAAGAGCTCTTGGGGCCGTCACACCTTTTAACCAGTTTATTTGTATTCAGCATACTTTAAAATAACTTAATTTGATAATGCCTAATCAACTTAAAGTCATCTCCATTGCTGGATGGTTTTTGACAGAATTTATTGGTCTTTGTGAATTTGCTTATATGTTGAAAAGGGTTTATTGACTTGAAATTCAAAATTTAAATGTACATGTGGAGACTCTGGAGTATTTACTCTGCAGTGCCTTTTGTGTTGAAAGAAGTTAGTCTTGAATTCTGTAATAGATGAAGGCTTCTATAAACAGTATGCTTGTTACCTTGTCCTCCTTCTCTTCCGTCTCATCAAATCCTGGTAGGCACTGTCACAGAGGGCAACAATCTTCCGAGCATTCTGCTTCCAGAACAAGAGTCCTAAAGAGAAGATGTTGGGGATAAAATTACATTTTCAAATTTCAATTCCATTACTTTTTTTGATTTTGAACAGACTCCTTGGCAAGTTTAATGTGGTTTAGATCAGCGGTTTTCAATAGGTGAGGCGCGCCTCCCCTGGGGGGCGCCAAAGAGCAACAGGGGAGGCGCGACACGCAGAGAAAAAATAACTGTATGCAGCTCTATTGATATCGGTAATTGTGTGTGCGAGTATTAGCTTTAAAATGCGTCGTTTCCTTGTCCCAAGTCAACAGAAGTCAGCATTAAGGGAGGATCCGGAGCCTGGGAAGTCACCTGTGTGAGTAAAAAAACGATCCGTGGCGACGGTTTTGCAATCCGTCCGCTCAGTTTATAAACAGTACTCACGAATTCTCAAACTGTTCCCTCGGTTTAACAAATCGTGCCCGCGCTCTCAGAATTGTTAACCGAAAATTAATTTTCGCAATCCGTTCCCACGTAGTATTGCGTGACGAGTTCATAATGCGGTGAATTCCCGCTCCCATTTACTTCACAATCTCATTATAGAGAGACGCGCGTCACGATCTGTTCTGTGCTCTGCCGCGTCTCGCGCTCGCCATGCAGCCAGCTTCAGTATCAGTGCACCTTATGAACCATGCACTGTAATTCCATGCTATTAAATATGTTACAATTTAAACGCAAATGCACATTGTTCTATAAGGGTGGCATCATCCCTTACATTTTACACGGCTACATTTACTCACATTGTAATGCTGATAATATAATTTGTAAGAAAAATTGTGCATTAAATAGGGAAGTTATATCCGGGAAACTTTTACAAAAGAAACAAACAAACACACACACACACAGACACACACACACAAATGCATGTCTCTTTGTAGTCTCTCGCGAAGCTGTATTAGCTCACTATCTTAGCCTTTTTCAGTGCATTAGGTGAGGTAATCTGATAATATTAGTGATTCTTATTTATCAAAACACTAAAACTGGTACCGTTTTGGAGAGAAATTGGGTATTTTTTAATCTCTCTATTTAACCCATCTCATGGTGTGTGATGCTGAACTATCATATGAGTTTCTAAAGGTTTTTGAATTCTTTGCTCAGTTATGAATATTGATATTTTATGTGCAACAATAGCATGTTCAGGCTCAGTGGCCTTTCGCCTAATTTTAAATGTTTTTTTTTTTTTTTTTTATACTGTAATATGATTTTAATGGTGATGAGTGTACTGATTTTAAGCATTTTAAAAAGATGGATGATAGATATTCTTCAATCTTTCTGACAAAGAACAAAATATAATGTGAATTACAGTATGTGCAATTTTTTAAAATTTATAAATTGTAGTGCACAGTGTTTATTATAAGGGGGTAGAATCCGCAGCTCACTACTCACGACTCATGAGTACATTTAAATAAGCTACTTTTTTACTCTTACTCAAGTAGTTTTTTGGACAGGTACTTTTTACTCTACTCACACTACATTTTTTGGAATGTAATGGTACTTTTACTTGAGTATGTTTTTTCAGTACTCTCGATTTTGTTCAAGATGATGTGCATCTCCTTCAAATGTGCGCTTAAAGCCCAGACACACCGTGCCGATTTCAGCCATCAGGTGTCGTCGGTGGTAGCTTTGGCGCCGATTGCACATGTTAAGCATGTTTTGTTGACTTGTGGTTAGGCCTACTGATGTTCAGGGATTTTAAAAGTAGCCTCAATTAGGCCTGCATGAAGTTGGAAATTATTTGCTGTTGCAAAGAATCGTTTATGAATGCACTTTTAAGAAAGTTGTGGAAATAAAATAATATTTACATTTTATCAGTTGTTATTGAAACTCATCATTACCTGGAACACACAAAAGATGGCATTTACTGCAGAGGCGTGTGTGGGTTAGGGCAGGCGGATGGGATTTTGGGGAAGGGGGGGCTCGGCTGTCCTTACCTACTCTAAGGGGAGGCTCACATTCACCCAATTTGAAAACCCCTGGTTTAGATGAAAGGCACAACTAACTACCTATTGACCTTGCTTAATGAAGGAAGTAAGAGAGAGCCCATTGCTGGCAACCAGGAGTGCAACAGGTTGCAAAAGAGTGGGACAATTATCAGCTTATATGAAAACACGTTACAAAGGCTACAAAATTAAAGTGAAATACATTCAATAAACAAGCTAATCAGACAATATTGAAAAAATAAGTGATACTATTAAAGGTGCATTCAGCGATCTCACACGTTTTTTAGGCCAAAACATTTTTGTCACCTACCGCAAACATCTCCTCACTGTCCGCTAGCTGCCTGTCCCCTGAACACACTGTAAAAAAAATGCAGTCTCTGCAGACAGCCTTTTCTTTCCTTCAGTGATTCTGCTTGTTAACAGCAGGTGTTCATAATTAATGCTCAATCACCACTTAATTATCTCATTAACTTCAACACTGCTTCAATGGTATTTTAACTCTGTAGTGTGCACACATATGAATACTGAGAAGTGTTAATTTAACATGGGCGTTTTTCTGTGTACTATTACATAAATCTTACCCGTTTCATTTACATATGACTGACAAATATGAATCACATTTAGTTTATTAATACAATTACATAAATCTTATCCGTTTCATTTATATATATGACTTAAAAATATGAATCACATTCAGATTATTAATTGGTTTATGTTAAACTATGTAACTAATCTTTTTTTTTTTGTGTGAATTTTAAATGCATGGAAACGCTTCACGGATCTTTCCTGCTGCTTAGCCTCTCAGCGGCTATAGGTTGCCACTGATAATAATTTCAAACATCAACAAGACGTTACGCCAAACAGGATCGCTGAATGCACCTTTAAGTAGGATTTTTTTTTTTTTTACAATACCATACCTGTTGTGCCAATGCCTTCGATGAGGCGGTTTCCCTGACCATCACAAAGGACAATGTCTTCCTCTGAGCCCAGGTCATGTTTCACTTTTTCAGTTATAGTGGACACATTTGCCTCACGCTCCAAAAAAGTTACATAAAGGGTGCCTCCGTCCGCACGAAGGACTCCACCCTCCACCCTTCCGATTGAAATGCTCCTTTTGACAGATACAAACGGAGATAGATAGAGATACATTTAGAGAGTTGTTTTATCCTTCAGCCTTCCATACCATGCTTTTATGTTTTCCCTCACGGCTTTGCAATAATGCTCTGAGGGTGTATTTGGTTTATGTTGCAACAAACCTCGAAAAGCTTCTTGCGGCTGGTGCAGGCGCTGGTCCTGAACGGACAGCAGAAGCCACAGGCCTGGTCGCAAATCTGAACAGATTAGGTTGTGCTGGGAGAGATTGGGTTGGCAGTGGCACTGGTGCAGTAGGGCCTTCCTCTCCACAAACCTCATATCTCCCTGATAGTTCGATGTCCCCATTGTACCCTGTTGAGCTGGGTAGCAGGACAACGCCAGTCTCTGAAATTAAATAGATGCTGGTCGGCATCAGCTGCAAATACAAATATGACAATGTAAGTTGATTTTATTTCTCTCTCTTTCTCACTCACACAGGCAGAGTAAAAAGACTCTTCCAGATTTTATTCTCACTACATCAAAACGTATCTCATTATTTAAAATCATTGTAAATAACAAACTGCTTTCAGCAGGAGAAACAGGGACCATGTCAACCCTTACCGATGGCTCTAAAATAATTTTTCTGTACATTTCAAGTAATGAAAATGACACCCCAAACAGTGACAATAATAACGTCGCAGTTTGGTTAGTGATGTTACGTCTGACACCGACGCTCCGAAGCTTGCTTCAAACTCGAAAGGTCCTTGCAATGAACCACTGCTTCGAAGCTTGTATCATTACGTCACTAGTCACGTGAAAATGACTTCTGAAGCAAACACACTGGTTCACTCCTGTAGTGAACCACCTGACTGCTTTGACAGCCCAATCCAGTGTTGACAGGTTTGAAACCTGGCAGCTGTATTTCTTATAAAAGTGAAGGTAAAAAAAAATATAGGAACAATTTACAGAAATTATATTGGATTTAATGGTTTTCATGGGAATTTTATTGGTTGTAATGGGAATTATAGTGGTCTCTGTGGGTCTACTGATATGTGTTGGGTTGTATTGGTGGGGGCATTAAATCCCTAATGGAATATGTCCCAAACAAACACAATACAAAAAATAATTCTGTAGTGGTTTAAATGGTAAAAGCCAATGGTTACTATTTTAATATAAAGCATTAGAATTTTTGTGATGATTTCCAACTTTTTTTTAAGCTGGTCTGATCTTCTGTCCTTGTTTAAATAAATAATTACACACACACATCATGCTTAATTCACCTACATAACTTGAGTTTCACAGCACTAACACGGTTTCAGCTTTGATCGCCTCGGTAAACACGTAATAAACGGGGCGTTACTTGCATTTTATGGTTGTCCGCTTTGTTGCATTACATTTACTTCACCAGGAGATGGTGCTGCAATTTATATCTGAATGAAGCTTCGAGTAATGAACCATTTTCGACACAATTGTATCAGAAAGCAATAATGCTTCGAAACACTTCATTTGGCCATCACTACGTTTGGTCGGTGAAGATTAAGAATTATTTACCAGTGTTGAAAGTATTGGGGAACACAGAATACAATTTCTGCAGATAAGTTTGCAGCTGTGGTCTATAATGAAAACGTGCGCAATTACACCCAATTTGGCGCTAACTAGGCTCAATTTTTTTTGCTTTTGCTGCTGGGCCTAACTTGGAAAGCTAAGAGCTCACAGATAAGGCATGTTCATATCAGTGTCACTAAAATTACATCATCATAAGGCACTTGAGGTGGATAGACTCTAAAAAATGCTGGGTTGTTTAACCCAAATCTGGGTAAAATATGGACAAACACAAACATTGGGTTAAAAAAATAATAATTTAGAACTGTAATCCAGCGGCTGGGATCGTCCATATTTTACCCAAATTTGGGTTGAAAGAACCCAGCATTTTTTAGTTAGTCTTCATACCATGGCATGCACTCCATAAAAACTATTTTAACAGGAGTTGTAAACATAACTTTGTTGCCGAGTTTGGGCATTCCAGCCTCTTTAACATAACGTTAACTTACACTATTTCTTTCAAGACTAAATTTAGGCTAAACCAATATTAAGCCTAACCTATATTGTATACCTCTTCTCGGATAGGCCTACACTTTGAATTTGATATTTTTTTCTAACCTTAAATATTCTCGAAATGTTTTCCAGGGTGATGTCCACTTCCCGGATTTGTATCGTTCTGGGTCCACGCCAGAGGGTGGCTTTGTCCTGCTGGTAATTCATCTTTCACGGAGATGCTGCAAGAGTCAAATCGGCGGTGGTCCCCCAGGTGCAAATGAGCAGTAGCCTAGCCTAATCTGAATTCTTCGCGCAATTTTTTGAGCGCCAGGAAATGACCTTTCAAAATAATCCGTTAACTTTTCAACATTAATGCTTACTGATAGGGTGACCAGATGAGATTGTCTGAAATTCGGGGCGGGGCCCGGAGAAGGGGCGTTGCTAGACCCCCTTTACGGTCTTGTGCCCCAGTAGTATAAATCTTCTGTGTCCCAGTAAATCTGAAGTTTGACTTTAACAATTTATTTTTATTCGTCAATGTATTTAATAGAAATTATATTATAGAGTAATAGAAATTGTCTATTTGCAACGCAATAATAAAACAATCAACGCTTGTAAAACAAAAGCTGACGCGCAGGTCTGAGCAGGTACCACTGGAACAAGCCGGTAACGAACTTCCGGTTTACGTTAGCCTGAAGATACCGCTATCAGAGAGCCTCAACAAGCCCAAACAACTTGCTTGGATAATGAGGAGTAGAGCTTAGATCGGGCCCAAAAAAATCAAGCCCGACCCTACCTGAGCCCGTTGTGTCCGAGTCCGAGCCCGGCCCGACACATTAACTGTAATTATGAGCCCGAGCCCAATTTAGACCCAATCATTTTAACAAGGGGCGACGCCAGATAATTTTTTAACGTGTGTTGAGGGGGTACTAAATATATTATATATAAATACTTTTACCGCACTACATTCGGCATTCAATTAAATATTATTAAAGATTTATTATTAAATATTAATACTTATTATTAATAATAATGTTATTTCAACAAAATAGGCTATCTCGTTATTTCGACATCATATGTGTGCCGAGTGTGCGTGCAACAAGCAAGGTGTGCATTTCTAAATCCGGTGACACGCGTGCATTGATTTTTATTAATAAACTGGTGTTTTCTGTCAGTGTCTGCTGCAAAGATGAAGTTGACGATCGCCATCTCCGTAGTGAACGCGCATAATAGAGAGAAATGCACATCTTGGATTACATAATCAGAGAGTAGCCTATTTCTTTTCATTTTGAATTGTTTCATTTAAAGACATTTCAAGCTTTAGATAGGCTATATTTCTCATGTCTGAGTTTCGGATAATTTATGATGATACGCTCCTGTTCACGTGCAATGCGTCCGCGACGCCCATTAAGACTCGCAGGAAAGTTGTGATAGAATGTGGTTGGCACGCTATTGAGGTAGCCATGCAGTAGGCTAAAACATGACGAAACAAAAGTGTGTAGCCTATACAAAAATAGTCCTATTTTTATTATTATTGGCTTCTGTAGATGGACTATTTTCAAGCTATTGTTATCCAATTGTTTGGCCTTCAAACACCAAATAATACACGGGTCGAGCGGGCTATTATATAATAATAATAAAAAAAAAAAATCGAGGGTGGATGACAGATAAATCATTATAATTAAATGTGGTGAGTTTAATAAAGAGATGGAACTCTCATCACGGTAAAACGCAATGAACGCGCGTCACACATTTACTTTCGTTTTCAACAACTGTCCTAAGGGAAAGCAATCAAAGAAAACGTATCAGTGCTTGACATTATAACGCTTGTCTGGGACACGTGTGTGTTTTGTGTTTGTTTTAAGGAAAAAGTGATATAGCCTAAAATATAGGCTAGGTAATATAAAAAAATAACTAACTAATCACCGAAAACGCGAGGAAGATTCTGTTTTATTTCATTTAATGCAAGTCGCGATTAGTTGATAATATAGCCCTATAATGTATGCCTACACACAACCATGCGTAAACTAGGCCCTATGTCATTTGAGCCCATAGTGTCTTATTATTTTAATTGAATGTATTGGTAAAATGTAAGAATTTTAAAAGAAATTTAGAGCATATACATTTATTAGGGGGGAAATGCCCTTTATAAAGGTACAACAATTATTCCGATAAGAGTGTTTTCAAAAAGTGATGTAATAAAACATTAACAATTTAAGTTTGAAGGTTAAAGCCTCTGTTTAGGCTATACAGGAAATGTAATTTTGCCTAAAGAAGAACTTTTAATTTAAATAAATGTTCATTTTAAATCAGCCTATACTTCAGTGTGATATGTTATCATGCTTAGCACTGAGAATTTGAAAAATTTTAATATGATGATCATGCAGATATAGCCTATCTAAATCAAAGAATGGGTGGTTGGCGGCTGGATTATTTATTTTTAACAACAGATCTCGAGTGACTCAATGTGCACCAGATTAATGAATTTATCTTTAAACAAAATGTTCGTCCGGGGGGCATGCCCCCGGACCCCATAGTGTTAGGATTTTACCACCTCCGCCTCATTTTCAATTGGGGACCTAGTAGTGCCCATTCTTTGTACGTCGCTAACTCACTTAGCTGGATTTGATTGTTGGCAATTTGTCATGATCTTTGAATAGTTTGGTTCTTAGACGCTCTTCCTGGACTTGCTCTCATAGCAACAGGTGCGCAATCTTAAACCTGCTCGCGAGCAGGCTTATTTCATGTAGCCTAAACAGGATTAGACTGCGGTTTCATAAGCGGAGCTGACACGGGAAGTCCAGCGCAGCTCTAGTGCAATTTCTGAGAGATTTTTTTTTTCCCTTATGACTTTATGTTTGCATTATTAATTTGTTGGAAACGCACTAATTTTCGACTAATCGGAGTCGGGCTTTAACAAAAGCAAAAACTCTTTGCATAACTGTGATCAATAACTCATGGCAAAATATTTGTAGGCTACATTAAGTTTTCATTTTTGCAGGTGAAAGCAACTCATTATTAATCAAGATTTAACAGTTGAAATGACTATACCAGCCATTTGGATTAGGCCTTACTTGATTTAATGCAGCAAAAAATATTTTACTGTAGCCTACTAAGATCGTTTATTTTCTTTTTTTCTCATGCTTTTTCATGGTTGCTTTTATAAACAGAACATTTATTTAACAGTGCCTTTTTAAAGGAGACTAGTAAGGCTAAGTAGGCTACTTCCCTAGCAGCAAGTAAAAGCCAGGGTAAACCCTCCTCCCAATCACGATTTAGCTCTACACAATAAGCACGCAAAAGTGATTTCAAAGTCTGGTGAAATCGTTCAATCACACCCTGACTTTGAGGACGAAATATGCTTGATCGATTGTGTTTCACTTTAAGTACCTTCAGAACCTCAGCAAACATACGAGACGTAAAAGTAGTACCGTTATCACTTTGAATAATTTTAGGTATCCCGAAAATAGATATGAACTGAGATAACGCCTTGACAACCGATTTAGTGGTAATGCTTCGGAGAGCATAAGCAGCTGGATAACGGGTTGCTTGACACATAACTGTCAACAGATATATACTCCCCGATTTTGATGGCGGCAGAGGTCTCCCATGTTCCTCACAATCTCCAGAGTTCTCCAAGCCGACAAGAGTCCAAACCAAACGAACGGAACAGAACCAGCCCAAGGATTACACAAGCTCAATCCTCTCCCCTCCTTCCTCTCATCTCTGTCTCAGACTCTTATAGGAGGTAATAATTGCTTTCAGGTGTACAACCACTCACTCCGGCCAGTCACCTGTAACTCCGAGACAATGAGTTAATCACTGAGATCGTCACACACCCCCCTTTAAAAAAGATCCATTACAAATTGGATCGAAAATCAGAAAACAAAATACATAAAAAAACCCAGCACCATAAACTCAGAAATATTCAACACTCAATGGCATAACACCTCTGATCGCAGTACAACCATGATTTACACATTTCCTTCAATTCTCCCACACTGCCCCACCTTGCCGCCAGCAATCTGGATCCTGAAAGCAAATTAAGGTGACAAGGGAGCACGGAGAAACAGAAGTAACTGTAAAATCATTGTTTTTAATCGATCAGATCAGGAACACGGGACAACGCATCTGCCACTACGTTATCCGCTCCTTTGATGTGTTTCACAGTTAAATTATAGGGCTGTAGAAAGAGAATCCACCGCATTAAGCGCTGACTTGGTGACTGTAAAGAATGCAAGAACGTTAAAGGATTGTGATCAGAAAACACTTCAACATGCATTCCTCCTCCCACATACACATCAAAGAACTGAAGAGCCCAAATTAAAGATAGAGCCTCTTGTTCGATCACAGAGTAATTTTTCTGATAAGTGTTAAACTTACGAGAAAAAAAACTAACGGGATAGTCCAACCCATTCTCCCCTGTCTGTAATAAGACAGCTCCAGCACCAACCTGGCTGGCATCCACCTGTAACTTAAAGGGTTTCTCCAGCCTCGGGGCAGCCAGAACAGGGGCAGTAGTCAATAACAGTTTGACATTCTCAAAGGCTCTCTGACAATTTTCTCTCCATTCAAATTTCACTGAATTCCTGAGCAAGTCAGTAAGCGGAGAAACCACGGTTGAAAAGTTAGAGCAGAACCCCCGGTAATAACCGACCATCCCCAAGAAACGCATAAGTTCTTTCTTGGTAGATGGAGAAGGAAACTGCTGAATGGCTAGAACTTTAGCCTGAACTGGACGTACTTTACCTTGGCCAACTTCTTTCCCCAAGTATCTTACAGTAGCCTTGGCAAACTCACACTTTGCCAAGTTAACTGTCAGATGTGCCTCAGTCAGCCGAGCCAAAAGAGCTCGCAAACGAATCAAGTGTTGTTCCCAAGTCTCGCTGAAAACAATAACGTCATCTAAATACACTGCACACCCCTCCAGCCCGAATACCACTCGGTTCATCAGTCGCTGGAAAGTGGCAGGTGCATTTCGCAAGCCAAAACTCATAACAGAGTACGAGTATAATCCCGACGATGTTATAAACGAAGTTACCTCTCTAGCTCTAGGAGTTAATGGAACTTGCCAGTACCCTTTAAGAAGATCCAACTTACTCACAAAGTTAGCTGTACCCACCTGATCTACACAATCCTCCATTCGAGGAAGTGGAAAAACATCAGGCTTTGTGATGGCGTTTAACTTGCGGTAGTCTGTACAAAATCTAAAAGTTGAATCTGCTTTCCTCACTAGCAAGCAAGGTGAAGCCCAACTTGAGCACGACGGTACTGCTATTCCGTTCTCGAGCATATATTGGATCTCAGACTCCAATGCTTCTCTCTTACTAACTGGAACCCTATAAAACCGCTGATGAATAGGCTGTGCCTCTCCCACATCCACATCATGCTCAATCAGATGAGTACGAGTGGGTATATCTGAAAACAGACCAGAAAACTCCATTAACATCTGGGTTAGATCTTTATTTTGAACATCCGTTAAATGTACAAAAAGAGCATCTAAATTCTGAAGAGTCTCAGAATTCTTTAATCGAGGTAACAAAACACAATCTTCAGGAACAACTGTATCCTCCTCAACCATATCTTCTCCCCCCTCAACAAAAGATTGATATGACTCAAAAGAAGCAGTAACAACAGGAGCAACTAATTTAGTTGGCTGAACCTCAGAATTTCGAGAACGATAAGATTTAAGCAAATTTACATGAAAACACTGTTTAGATTTACGCCTATCTTGAGTTGCGACTTGATAGTTTTCACCAGACAGCTTCCGAAGAACAGTATAGGGCCCAGTAAACTTAGCACATAAAGGAGACCCAGGAGATGGTAACAAAAGTAACACCTGGTCACCTGGTGTAAAGACACGCACTTCAGCCTGCTTATCAAAGTGATTCTTCATCTTCTCTTGCGCAATAGTCAGGTTCTTCTGTGCACTCAATCCGGCCAAAAACAAACGTCTACGAAAACCATTCATATACTCTACCAAATTTTGCGGAGGATCCTCCTCAACTAGTCCCTCACGCAAAACAGAAAGAGGTCCACGTACACTATGACCGAAGACTAAATCGTTTGGGCTAAATCCCAAACTCTCCTGCTGTACTTCCCTAGCAGCAAGTAAAAGCCAGGGTAAACCCTCCTCCCAATCACGATTTAGCTCTACACAATAAGCACGCAAAAGTGATTTCAAAGTCTGGTGAAATCGTTCAATCACACCCTGACTTTGAGGACGAAATATGCTTGATCGATTGTGTTTCACTTTAAGTACCTTCAGAACCTCAGCAAACATACGAGACGTAAAAGTAGTACCGTTATCACTTTGAATAATTTTTGGTATCCCGAAAATAGATCTGAACTGAGATAACGCCTTGACAACCGATTTAGTGGTAATGCTTCGGAGAGCATAAGCAGCTGGATAACGGGTTGCTTGACACATAACTGTCAACAGATATATACTCCCCGATTTTGATGGAGGCAGTGGTCCCACACAATCAATTAATAAATGCTCAAACGGTTTGCTTGTAACAACGATGGGACTTAAAGGCACTGGTTTCAATAACTGGTTTGGCTTCCCAGTTACCTGGCACGTGTGACACGTTCGGATGAAGGATGATATGTCCTTCTTTAACCGGGGCCAGTAAAACTGTCTTAAAATTTTGTCATAAGTCTTTTTTTACTCCTAAATGTCCAGCCACTTCACCATGTGCTTGTTGTAATACTATGTCTCGAAATTGTTTTGGCATTACCACTTGAATTAAACACTCTTGGCTTACATCAATCTTTCTACTGGGAACATACTTCCTTAGAAGCACCTCATTCTGGATAAAACATCCACTAACAGCACTCCTTACCTCCTGAGGCGAAATTACAGCATCAAACAACTTCTGCAACTCAGGGTCCTCCTGCTGTGCTTCTACCAACTCCTTGTGAGAAATAGGTGAAAGGCTAGACAAACCAGGCACAACATATTTTGACACTTGTTTCTCAAACGCCATCTCACGACTCCTAGCACGAGTCACAACACAAGAAGTAAACACTTCAGGAAAAGTTTGATACAAATTGTCAGAGTTCTCAATGACTGGAATAGGCACTACCTCAGGAGGTGGAATCACCTCGCGCCATACTCTACCTCCAGCCAAATTGTTGCCCAGGATGACAGCAACCCCATCCACTGGTAAAGATGGACGAATTCCTAAAGATACTTCTCCACAAATCAGGTCAGAAGTCAACTGTACTCTATGTAGAGGAACAGAAAGGGTGTTTAATCCAATTCCCCTAATCAGAACACTCCTATCTTCACTTGAAATCTGAGAAAAGAGCAGAACAGATTCAAGAATAAAAGACTCTGATGATCCTGTATCTCTCAAGATTTTAACTGGTATTTTATCCTCAGAGGCCTGTCAAAGACACATAACCCTCCGTAATAAACGGTACAAAATTCTTTAAGGCTACTAATTTGGAGTCACATACTTCCTTTCCTATTTCTAATGAAGTACAATGATCGCTGCTAGTTTCAGTAACATCAGTCACTAACACGGGACTAACATGCGATTTCTTTTTCCCCACATTCCACTTAGCAGCCAAAACTGGGCATTTGTTTTTCCAATGGCCCAGACTAAAACAATAGTTACACACCAAGTCTTTATCGGATTTCATCCGACCTCTGTTCTCTGAATTAGAAGGATACGTTTGTTCACATTTCTTTGCTCCAGCTCTATTTTCATTAAAGTTACAACTCTGCGGACTTGGTCTCTCTTCTCTATATACCCTTCTATGCGTTAATACATAATCATCTGCCAAAACTGCAGCTTCCATTGCATCTTTTGGTTTTTTCTCATTTAAGTATGTAGCAATGTAATCGGGCACAATATTCTTGAGTTGTTCTAAAATGATTAAATCACGCAATTTTTCAAAGTTATCAACAGCGGACGCAACACACCAACGATCAAAATAAGAAACCAGATCTCTTACCACCTCACAGTGAGTCTGACGATCACCTTTTCTCCAGCTTCGAAATCGCTGGCGATAGGCTTCAGGAACTAGTTCGTAGGCCTTCAAAATAGCAACTTTTACCTTGTCATAATCCTTTCTGTCCTCCATTGGAAGTGCGGCAAACGCCTCCTGTGCTTTTCCCGTGATTACCGTTTGAAGCATGACAATTCGGATAGACCTCGGCCAATCTCTTTCTTCGGACATAGTCTCGAATAGAGAAAAGAAAATATCAGGGTCATGGTCATTAAATCTAGGAAGCAGTCTTAGATTACTTGACAAGTCAAACCCATCAGATAAACCTGAACCTCTCTCCCCGACATCTGACATTCTCCCTTCCTTTACTAATCTCAAACGCGCCACCTGCAGCTCATGATTACGTGTGGACTCCTCAGCGGCTATTCTCATTTGTTCAAACTCAAGTTCGTTTTGTCTACGCAGATTCTCATTTTTCAATCTTTCAATCTCTAACTCACACTGTTTAGTCTCTTTAATCAACTCTCTATCGTGAAGCTGCTGCATTTGTAAAATCTCTTTTTTTTCCTCAAAAGATAACCCCGAAAAAATATCTACAGCACCTTTCGGATCCGAACTGGTTTTTCTCTCTGGAGAAGCCACCATAAGGTTATTTTCACATAACCAATTTTTCACAACAGATCTTAGTTCCTTTTTCTTTGCTTTCTTATCGACCTCACTGATTTTGAAATGATCTACAAGTTCCCATAATTGTTGTTTTACAAAGAAATTTAATTTCTCCTCTGAAGGATTTTTAATAAATTCTCCTATAGACGTCATTCTGCTCTCAAAAAAATATTAGGCCTACTCCCAAAAATAAAAAGCAAGTGCATTTATTTCCCTTTCGGAACAAAACAAACAGGTGAAACACTCATTCACTCTCTCCCCTAAACTGCCTAACAACCCACTAAACTAACATAAGCCTAGTCTTCGTGCAGCTTCCAAGAACAAAGCGACTTTAAACACAAATACCGATGATTTAAAAATTGAACAAACAGCTCAATCAAAAACCACGGCGGTGTACTTCGCCCAGAAGCCTGCACAAAAATAAAAAAGGCAAAATAACAAAATCAACGCTAAGCGTTGCTAATTCCTACCCGGGAGAAAATGAACAATATACACCTGTAAGAAAGAAAAAATGCACTTACCTTTTACAACTACACAAACCCAGGAGACTGTTTAAACGCAATATCTGTATACACGTGTCTCAAAACAACGCGCACTACCGAAAATTCAATATTGTATTTATTTTACTCTAATCGAAATCATACCAAATATCAAATTTCATATTAAATAATTTCGTTTTTGGACGAGCCCCCATTTGTTACGATCTCTAGGGAATCATAACAAACAATAGGGGAGTCTCCACACGCCAGCAATAATTAATCAATGAATTTATTTGTAAGTCAAAAGATTAGGGATCAGTTTAAGTGAAAATCAGTGTGTTAGTAGTTGTGTGTAAAGTTCGTAAATGAAAGTCAATCATCCAACCATCTCATATGAGATGGATCAAAGGGCGGCAGAGGTCTCCCATGTTCCTCACAATCTCCAGAGTTCTCCAAGCCGACAAGAGTCCAAACCAAACGAACGGAACAGAACCAGCCCAAGGATTACACAAGCTCAATCCTCTCCCCTCCTTCCTCTCATCTCTGTCTCAGACTCTTATAGGAGGTAATAATTGCTTTCAGGTGTACAACCACTCACTCCGGCCAGTCACCTGTAACTCCGAGACAATGAGTTAATCACTGAGATCGTCACAGTTGTGACGGACATTAGGCTACAACGAACAAATAATGCAATTATTAAAATACAAAAATATAAACTTTATTCTAATAAGTTCTAAAAACATCTAACATGGCCACTTCTAACGGATTTAAATTGTCTGCTACTTTTTGCCAGCCCTCCTGGCTTTTGCAGACTTTAAGGTGTTTCCTGGCGTTTTGTATAAAACATTAAAATTCCGAATAAACTATCTTGCTCTGCTGAGGAGAAAAACTGTGCGTGCTCTTTGGCCACACTGAGCAGCCAATAGCAGCGTTGCTGATCAATGTTTCTACTATCGATACATATCCCCTTTTAAACCAGCGCATGAACGCGCAATTATCTCAGATAACTCAATCCAGCTATACTAATCATAACCGGCAGGTCGTTTTCGAAGAACCCAATTAGCCAGATCAGGATTAGCACGATGATATGATCTAGGATGTCATTTGATCTCGGATGCTTTAAGCAACGTATGTGCCCCTGTGCCCCCAGTAGAGCTTCACGACTAGCAACGCCCCTGGGTGGGGGCTTACTATGATATTAGACTGCATAGCCTATATAATAAAAGATGAATTTCAAACCTGAACCAAGCATATTTTTATTCAAAGTTTAACAGTCTGTTTAGTCACACAAAACAACAACTTTAACCTAACTTACCACATAACAATTTTTTTTAAATTGCCATGTGTTAAAATTTGTTAGCACTGAAAATATTGCTAAGGCAAAAACAAAAACAATTATAAACAACAGGTTTTCGGAAGCCACTGAGGGATGATGTCCTGGGAACACTGAGGCTAAAGCAAGCCACTGATGTCTCTAAAGTAATGTCAACGCTGACAATGTCTTCTGGTCAAATCAATCAGGCCTTGGAGTCCAGACTTAAAATCTTCTGGTTGATTGTTGACAGCATTGTCCAACATTACAGTCACATCTGGCCATTGCAGAGCAAATTCCCTCTCTGCAGTTTCCTGGTCCTGTGCACTCTGAAAGGGGTTGGTGCCAAAGTGTGATACTCTTGTCAATGATCCCACCTCTTGCTCATACCAGTCTGCAGCCACTGATGCCTCTGGCAAAAGGGCGTTTTGGGCATCCCTCTCTGGCCAAGTAACTGGGGATTCCCTTTCCTAAAAGTAGTAAAGATAAAAAGGATACATTGCTCAAGCTATACAATAATTTTTTTTTTTTTTTTTTTTTTAAATAAAATAAATCCCACTTTGTCGAACCACTGTGCATTTTGAGAAGCTGACCCACAATCTTGCTTCATGCGTATAAAAGTTAAAACAAGTACAATCAAGCCCAAAAGACCAATTCATACGCATTTAAAAAAAAACTGCCAAGGATAAAATACACAAGAAAGCTGTGGGCTTATTTCCATTGTGGTCCTCTGAGGGGGAACAATCTACGATAGCTTAAGGATGACTGTTGTTATTAGACAAATTATTCTGTTATTTACTACAACATAACATTTAGGATTTGCATGGTAAAATGTGAATTTGCTTTACCAAAACGACTATGAAAATGTGTTTTAATAAATGTTGCATAAAATTACCTAGGATTTAATGTTATAGTACAAAGCTCAATGATGGTCTCAGAACTCGCTTATGATCTGCATCATGCTTCCCCTAATGTTTTATTAAACAAGTTAAAAAATATGTTCATCAGAAAACCACTTAAAATAGTATACAAAACGCGTGACATTGTCATTAATAATAGGCATCACACATTTTATAACGCATTTTCAAAATTTTGTTCACAATGAGATGACATGCAATCAGACTCAAATTTTATTGAGACAAACCCCAACACAAACCTGGAATCCTGTGGGCATTCCACGCTTGCACAACACGGTCAATTCCAAGCCGAGCCAACTGGCATGTCAAGGATGACACACAGAATTTGGACATCATGTCCTCCATATCCAACACCTCCTGATCCACTAGTTGGACCAATGCCACTTTTAAAGGGTAGTTCACCCTATTGTTGACTTCAGGCCAAATTCTTTCAATAGTGTGATTCTGTCAAAGCAAAATATAAAATACTTATTTAGATTCTTTACACAGAGAATACTGTCCAACAAGAGCTGATTTCAACACTACACAATTATCACCAACCTTTAGCTTTACATTACAAATATATACAAGCATAAGGAATTACAGTGCTATGCATAAGTTTAGACACCCATACTAAAGTTGACTAAAAAGAGGAATACAAAAATCATCTTTTGGAAACTGAACTTAATGCCTTAATTAAAATTAGGAAAAATCCAACCTTTAAGGACACCAATTTTCTTTGTGAATGAATAATGCATCGTAAATAAATAAATGTTCTTCCTTAAAATACAGGGTGCATAAGTTTGGACACCCCTATGTTAAATTCCCATAGAGGCAGGCACATTTTTATTTTAAAGTTTTTTTTTATTTTATTTTTTATTTTTTAAGGATACTATGCATCCTGATAAAGTTCCCTTGGCCTTTGGAATTAAAATAGCCCCACATCATCACATAGCCTTCACCATACCTAGAGATTGGCATGGTTTTATTTCAGTTAGCCTAATAGCTAGTTTGATTTGCATTGAGATATGATCTTATGGAAAGTACCCCATGCCAATCTCTAGGTATGGTGAAGGCTATGTGATGATTACATTTTAATTCCAAAGGCCAAGGGAACTATCAGGATGCATAGTATCCAAAAAAAAAAAAAAAAAAATACTTAAAAAAAAATCTGCCTGCCTCTATTGGAATTTAACATAGGGGTGTCCAAACTTATGCACCATGTATTTTACGGAAGAACATTTATTTACGATACATTATTCATTCACAAAGAAAATTGGTGTCCTTAAAGGTTGGATTTTTCCTAATTTTTTTAATTAAGGCATTAAGTTCAATTTCCAAAAGATGATTTTTTATTCCTCTTTTTAGTCAACTTTAGCATGGGTGTCTAAACTTATGCATAGCACTGTAATTAAAAGGGAGACTGACATTAAAATCATTGAAACTTACAAATTACAATCAGGGTGTGTGCATATTTTGCTCAACTGTACTCACCTTTGTTGATGGTGTTTGCATATATGGTGGCCTCTCTGTGTTGTGGCGGTGGCTGGCCAATTTCTCTTGCATGTAAAGAGTAAGGTAGAACTCTTTCCCATGGTCCACTCTTACCTGGTCCCATCCCATACTCCATCACGGCACCTCTGCAAGAAAAGATAATATTCCCAATTCTTTGACAGCAGTATGGAGTCTGTTAGTGTCACCTCTAGCTGAAATATATATAGTATGTCTTATGTTGTCAGGTAGTGGGGAGGTAATCTGAGTGTTGACTGGCTGCTTAAAAGGCAGTATAGCTGCAACAATTATATGATTAGATGAACCCCAAACTACTTCGAAACTACTACAAACTCCTTCACTAATTTCTGCATCTTAATTGTAATTGTTTGCTGTTTTTATTACAAATTAGAGTAAACTTTTAAAACCACTTTAAAAATAATGCTAACCTCATAATCCAATTAATTATTTGTATAGATAAAATTGCATTCTTAACATTCACAGATAAGGCCTGAAAATTGGCCAATTTGATTTTAAGGTTTTGTGTGTTTAAGCAAACAGTGTTTAAGCAAATCATGAATTGGGATGATTTCCAGAAGCTGGTTCTTATTTTGACAAAGTTATTTAGCTGTTTTTGGGTACATTTAAAAGGTGGTTTAAATTACCTGTAAATGTCACTGTACATGGTGAGGTTGTTCTTCACAGGCATTGTTGATTTTCCAACAATTTTGCTGGAGAAGCCATCGATCGCCAGCACATGAGTCACACCAAACATAACCATTTTTTCATTCTGGTCTATGTGTACTTTGTGACCCACATAGCCAGCATTATATGGAACAGGATTAAGGTTCCTGGCTCCCTTAAAAACATACAAAAAACAGACAGAAAATCAGTACATCATTAGAAAACCGTAGTTTTTCAAATCAAAGAAAAAAAAGCACATTGGTGTAAAGCTTTAGACATAACCTACTATACTGTAGCAAATACATTTAAACCCTCCTGTAACCTACTCTTACAACCAAACAACATAACACCTGAGCAACCACTGTTACTTGATTATCGTACTGATTGAAAACAATACTGCAAGACATTCTACTACCACAATACACTTACTGCTACTATTCATAGTACCAAGGACTACTACTGCTACAGCTACAGCTGAAGTGAGTACTTGTAATGTTAGTACAATTATCATTACTGATAGAACTTTTCAAAAACACTAACCAATTAAACTGTCTCATTTACCTCAATGCCAGGAAATCCCAACCTTAAAAATCCAATAATCAATACACTTAATAAGCCTTTAGTAAATCCGGCCTTTATTGACATTAGATCAAACCTACCTGACATCGTGCCCTGTGATAAGGCATGTGAATGTTGCGCAAGACATCTCCCACACGACCTTCGGATGCATGGACTCCTGCGGCTGCAAGATAGCCTGTCATCATTTTTCTGCCATAGGTAGGACCAGTCTTAAGGTAAAGAAAAGAGAAAAGATGGTTGATTCAATTTCTATTTAGGAGAGACATGTAATACAAACACATACACTGGGGTCATCAAGTGTGAAACCACTAGTCAATGAGTCTACTTTTATTTTATTTTGTTGAAGCATATTCCCCATTCACAACGTGCATGTTTGCCTACTCAAAGACGTCATACAAACAACATTATTAAAAATATAGGCTAAGTCAAGTAGCTTACATTCATAGTATTTTTTTTTTTGTAATTTCAAGTAAGGCTATACATGTAAAAAAGTATGATATATTTATAATGTAGTATACACAAAACATAGTTTATATTGGACCGGATAGAGCAGGGATGGATGGGCAACTTCGGTCCTGGAGGGCCACTGTCCTACAGAGTTTAGCTTTAACCCTAATCAAACACACCTGAACAAGCTAATCAAGGTGTTCAGGATTACTAGAAAATTACAGGCAGGTGATTTTTTTTCATAGCAACATAGTATCAGCCCAGATCTGGCCCAAATCTGGTTCATGTGGATTTCACACGGTCCAGATGTGGGCCAGGTGTTCTGACGGAACACCATACCCATCAGAATGGGATACCTTCGGTTAATGCGCATGCGCAGGAGTGAAATTTGTGGAATTGCGCATGCGCTAAATTTAAACCATCATTTCAGCATACCTTACCTCAGCGGTAAGTGTTGGTGTATTATATTGCATATTATATACACATTACCTAATTGCATGCCTTGTACAATCACAAGAAATGTTTACAGACGTTTTTAATATATTATTTTTAGCAAGTGGAGTCGTAAAGTCGCGTAATGTCGTGTTAAAACGTTAAATCTGGTGTTAACTCGGGGTTCTAGCGTTTGGCGCCATCTGACCGAGATTAACAGTGCGCTTTTCGGCGCCTCCGCTTTTTCACGTCAGTTTGGGTGACAAAGTCATCTGAAGCCATTCCATAGCTTAATGTGAGGGATAGAAGTCTATTTAACTTACATAATTAAAGTATACGGAAACTCGTTTTCCCTCCTCTGCGGCTGTCAATCATTCTCCATTCAGTAGGCTATTCAAACAGCGCGCGCGCCTCTTCCGGTTGGATGCACGGTAAAACTCTCTCCAATATGATATATTCACATTATAATGTATGATCTGTTGATAAAAGGCTGTGGATTTGCATAAAATGACTTTATTTTGTTGGAGTTTGTTGCTGTTTTTAAACAACTCACTACCGTGTGCTTGTTAGATCACACACATCACAAGGACTACGAATCAGCATCAAACACACAATAACTGGCATTTAAAACTGTGTAACAAATGATCAATAAACTGTTGGAAAGATATACACTAGGATTTGTGCGCTCGACATTTCTTCGCTTTGTGCCATGAACTTTTAAATGCGCACTTGTGCAGTGCTGCACACTGTGACTCCATGTTGCTTTGAGCACATCATTCTGCACCCGCGTTGCGCATACGCGCGTTGTGTGCTCTGTTTTGAAGCGTTTCATATTATCATGGTTTTACACACTGAAAGATTATTAAAAGCCTATATTTTTTATACCTAGCCTGCTCAATACATTTAAAATAAGCATAATTTAATTGTATATTATTTCTGTAGCGTAGGCTATATAAATATATACACTTCTGAATCCTTGACATTAAAATATAAATATACAATTGTGAAATGTATGATTGCCTGATTGAATTTAAGAATACTAATAGTAATTTGTTTTTATTAACATGTTTAGATTTTAGTAATTGTCAAGAATTACTTTTTGCTGCTGATTTATACACTCATTAAGTTTAATAAAAATACATAAATTACATTTTATGTAATATTTAAAGGTGTTGTTAACTGTAATCTTACACTGCAAAATAATAACTTAAAAAGGATTAAATTCATCACAATTATGTAAGTATCTGGAAATTTGCCTCGGGGCGAGGGCTCTCTCTTTTTTGACCATACATGTGTTTGCATCCCTGCGACTAATGTTTTGCTTTTAAATGATTAATGCTTATTTTTTTGCTAACTGTAGTTTAACCATGGAAAAAAAGTGGGA
The DNA here is from genome assembly GCF_965113295.1 of Leuciscus leuciscus. Lineage (NCBI taxonomy): Eukaryota > Metazoa > Chordata > Actinopteri > Cypriniformes > Leuciscidae > Leuciscus > Leuciscus leuciscus. The sequence goes on from NC_138727.1 coordinate 58,192,561, forward strand.
GGACATTTTCAATTACCTTTTAAAGGGTTCATACCCCGCAGAGCTAAATAAAGGGCAGAAGCAAAGCCTAAGGAAGTACTCCTCGAAATTCAGGATTCACGGTCAGTATTTACCATCAAAATACGTCTATAATACTGACAGGAATATGCACATGTTCATATCTTGTATTATTGGTTATATCAATATTCCTTAAAGATGGAGAACTACTCTTTGGAAGTCACAGAAGAGTCATAAAGACAAAGGAGGAGGCTATGAATTTATTTAAAGAATTTCATGCCTCACCTATTGGAGGACATACAGGAACCTTAAAAACACGAGCTGCCATGTGTTCACGGTTCTACTGGTATGGCATGACAGTGGACATTGACAAATGGGTATGTAGTTTATCTGTTCATCCATAAGCCAAAATTTGTATTTGTATACGTCTATATCTACATGTTAATAGCTATGTGAAACTTACTGTTTGTAATTTGAGCTTTTTTTCTTCTTTTTTTTTTAAGATATCTGAATGTGACCAATGTCAAAGGGTGGGACCACCCCTGAATGCAGTTAAAACTCTGGACTGCATCAAGGTCACCATCTTTTGTAATCGACTAGATTTTAACAATGTTAAGCATTATTTTATTAAATAATCTATTAAATGCATTCAAATCACTAATAGGTATCTGCTGTTTGGGAGCTCATCGGCATTGATCTCACTGGTCCACTCCAAAAAACATCTACTGGGTATCAGTATATATTGACAGTCACTGACTATTTTTCCAAGTGGGTGGAGGCCTTTCCTCAAAAGACAAAGTCTGCATTGGAAGTAGCCAAAAACCTTTGTACATTCATTTATAGACATGGCTGCCCTAAGCGCATACTGTCAGACCAAGGACGGGAGTTTGTCAATCAAGTAAGCTTCACTTTATGCATTTTGTTCTGATGATGTCATTTGTGATTTGGTGCTCAACAAATAAAGATTTATTGATTGAAATATTTGACAGAAGTACTATAAACCAAATGAAAATAATGTTCTGATTTTTTTATTTATTTTTTATTTTAGATCAACAGCACACTTTGTGAGCTGCTCTCTATTGAGAGGAGTGTTACGGCTGCTTACCATCCCCAAACAAATGGGCTTGATGAGAAAACCAATGATAACATCAAACGGTAAGCATTCATTATTCTTGCGTTTATTTTCAGGGTTTTGTTTATTTGGAAGCTCTTCTGATCATTATTACCAGAGTGTATTGAAAGTTGATAGTTTCTGTCTTGAAATACATTCATTTAGAAATAATTCTAAAAATTATTTTTCTTGGGCACTTAAAAAGCTTGTTAATGATCAGCAGGATGACTGGGACCAGTACCTAGATGCAAGTCTTTTTTCGCTGAGATCCAAAATTCACACCACAACAAAATTCTCACCATTTCTTTTAATGTATGGGCGAGAAGCTAGATTTCCATCAGAAGTGCCTGTTGAACTGCCGGTAGGTTTTTTTTCTGTCTTTTTCTTGAAAATGGCTTTCTGTTAGGGGCCAAGCATCAAGTGACCAAACATTTTAAAAGATAGGCTTAGATAATGTAGCTTAAACCAGTAGGGCTGTCACTTTACGTTCGAAAATCGATTGCACAATCGATCGGACCAACCAACACAAGTTTTGAAAACGAAAATAGGGAATCGATTTTAACGGCCTTCTCTCGGAGCGCGTCCAGCTCGTCACGATACGCCTGCAGCGAACGCGCGTCACATCAACAACTGCAGGCTCTGACACACACAAATAACAGTAAATTATACTCATGCATACAGATACAGATTCGGGCTACAATCGCCTACGTAGGCAAAATTTGTTTGACGTTTCTAACTGTAAACACAGCCATGTTGAAGACTGCAGTAATGTTTTTCATTGATGTTATGGCAGTCCACTCTGCTTATTGTTTTTCGAGAATGTTGCACTCCTGTTTGTCACTGTGCACAAAACTTCACGCCAATAAATCATCAGGAATATTGCTGACTTGTGAATGTCTCAAGCGCCGTCTTTACGTTCGTCCTAATGACTGTTAGTTGTCCGTGGATTTGCCCATATTTGACGTTTAAAATGGAAACATCTTTAGACATGGAAAATCGATTTTACAATCGATTTAATGAACACTTATGTCTCAAAAATCGAACAGAATTTTTTCACAAAAGTGACAGCCCTATAAACCAGTATGATTTGAGGTTGCATAGCATATTACCCCAAAAGGTGCCACTGCTCCTCTTTTACCTTGCTCAGGTTTTCTGAATACCCCAACCACAATATCTTTTCCTGTAACTCCCAGATCCCACATATATCCATTAGATGCAGTAGTAATATATAAATGCAGATATATTGCCCATGAAGCTCAGCTTTATTGGAAACATGTTTAATATTTTATTGTAGATTAATTTAGTGTAAAAGTCTATACTATGAAATGTACAAGTCATTATCTATTTTGTTGTAGCTTTCAACAATAATACTCCCTGAAGACTGCAGTGAATTTCTCAGGGACAGTCAGAGAATGCAAGAGAGCACAAGAGAAAAGGCAGAGGAGAATATTGCACAGTCACAAAAATAAATGACAGAGGCATTTGCAAAAAGAGTTCAGAAAAAGTACAGAAATGTGGAGTTTAAAGAGGGAGATGAAGTACTCTTACTGAACATGAGAAAGAGAAGCAGGAAAGGAGGGAGAATGGAAGCAGACTACACTGGAACCTACACAATTAAGGAGATTTCAGGAAAGACAGCAACTTTACAAACACCACAGGGTGTCTGTCTTAAAACAAAATATAACATCAGTCACCTGAAACCTTATAAAAAAAGTAGTGCCAGCTCGCAGGTCCCAGCCCAAGCCAGCTTTCAGGTCCCAGCTCAAGCCAGCTTTCAGGTCCCAGCTCAAGCCAGCTCTCAGGTCCCAGCTCAAGCCAGCTTTCAGGTCCCAGCTCAAGCCAGCTCTCAGGTCCCAGCTCAAGCCAGCTTTCAGGTCCCAGCCCCAACCAGCTTTCAGGTCCCAGCTCAAGCCAGCTTTCAGGTCCCAGCTCAAGCCAGCTTTCAGGTCCCAGCCCCAACCAGGTCTCAGGTCCCAGCCCAAGCCAGCTTTCAGGTCCCAGCTCAAGCCAGCTTTCAGGTCCCAGCCCCAACCAGCTCTCAGGTCCCAGCCCAAGCCAGCTTTCAGGTCCCAGCCCAAGCCAGCTTTCAGGTCCCAGCCCCAACCAGGTCTCAGGTCCCAGCCCAAGCCAGCTTTCAGGTCCCAGCCCAAGCCAGCTTTCAGGTCCCAGCCCCAACCAGCTCTCAGGTCCCAGCCCAAGCCAGCTTTCAGGTCCCAGCCCCAACCAGGTCTCAGGTCCCAGCCCCAACCAGGTCTCAGGTCCCAGCCCAAGCCAGCTTTCAGGTCCCAGCCCAAGCCAGCTTTCAGGTCCCAGCCCCAACCAGGTCTCAGGTCCCAGCCCAAGCCAGCTTTCAGGTCCCAGCCCAAGCCAGCTTTCAGGTCCCAGCCCCAACCAGCTCTCAGGTCCCAGCTCAAGCCAGCTTTCAGGTCCCAGCTCAAGCCAGCTTTCAGGTCCCAGCCCCAACCAGGTCTCAGGTCCCAGCCCCAACCAGGTCTCAGGTCCCAGCCCAAGCCAGCTTTCAGGTCCCAGCTCAAGCCAGCTTTCAGGTCCCAGCCCCAACCAGCTCTCAGGTCCCAGCCCAAGCCAGCTTTCAGGTCCCAGCCCAAGCCAGCTTTCAGGTCCCAGCCCCAACCAGCTCTCAGGTCCCAGCCCAAGCCAGCTTTCAGGTCCCAGCCCAAGCCAGCTTTCAGGTCCCAGCCCCAACCAGCTCTCAGGTCCCAGCCCAAGCCAGCTTTCAGGTCCCAGCCCAAGCCAGCTTTCAGGTCCCAGCCCCAACCAGGTCTCAGGTCCCAGCCCCAACCAGGTCTCAGGTCCCAGCCCAAGCCAGCTCTCAGGTCCCAGCCCCAACCAGGTCTCAGGTCCCAGCCCCAACCAGGTCTCAGGTCCCAGCCCCAACCAGGTCTCAGGTCCCAGCCCCAACCAGGTCTCAGGTCCCAGCCCAAGCCAGCTCTCAGGTCCCAGCCCCAACCAGGTCTCAGGTCCCAGCCCCAACCAGCTCTCAGGTCCCAGACCAAGCCAGCTCTCAGGTCCCAGCTCAAGCCAGCTCTCAGGTCCCAGCTCAAGCCAGCTCTCTGGTACCTGTTTGGAGTAGTGCTCAAGAACAAGGTGCAATAGAAACTCATAAGTTTAGTTCCGACCTGTTGGTCGTTGGTTTAGACCGGTTGGTCATCAAGTTCCATGTTTCTCCCATGACCCGTTCCTGGTCATGGTTGCATGTTTTCTTTGTTGAAAATGTAAATGGTACAGTTTTTCATCTAAATATTAACAAGACTAATTTTGAAATGTTCTGTGTTGCAGTCCAAAAACTTTGGTCTTCTAAAGATACAGGACAAGTGGAAGCAGTCGTGGGACCATTTTGTATGGTCCCACGACTGCTTCCACTTGTCCTGTATCTTTAGAAGACCAAAGTTTTTGGACTGCAACACAGAACATTTCAAATTAGTCTTGTTAATATTTAGATGAAAAACTGTACCATTATGATACCTCTTTTAGAACACTATCGGGACACGGCTGGCTTTCAGATGAGGTGAAATTACATCCATGTGATATACAAGTTTATTACATGGCTTGGCTGAATTCCAATGTAGAATGCGGTCTGTTATTTCTTGATAACAGACCGTTGCCATGAAAAACAGAGCGTTGCTATGGACGTGGAACGGACTATTTTCTTTGGCGGAAGCAATACAATCGTTTTTAAATCAGTAAACTCCTTTTTAAATAAATAATTTGTGTCAAATTATTTATTTATTTTATAGGTAGCCATGTAATCAAACTGACTGGAACTACCTGTGCATTAAACGGTTTTACTGCACACCTTCCAGCCAATCAGAATCGAGTATTTAAACAGCCCATGGTATAACAAAATAAAAACAATGCTAAAATGTCTCTTCATTTTCGTTGACCAAAACGAGACGAAATGTTATAACGTCACGACGAATGAGAGAGTTGTGCGTGAACCCGTTTATGTTCTGTCTATGGCGTGAACCCAGCTTTGTCGGCTTTAAATTCTGGTTTGCGATCTGGTCACCCGATTATCAGCAAATTTAACAATATTATTCCATTAGTTATTCCATTAAAATGTCTCATTGATATATTTGACACATTCATAATCATTACTTTTGCCGGTTCTTTGTGACAGCTGTTATGTGCGTTATTGGCAGCGTCACCCTCTGGTTACATGAACGCGTCACCACCGCATCAGCACAGAAAACATGGAGTTTATTTTAAAGAATAATCGCACAACCTATTCGATATTCTATAATTAAAGAAAATAATCGAATATTCAAAAAACGTGACTCATCCCTGCATGGAATCTCTTGTTTCTTTTCCCAAATCTTCACTCACGTCTCACCCATTTTCTAAGGGGATTATAAACGTTTCTTCATTGGTTCGCTTTTAATAAGGCCTATTATATTCGTATTCTTTACTGTGGTAAAGTAGAAAACGAGGACAGATAGCCTACATTTGTACAGTTTGTGCTTGTTATAGACATGGTAAGGCGCGTCAAGTTTAGTTGTAAAGCGTGTTACACACGCGCGGGTGATTTTCAGTTTCATTTTCTCTGGCAGCGCAATCTCAAACATAGCCTAAATATCTCGCCCTTGTGGAGGATTAAATTCGCCCTTCAGACCATTTTACATCAAGTTGAAAACATGAAGATATTCAGAAAAGAGATCGATGGACTCTTTCCTGCTCGTGTCCTCTCAAAGCGCATTGTGGTGGTAGGCTATATCACGCGTCTTTGTGTGGAAATATAAAACGTTTTAAAACGGAAATAAAAATTTATTTTTTTAAACAACCAACGCTGGTAGTTCGTCCATTACCAACAAACTGCCACCGACACAGCCCTAAAGATAACCTTGTTTGAAATACTATATTGACTGGGTTAAATAGAATTGCATTACTAAATAGAGACTAAAATACAATTTTCATTGACTAAAACTAGACAAAAATTTCATCAGTTTTCGTCGACAAACTTGACTAGACTAAAAAGAGTATGAACGTGACTAAAACTAATAAAAACTAAAACGACGGCTTGACACAAAGACTAGACTAAAACTAAAATGAAAACAGGCCATCAAAAACAACACTAAATGAGAGTATAGTTCCTAGCCATATCAGCCTACAAAATCGCAACTTTTCATTTTCCGTCAGTCTTAGTACACGATGTAACTACAGAAGAGTCAAGTTTTAAATAGGAAAAAACTCTTTGGTCATTTTTTTGAGAGAGATGCTAATGGTCTTGTCCGATTCAATGATCTATGTTAAGCTATGCTAAAAGTGGTACCGCCAGACCCGGAGATCGGCTGAATGGATTCGAAAACGGTAAGACTCAACTGTTTAACTCTGGGGGAGTTGTAAAATGAGCCTATTTCCAAAAAAAGTGGAGTATCCCATTAACATTGCTTGTGTTGCACTATTTTTGTTTTCATTTAAGATGGTGTGGAAGATCTCTGTGTTTCCTGCAACATGTTGCAGTTTGATGCTGAGGAGGATTTCACAGAGATGGTAATAAGACAATAGTCATGGCGTTTTAATTCTCCGTTTCTAAACTAAAACGCAGTAGTGTGGATGGGGCCTAAGGCTCTTGTAGCAGTAAGAAGAAATGTATTTCTTACCGCTAGTACAGCTGAAAAAGTTAGTAACAATTCTTCAATGCTTCGTTGATTATATGTTGCACTTCTAAAGTAAATTTTTTGTAATTTTGTCTTTAAAGGTGCAGTGTGACATATGCTCAAGATGGACGCACAAGGAGTGTACCCCTGCAACCTTTGCCTCAGAGCATTTCAAGTGTAAAAAGTGTGTGTTAAATGCATAATGTTTGCCTCAAACTGTTGAAAAGTTCTATGTTGTACATATTGTACAATATTTATCTATTTGAAATTTGTATTAAAATATTTTTCAACCAGTCTATAAACAATGAATGTTTTAATTTATTTTCTTTTAGTAAGATACACAGAAATAGGTTATGAAGGGGTATGCTGGTAAGTGTGAAAACTAACAAAAAAGGATACCCCAACACTTCATTTTCTATGAAGCAAGACCTATCGAAACAGGGGCTATCAAAAGAGCATACCCCTTTATAAACAATTTTTTATTAAACCAGAGGCTATCAAAACAGCATACCCCTTTATAAACAATTTTTTATTAAACCAGAGGCTATCAAAAGAGCATACCCCTTTATAAACAATGTTTTATTAAACCAGGGGCTATCAAAACAGCATACCCCTTTATAAACTGTATTTTTTATTAAACCAGGGGCTATCAAAACAGCATACCCCTTTATAAACTGTATTTTTTATTAAACCAGGGGCTATCAAAAGAGCATACCCCTTTATAAACAATTTTTTATCAAACCAGGGGCTATCAAAAGAGCATACCTCTTTATAAACTGTATTTTTTATTAAACCAGGGGCTATCAAAACAGCATACCCCTTTATAAACTGTATTTTTTATTAAACCAGGGGCTATCAAAAGAGCATACCCCTTTATAAACTGTATTTTTTATTAAACCAGGGGCTATCAAAAGAGCATACCCCTTTATAAACTATTTTTTATTAAACCAGGGGCTATCAAAACAGCATACCACCCCTTTATAAACTGTATTTTTTATTAAACCAGGGGCTATCAAAACAGCATACCCCTTTATAAACACTGGTATGCTGTTTTGACAAAGTAGGCTAAATTGACAGACCCCGCTATAAAACTCAACTTCCGGTATGCTATTCTGACAAAGTATGCTACATCGACAGAACACCGGATCTGGGCTGATACTATGTTGCTGCCTGGGTACTCCTTTCATCATCAGCAAACAAAACTCGAATAATCCATGCACACTTGAAACTTCATATTAGGAGAGGCAGTTAAGCCTACCTGTTTTATGGATTTGAAGACAGCAGCATGCAGTTCGTTGTCCGTCACTCGGGGTCTTCTTAAGCCATTGTCTTTGCAAAAACGACGAATATTCGCTACCGATGCTCCTCTTTGCAAGCCGCACTCAAATGTCAGATGGTTACTAATGTCCTCATCAGTACAGTCACTAAGCAACATTTTACCAATTACTTCAAAGTAGGGAGACAGACTGGAGTCCATAGTTACAGGCAAAGTGCAGGCTGCTGCTTTGGCGCTTTTTATACAGCCACTCGTTGGCGCAAAATCAGTAGGCCTATTATAATTCGGTCAAGGTCACGCCATCTATGCTTCGGAGAAGCTCTGTCGCGCCATCTAGAGTATGGGGTCTCTGCGGAACAAAAGTGGGCGTTTTTAAATTTGTGGGTGTTTTCAAACTGGTGGGTGCATACAGTTCGTGGGGTGGGGTGGGGGAGCCAAGTGCCGGTACTCTCTTGCATTGGCAAATCATGACATTGTAAATTTCTACAGTGAAAAACAAAACTTGGAAATATTGCAGGTACAGCAATTTATTGTTATTTATTAACAACATAAATGTATTTAAACAATTTAACAAGTCGTGCGTGCGTGCAAACGGAACTCCTCCAAGTCTGCAAGTTTCTTATTACTTCATGTTGATCTACTGTTTTTATATAGGCATATTTGATAATGTACTGTATACAAACAGTATTGGTCATGATTTTGGCAGGCAATTATTAAATAATAAAACAGTAGATCAACATGAAAATCACCACAAGACCACAGTGGTAGTCTGTGAGATTTAGAACAAGAATCTGGTGGATTTTGCTAAAAACAATTTGATTTTATTATGTTTTTTTTGTTGTTTTTTTTAAAGTCTGCCGACACCAAGCGCATAGCTACACCTTGAGCCTACGCAACTTCGTGTCCCAGCATGTACAATCGGCCCGAGCTCGGCTGCCCCGCGGCGTCTGCGGCTTATTCGGCATTGGCGTGTGTTAACCGGGCCGATTGTGGCCCGCAGCTCGCTCTAGCACATGCATTTTTGTTACGGCTGGGCCTCACCATAAAAACCGGCTCCGGATCTGGACCACTTCTGGAAATGAAATCAAGGATGGTTTTAATGAGCAATAATAACATTAAAAAAATATTTTTAAATTGACGTAAATTCCTGACCGTATCTGATAATGTAGGACATCGACTATATTGTCAAAACAAAATATATGCGGTAAATAATAATTAAATAGTGTTGTTTTGCACAGAGCATTCTTTAATATTTATACCATAGCAAAAAATATTTAGTTGTCATGAAAATCATTCTTTACATGTAGCCTATGTATTTTAAACATGCATTCGCGCTTAAGCTGACATAGACGCGCAATAGGCTATATTTTTAAGCGTAGAAGGTGCGACCATGGGCGCGATCGCACTTCTCCGAAGCACAGATTGCGCATAGAGATTGCGTGACAGCGGTAGGCTATTATACTGAGGCAGCTTTGAAAAGCTGTCTATGGAAAAGCTACAGAAAAGTTTGGGCCCATGGTGGGTGGTCTATCATTGGATACCGCCTGATGAATTTTGTTTTTCTAGTACCTCATATTCATTCACGTATAATAGTCTTCTTTGAAATGTGTACCTTGAAATGTTTTGTTTCCATTCCAGATTGATTTTAAAGGCTAGTTGTTGTCAGCAATTACTATTGGCAATGTTAAGCAGAATAGCCTATACTTAACAACTGCCATCATTATTTGATACAAGACCACACTATGAGAACACCTAAAGTTTTGATAATATTTATGGAATATAATTTATGGAATTCTACTTTTACATACATTTTTCAGATAAAGTTCATGTAAGCATAGTGATGCACAGTTCACTTCTCCATCATCTATTGTGATATCTGTCATTGCACAGTCCAAATGATATATTGAGCTGCAGTCAAAGGGACTGAAAGCAAACAAAAGTTGAATGCTTATGCTGATTAAGACACACAGGCTAGGTGTACAGACACATTCTCATTTCTTAATTTTATGCCATTCTAAAACATTTTTATGTTAACATTGCAGTATAAAGACAGTGCTGCAAGTCTGATCATAAGTAAGGACATTCAAAGTATGGACAGATGAGGTCACCACCAAGGAGAGCCTTGAGGATTATACATCATCAGTGTGACACGTTACATCAGCAAATGGTGGTGATCACCTGATTGGAAACATCACAAATTGCCATGGGATGTGCACGGCCCAGGACCGGAGGGCTCTGCAGCGGGAGATTAAAACTGCTCAGAAGATCACTGGTACCCAGAGCCAAAAGGATACAAAAGGACAGTACCCACCCAGCCACAGCCTGTTCATCCTGCTGCCTTCTGGGAAGAGATATAGAAGTTTCTGCTGCCGCACCAACAGACTGCAGAGCAACCCCAAGCTATCAGACTCTTAAACTATAGTTCATCCTCAGCACTGCTCCACTGATCATAGTTTATTTCTGTTTACCATTTTTATAATTGCTTCTATATTAGCCTGATAATGTCTGCTATGTACCAGAAGGGAGTTACAAACTCAATTTATACTTTATGATATATATATTATATTGTGACAAAATATACCCACCTACCTTAAAGAAGAATAAAGTGAATGTTTTGGAAAGGCAGAGTCAAAAGTTATGACCTTAAAATGATTGAAATGTTGTGGAAGGATGAGGAAGCAAGCAGCTCATGTGAGGAAACCCACCAACATCCAAGAGTTGAAGCTGTTCTCTACAGAGGAATGGGCAAAGATTCGTCCAAGTCAATAAGCAGGACGTATCAAAAGTTACTGGAAATTTTTTGTTGCAGTTATTGCTTATGTAATCAGCGTTGACAGCCTGATTTTAGTAATGTAATTATGTTTTGGGGTTTTCTTTTGAGGACCTTGTAAAATGTTCTTACCTTTTCTGCAGCCATTGATTGTACATGCAATGCCCTTGAAAGCATGTATGTGCTATATAAAGTTTCAAGACTTGTATGGATTCTCTTCACTTGCATGACACAATCGGAGTTTTGTATGTTATACAAACTGGAATGTGTATAGAAAGATTCACACAGTATATAGCACACTGGTAAATTATTCTTCTTTTATAATCTATAAATTATTAATTATCCTACATTAGGATTAGGACATGTCTGATGTGAGTTTGTTGTCTGAGCTGCTAAGAAGCTGATAGCAGTGTTATAATCAGGTTAAAACAGAAGCAGGTTTAACTCTGGGCTGGGTGAATGATGATGATGATAACTAGGCAAATAAAATCAAAAACAAAATAAAATGAACAACAATATCTGTATCAGTAATCTTGATTTAAAACAGTTACCAAAGACACCATACAGTCAGTCATTTAAATACTGCCACCTGCTGGTAGAAAGGGGGAACAGTTATCCATTACGGTGGAAACCACATTAAATATAAATTTAATTATATAATATAGCGCTAACAGTAACAACTCTGCACACACAATAAGTTCTTAGGTTAACCTATATTACCAACTGTATTGAGCCAAACAATGCGCTCATTAAACGTGACTGGTGATGTCTGGATAGGCACGATATGAAATAGCTGTAATAAACTACTGTTGCTAACATATTTATTCCGGTCCAGGTTTATATAAGGCTATTTATTAATTGATTTTTCTTCTTCTAACGTTACTCTGGTATAACGTTAGCGCTGCATATTATGACCGTTCTAAAAGCTTGGCTTTTATTTTGATAGGCCATATTTACTATTACTTCCGGGTCACGTGGCCAACCTGTCTGTATTTCAATGTAGATCTTCAAACGAAAAAATGGAAAAAGGAATTTCAAAAAACCAAAATCGGACCGTTATTTGATTTTGGTTTTGTCATTTTTCGTTTTTGGATTCAGAACCAAAAACGGGAGAACGGCTCTTTTTTTACCGTTTCTTTGTTTTTGGTTTGAAACGACAAACGAAAAACAGGTGGTTTCTCGTTATTTTGATTTGTGTTTCAAACGAAAAAACAAACTATCAAAACGTACACGGACCCGCTCTGCGTTCTGTCCAAGATCCGCCCGCTCGCTCCCGCTCCACTCCGCTCACATGCAATTTTCTATGAAATACATAGGCCTACACTTTATTGGCTGAATAACTGGCGGGAAGATGACGCACGAGCTCAGTCTGCAGGTAGAGATGGAGGCGGCAAGAGAAAAGGTGAAGACTGGGGAGTGGAAGCTCCGCAAATAGTACACAAACAGAAAGAGCAAAGTGTGGGAGACATTTGCCGAAATAATGAAAGATGATGACCAAAGTGCTGGCTTTGTCATGTGTACTTCTTGCTATGCATTTACTACTTTTAAAAAATGCGGGTCGGGTACAATATTTTCTTCTTTTTTTTTTTGGTCCGAGTTGCGGGCGGGTTAGTTGAAAATGTCGGTCGGGTGCGGGTTGTTTATACATTGACCCGCGCATCACTGGTAGACATTAATCTAATTACACTGTTGAAGATGTCATTTGTAGTTAGTAATACAAGTAACTTACCCAACTGTTATAATATCAGAGGTGAAAGAACAGTATGTTATTCAACCTAATTTAAATTTTCATGTAGGTACAATCCTGCAGGCATTAAAAGAACATGGCAGCAGCTGAAAATGAAATATAAAAACATAATTCAATTAGGTAAGGCTTGAGCATATCATGGGTGTAGGCTACCTGACTTTACATTTGACATAAATAACTAAATAGCATCCAGTGTCAAGCAGTGCAGCAGCATTTTTGGCTGAGGGAATTCCTGGAGGGACTTCAGAGCCAGTCACTCCCGAAGATCCAAGCGCCTTCATAAAATGTAAGAGGTTTACATGTGTCATTTATAGGCTATTTTTGATATTTCCATTTATTTTACTTTGGGTTGGGTTTTTTGTTGGTCCCAACATATGGTAATGATGGTAATATCTGTCTTTTGGAGCCTCCTGTCCCAACAGAACCCCAGGCAGTTGTAAGTAGCCTACTCAATACACCAGAAATTATGATAAATAGTGTTATAAAGTGTACTCAACCAAATGCTCATCTTCACAGGACGATGAGGATAAAGAGTTTCTGCTGCCACAGAGAGGTAATGTTAATATTATGTGTCTACACATCACACAATCTACACATTCAGATTTTTTTCACATATTTATGTGGAGTAGCCTATAGAATATAAGTTTATATCCAAGTTTATTTAACTGAAACAGGCCCCTGGACAGGTTTGAGAACCACTGATCTAAGCTAATCATATGACTGTTAGTTCTACTGTGTTAAGCACTTTTTGGTTAAGTATATATTGTCTTTGACCTGAGCATCCTTAGTCTGGATTTCTCTGTATAGGGGTGATGAACTGAGAAATCAAAATTTCCTTGAGCTTTTGACATATAAGAGATCATCATACTATAATAATATCCTGTAAGTTTCAGAACTGAAAACTACCTTGTTAGTCCAATAAAAGCTTTTATAGACATCAGGCTCAGCAAACGACTCGTTTTTCAAAGTGGGGAACTATGACATCAAAGAGGATAAAACACCGCCTCCACAAAAGAAGATCAACGCTATAAAGGCTGAAAACATTGGTTTATGTGACGTTCAGTACATTTCAAATGTTCCTCTGCCAGAAATTCCCCCCTGGCTGTTCCAGATGCCATCAGTAGATTTCAACCTTCAATACAAGCTCAAAAACAAGATAATGCAGGGAGATACTGGAATAATAGTACAAAGGTATATTGAACAGAATTATGCAAATAAAATAGCAATATTTACAGATGGATCAAAAGAGCCAGAAAATGGGCGCACCGGTGCTGCGGTTTACATTCCAGAGCTTAAAGTGGCAATTAAGAAGAGAGCAACAGACCATGCATCAGTGTTCACAGTTGAACTCCTGGCTATTACGCTTGCACTAAAATGGTTAGGGGGACATAATAGGGCCAATGCACTTATTGCATCAGATAGCTGGGCAGCCCTCTGTAGTATCAAGACCATGAAATCATGCAGGCAAGATCTAATCATGGAGATTCATCAGATGCTGTATGACCTTCATAGCAAGGGGAGGACAGTCTGCTTTTTGTGGGTTCCTGCTCATGCAGGGGTTGAGGGTAATGAAGGTGCTGACATACTCGCAAAGCAAGCACTTAGTTTACAAACAGTGAACAATATCCCATTGGGGAAAACAGAAGGAAAGGCAATTATTAAAATGCAAATGCAAAAAGTTTGGCAGGAGTATTGGGATATAAATGAGACAGGAAGACACTTTTATAGCATACAAAAACTGGTGGGGAAGGGAGGAGTGGTGGGCGGAAGCAGGAAGGAGGAGGCGGTCATCACCCGCCTTAGATTAGGACACACGGAGCTTAACAGCACGTTACAAAGAATTGGGAAACATCCTACGGGGAAATGTAGATCATGTGAGCAATCTGAATCTGTACAGCATGTTCTTATGGAATGTAAGGAATATGAGAGAGAGAGGAGAGAACTAAAAGTCGCACTGCAAAAGGAAAGTGTTAGTTTCACAGTAGAAAACATGTTGCAAAGATCAGGAAACATTAGGAGGCATGTATATAAATACTTGAGGGAAACAGGGTTAATGTATAGGGTTTAAGGGTGTTTTTTTGTTTTGTTTTGTTTTTCTCCTCTGCCATCGAATGTACCACACTCCAGTCCGCTAAGTGGCGGCAATGCACCTATAAGCTGGGTGCCAGCCGCCAACCAAATCCAAAAGAAGAAGAAGAAGAAGAAGAAGAAGAAGAAGAAGATCAACGCCTACTTCAACACGGCCTGTTTAGCCCCGCCCACCGATTCGCCCAAACATGCTAAATAACATATAGGACTACATGATAATTGCTAAACCGGATCGAGCTACTTCCAAGCAATAAACATGCTGTTTACTAAATATTGTGCAGTGCCTGTTTGTGGAAGAAGACAGTCTGCATAAGCTTCCTTCGGATTCCAGCATGGTTAAACTTTATTAAATCAGTCAATCACAATTTCCCGACACGGATCTGCCAGCAACATGTAAGTAACAATGTGTATTCTAATGCCTGATCTGCGATCAGTGATTTCTGTGTAATTATTCAAGTTCAGATATTTCTCTTAAAATCGTTCAATACTGTTTATGCATCAGTGACTAAACGATCAACTTCACATAATTTCTCGTAGAATTATGAAAATAATATTTTTTAAACTGAAAGCGATCAAACAACGATCCCTTTCCAATCGCCCAACTGTCAATCAAACAGCACAGCGCGAGCCGCGAGAGCTTATCTGGACACTTACCAAACTCGTGATGAAATAATGACACTGTTACACTACACAACGAAGCTCTTACTGTGCATTCACATCGTGTTTGCATTGTGATTTGGTGTAAGCATTTGTGAGACTGCAAAAATTGCGTTGCAATGATAAGATCTTTATTCACGCGATCAACAGACTGTCTGTCATCTGCTCAGTCAGTGCTCATCATGCTGCAACCTTTCATGTGATGGAATAGATTTAAATATAATGCTTTAAACGATACTTTTCACGATTTGTTAATCTCGATAGCTGTAATAGTAAAAACGTAGTAAAAGTTTTCGAGAGAGTTCATATAATACTAGCTATTTCATATGCAAGCATGTCAGCCAATCACAGCAGTGGGCGTTTGCACTGCAGTCTCACAGCAGACACGCCCCTTAAAACAGAGCGTTCAAATCTGAGGCTGAAATCAGGCTTGGAAAAATGGCTTTTATTTATAAATTATGACAATTTTTGATGTAAAAATCATACTAACATTATAAGGGCACCCCAGGAGGCAACATTATAAAATAATAAAACAATCCAGTTCATGACCCCTTTAATGTTGAAAATACCCATTACATAAAATATTTATATCACATCGTGCTTCTAATTAAGTGATACAAATTAAGTTGTACAAAACAGGCCTACACATACCATACTCATCTTTGCACCAATAAAATGTGCAACACTTTATGTTTTTACAACCAAATTATATGTATCTATTTAATTTAAATTACAGTGGAATGTTTTCCTTGACATCTCGCGATTTTGGGGCACATGAGTTCCCGAACATAATGCATGATGGGATACGCTTAGCCTTGAATACTCCAAAGTGGTGTTCGAGATAGTGTGGGTTTAGTGTGCATTAAAGGTACACTGTGTAGGAACTTCTCCCATCTAGTGGTGAAATTGTATTTTGCATTCAAACGAATAGTGCTCTCTAGCACCTCACTTTTTCAAATGCGTGTTGCAACTACGCATTTATGTACCAAGAAGCTATGACAACATATCTTCCAATAGCACTTCATCGAGTTTAACTATACATGTTCTACTGTTATGCTGCCTATATAATAAATTACACAACCAAGCAATGGAAAAAAGCTTGTAATTTAGACCGTAACATTGCAACTTAAGCAGACACGTAAGCAGGCAACTTCAGCGTCCCTTTAAAAGTCTTTCTCCTTCATTAGCTCTTTCCACCTGGGAAAAGCTATCCCGATATTTACCCTCGTTTTTTTTTAGCAGCAACCATCATTTTTGCACTGCTAGAGTACGGGACTGTCTAACGCCTTTCCCGTCCCCTTTTGATTGATAGCAGCTTTCATTAAATAGTCAGCCTGTATTATACAGTATTAAAGTTGATTCCCTTTCGAGGGAACTCGCACTGCGTCGTTGAAAACGACTCTTTGGGGACGCTCCCTTAGCGTGCGCCTCTGAAGTATGAATGAAACTAATCCAATCCTGATTGGTGTTGCGTCATGACACTGTGCTGGCACACACACACATTAGCTTTCGCTCTTCAGCAAGCGCTCTCTGTGAAACTGTCTGTCTTATTTGATGTTGTTTGTCAGTGAAATCCTCTATATTATGGCGAGTGAAAGATACACTAAGTGTGTGCACCCCTGCCCTATATTTCTCACGGGTGGAGACACGCATCAGTTGTGTGTACACTGTTAGGAGCGCAGCACGCACAGGCAGTTCTCGAGGGGGCTGCCTGTGAACACTGTGAAAGTACTATAGAGTGCTGCGCTCCCACTTGGCTCGCGATCCCCGCGGTTCGGGTCCCGCGTCCGTTGAGGCGGCGCGGTGGCTTGGATCGTGGGGATCGCAGAAGGATCTCGCGGATGAGAACGAGACTGCCGAGGCACTTTCATGTTCATCATCCGCAGATTCTATAACGCTCGCTCACGACGCAGAAGCCCGCGATGTGCCTTCTTCTGCCCGTGACGAGTGCCCGATGCTCGAGCTATCTGCTTCTGAGGAAGTGGATGTGCTCAGCATCGGGGACGAGGAACATGAGTCACACTCGCCGGTGTTGTTGTAACCCATAATAAAAAGTTGTCCCACTACATTGCAATACAGAATCTATAGCTCGGATCTCGCGTTTGTCGAGGCAGCGCGTAGATGACGGCTACTCTGCAATAAAGATTCTGAGTGGGTGCGAGGCATGCACTGTCAGCTCCTGAGGGTGCTGGCTGTGGTTTTTAAGAAATATCTCGACGCACACAGCCGTGCGTTTCGGGTGTTTCAGCCTCGAGCCCGTTGACTTTCTTTTCGAAGAGATGAAAGCCAAATATATTGTGAACGACTCGAATCTCGCGTTTGTTGAGGCAGCGCTTAGATTACGAGTCTGCAATAAAAGGGACACACGCGATCTGTGAAATAATACTGTTTGGGTGCGAGGCATTCACAATCAGCTCCTGAGGGTGCTGGCAGTGTTCACTTCATTGAGAAATATATCGGCGCGAGTGCAATCCGTGCGCTGTCGGATGTTTCAACCTCGCACCTGATGACTTTCTTCTCGAGGGATGAAAGCCAAATATATTGTAACGGCTCGAATCTCGCGTTTGCCGAGGCAGCGTGTAGATTACGAGACCGTATAAATAAATATTAAAACAGTATTGTCTGGTGATTATGGCTGCATTAAATTCTATGAATTAATATGATGGAATTGAAATGATGGAATATATTATCTGACTTTAAGAAGTTAGATATTTTAATTCAACCTACCATCCAGACCGTGTTTCACTTATCGAGTGTTTTTGGCTGCATTTAATTCTGAAGAATTAAAATGATGAGCAGCGAACATCAAAAATCGTTTAAGATTTTTCCCTGCCGGTCCTCCGCTTCAGGGTATCGAAAACGAGACGAAGATGGCTGTCCCCCCCCCGTGGAGGTATGAGCGAGAATCGCTCCTCCGCGGAGCTCTCAGGAAATCGATGTTTGTATCCAGCTTCAAGTGCGCTTTGGGACACATCGGTTTTCAGCGAATGCACGCTGTAAAAGGCGCCCAAAAGGCTTGCGGCCAGTGTTCGCGTTCGCCAATCGGAACTGTTTTCGATTTATTCCCTGCCGGTCCTCCGCTTCAGGGTGTCGAGAACGAAACCCAAAAAGTCTCTCCTCTGGGGGAGCCCTCAGGAAATCGATATCTGTATCCCGCCGTAAAGTGCGCTTCGGGCCACAATGATTTCCAGCGAACGCACACCGTGGCGTTCACCCCAAAAGCTTGCAATAGGGCACCGTCTATGGTCACAAAATCTTTCTCGACTTTTTCCTGCCGGTCCTCCGCTTCAGGAGGTCGAGAATAGTGCTCGAAAAACACCCGAGGTCAGTCTCGAGGGGCTGGTTCCCTTAGTAGATTTTGTAGAAGAATGGCAACGCCTTCCGAATATATCTATATGGGTCCTGAATATTATAAAATATGGCTAAAGACTGCAGTTCGGTCACCGACCTCCCAAGTTTGCTGGGGTGGTACTGACTGCAGTGGTTCCAGAACAGGCTCGGGTTATGGAACAAGAGGTACAGAACTCTACTGGTCAAAGGGGCCATATAAATTGTTCCCCTACCAGAGAAAGAGTCCGGGTTTTACAGCCGGTACTTTATAGTTCCAAAGGAGGATGGCGGGCTGAGGCCGATTTTAGATTTGAGGCAGTTGAATAGTTTTCTCTGAGGAGATTCAGGTTCAAGATGCTCACTGTTCCCATTATCGTGAATCAAATCAGATCCGAGGATTGGTTTGTCACGATCGATCTAAAAGACGCCTATTTTTATGTCTCCATCCTTCCATGTCACAGGAGGTTCCTGAGGTTTGCTTTCGGGGGCGAAGCGTACCAATATCGGGTTCTTCCGTGCGGCCTAGCACTCTCTCCCCGCACGTTCACTAAGTGTATGGATGCAGCTCTGGCTCCACTGAGGCTTCAGGGCATCCGTATTCTGAATTATATCGATGACTGGCTCATATTGGCCCAGTCTCGAGAAATGGCAATTCGGCATCGAGATGTCGTTCTTGGCCACATTCAGAAATTGGGGTTGAGACTCAACACTAGGAAAAGTGTGTTAGAACCAGCTCAGAAAACTACTTTTCTGGGCATAGTATGGAATTCGGTTACGATGCAGGCACCTATGTCTCCCGCACGTATCGAAATCCATCCTGACCATGGTGTCAGGGATAAAGCTAGGCCAGGCCATCACTGTAAAGCAATTTCAAAGACTGCTGGGCCTCATGGCAGCGGCATCCAACATAATTCCTTTGGGCCTTCTTCACATGAGGCCCCTTCAGTGGTGGCTCAAAGCCAAGGGGTTTTTCCCCCAAGGGGAATCCGTTCCGTATAATAAAGGTTACGCGCAGATGCCTTCGTTCCTTATTAATATGGAAGAAATCTTGGTTCTTGTCCCAAGGGCCAGTATTAGGGGCGTCATGTTATCGGCGCTTTGCCAGGGGTCTGTGGCAGGACCTTCATCATTCTTGGCATATAAATTGCCTAGAAATGTTGGCTGTGTTCAGGGCTCTGAGGAGTTTCCTCCCAGACATCAAAGGTTACCACGTCTTGATACGTTCGGACAATACATCAGTGGTAGCGTATCTGAACCGACAAGGGGGACTCAGATCGCGCACTCTATCCAGATTGGCGCATCAGATTATTTTATGGTCCCAAGGGAAAATATTATCTATAAGAGCAATATATGTCCCGGGGGTTCAGAATCAGGGAGCAGACATCCTGTCAAGGCAGGGGCTGAGGCCCGGGGAATAGAGACTCCATCCAGAGGTGGTGGAGCTGATATGGCAGAGGTTTGGACCAATGGAAGTGGATCTGTTGCGTCTCAAGGGACGTCCCACTGTCCACTTTGGTTCTCCCTCACTCATCCAGCCCCGTTGGGGTTGGATGCCATGGTACAGGCCTGGCCGAGGCTTCGCCTGTACGCTTTTCCCCCGATCACTCTGCTCCCGGGAGTCCTGGAGAGGGTCCGTCAGTAGGGCATCAGTCTTCTTCTGGTAGCCCCGTTTTGGCCGGCCCGAGTATGGTTTTCGGATTTAATTTCACTCCGGATAGCTCCGCCATGGCAGATTCCTCTGAGGAGGGATCTGTTATCTCAGGCGGAGGGTACTATATTCCATCCTCGCCCAGAGCTGTGGAAATTGTGGGTCTGGCCTCTGAGGGGGCTCAGTACCTAAATGCTGTTCTATCATTTGGGGTGCACGGAACCATACTTATCTCTGGGTTCCGTCTACTAGGAGATTATATGGCCTTAAGTGGAATGTTCTTCCGCTTGGTATAGAGAACATGAGTTAGGCCCAGTTAACTGCCCAGTGGCTTCAGTTCTGGATTTTCTTCAAGATCGTTCTCTGCGAATCTCTCCCCGTCCACATGGATGGTGCACATGGATGCCATTGCGGCGTTCCATGCACCACTGAATATTGGGCCTTTGGGGAGGCACCATCTGGTCATACTATTTCTCCTTGGTACATAGAGGATGAGACTGACAGTCAGGTCCAGGGTTCCTTCCTGGTACCTGGCGGTGGTTCTCGAAGGGCTATCCCTGGCTCCCTTCGAATCCCTTCAGTCGGCTTTGCCTAGGACCTCACGTTCTAGATAGCCTTTCTCTTAGCTACTTCTTATAAAGAGACTGGGAGACCTCCAAGCCCTGGCATTAACGCCAGCTTGCTTGGGGTTTGCCCCGGCGGAGTTAAGGCCATCCTGCATCCGAGACCCAGCTATGTGCCTTAAGTGCAATTTAACATGGCTAGGTCCATGGTCCTGCAAGCATTTCATCCTCCACCACATATGTCGGCAGAAGAGAAGAGGTTCCTTGCTCTGCCAGTCAGAGTTCCGAGTATTACCTTGAGAGGTCCTCTTCTTGGAGGAGGTCGGACTTACTGTAGTGTGTTTCGGGTCACCTAATGAGGGGCTCCCGGCTAAACAAACCATAAGTAGGCCTACAAGGTGCGCAATTTGCCTTCACCTTTGGCTGTAGGGGCTCATTCTACTAGAGGCATGGTGTCCTCTAGAGCCCTCCTCTTGGGAGTGCCCCTCCAGGAGATCTGTGAGGCAAGCCGGTTGGGCTACCCCACACACTTTTATCAGGTTTTATAGTCTGCACCTCCCTAGTACGCCTGGCGCACATGTGCTCTCGTCCTAGATGGGTGCCTGAGTTCAGTTTCACTCTAGGGCAGGCCTTTTCTCGGTGCGTGGCCTAGTGGGCATTCGTTCCCCAAAGAGTCGTTTTCAACGACGCAGTGCGAGTTCCCTCGAAAGGGAACGTCTCGGGTTATGACTATAACCCTTGTTCCCTGAGAAGGGAACGAGACACTGCGTCGTCCTGCCACGCCCCTCAATGCCTGAGAGCGGCTTGCTTCATCGCGAGGCTAATGTGTGTGTGTGCCAGCGTCACTTTTATGCATCCGGTCATGCCGTCACATGTTACGTCATGACGCAACACCAATCAGGATTGGATTAGTTTCATTCATACTTCAGAGGCGCACGCTAAGGGAGCGTCCCCAAAGAGTCGTTTTCAACGACGCAGTGTCTCGTTCCCTTCTCAGGGAACAAGGGTTATAGTCATAACCCGAGACGTTTTTATCACAAGTTTTAAGGTGAACATACAAAACACTGCTTGAGAAAACATTGTGCTATTAGACTTTTTATTTGTTACTGAGACACAGCCCTGTGACAACTAGCCCCAACTAATCTCCCATAAACCCCCCACACTTAAGATATTTGACAGAACAGTTATAAAATCATGCTATACCCGTTTCACCAACACCCGTGACCAGTGACAGCACTACAAATGATCAGGATGAAACCAGTATTGCCGTTTTCTGAATTAACACTTTATATTTTAATATGAGCTTATGACAGCTCAACTAGTGCAGATCGAGCAGAGGGAGAGTTCTCTTACGAGAGGTTCTCTCGTATTGCGTAAGTTAGCTTACGCTACGGGTAAAGTCATCTTTTCTCGAGATATGAAGCCAAAAAATTATCCTTAATTTTTATTCATTGTCAACGCAGTGCAGCAGCTAGCAGACCTAGAGCAGGCTATCTAGCGCGCTCATTGGCTGCTCCGCGGCAACTGCAGCAGCCTACCAGTGAGCCTGGCGTGACGTCACGCCCAATGAGGGCGCACGCTCCCTCACGCGTCACAGCCCGCCAGAATGGGAGTGGCTTAGCGTATAAAAGGAAGGCTCGGAGGCTGATACCCTGATTTTCGTCTCTTCAGCGAAGCTCTCCGCATCGCTGCACTCTGAGAGAAGCCGCCGCCGTCGAAACCAGCGCCTGCAAGCCGAGGAAAGCGTCTGAGGAAGCCGGCCGTCTTCGCCGCCTTCAGCCTTCCGTGCCTGCTTCGCTATCCGGCGTCATATCCTTTTACTGCTGTGTGTGTTCGCCGCTGCGACACATACTCTCGCTTCTAAAAGAGAAATTTCCTACGAGGCGTTGTTTCAAATGCCTCGCACCACTCCCCGCTCTCTCTCTCCCTCTGTTCGAGCCGCGCAACTGCGCCGTTCACAAGGGATGTCAGAGATGCGGACGATTACGAGGCTCGCTCTCTCCCTCTGTTCGAGTCGCGCAAACTGCGCCGCTCACAAGGGATTGCAGAAGCGTACGGTCACGGGCTAGTTTTTCTTTACGTTACAAGAAAGCTACCCCGCCCCCCGCGCCCGTCTCCCGGCGAAAGGAGAAAAGAGTGTTTCATATCCATTCACACATATTTCTCAGTCCCCTCCTAAGTTCAGGCTACTGGAAATATCAATACTGCAATAAACGAGCCTGTTACACAGTACACGCTCGCCTGCAAAACATGATGACGCTCTCTGGCTACTCGCCCCTCTTCCCGCGCTCTCTCCCTCTGCTCGAGCCGCGCAGACCGTGCCGCTCACAAGGGATCGCAGAAGCGGACGATCACGGGGCTAGTGTTTCTTTACGTTACAAGAAAGCTACCGCCCCCGCGCCCGTCACTCACCGGCGAAAGGAGAAACGAGAGTGTGTGAGTCCCGCCGAGGCTTGACTGACCGCCATGTCTCACGTAGTTCTCAGTCCCCTCCCAAGTTCAGGCGACTGGTAATATCAATACTGCAGTAAACGAGCCTGTTTGAAGTACACTCACGCCTGCAAAACATGATGACGCTCTCTGGCTACTCGCCCCGCTTCCCGCGCTCTCTCCCTTTGCTTGTGCCGCGCAAACTGCGCCGTTCTCAAGGGATGTTAGAGCGGACGGTCACGAGCAATGTTCAGCACCCCGCGTGCCTCACTCACCGGCGAAAGGAGGAGAGAGTATCTGGTGCCCCGCTGAGGCCGGGCCAATCTCCAATCCTCACACATTTCTCAGTCCCCTCTGAGTTCAGGCGGCTGGAAATATTAATATTGCAGTAAACGAGCCTGCTACAATGCACGCACGCCTGCAAGCTAACGCCGACACGAAACATGACGCTCTATAATATGCTCGCGCGAACCGATAGCCTATGTATTCTCCCCCTGTGGCTCAGTGGCAGAATCTTAGGCTTTCGCACCAGAGACCCGCGTTCGAGTCCGGCTCTGGCGACAAAAGTGTTTTATGCCGAGCTCGCGGCCAGCTTCTCGCATGCAGAAGTGAACCCGCCCCTCGCACCCTCCCGCTCACATGACGGTGTTTGAGTAACTAAGGGTCTAAACATTTGAGCCTTCAAAGCATTTTGCGCTGTCAGTCACTTAAAAAGGCGACTGCAGATGTGTATTTTGCAGCCAACGAGTCAGTTACACAACTCGCTCGCCTGCACACAAACGGCGTTCGCACAGCGACCCAGAGAAATCTGAAAAGAGTATTAATTCTGGTTATTCGGCTCACGCCGACGGTGTTTTGAGTGTAGGAAATGTGCCCACAGCCCAGTGTTCAACCCTACACACAAGCACGATCTCCCCTGTGTCTCTCACAGAGCTCACTCTCACAAAGCGGGCACGCGCCGCTCGAGTGATAAGCGTAGGAATTGTGCCCACGAGTCAGTGCTCACACCTAACCACTGCCCGCTCTGTCACACAGCTGCCCCGGGGGTTAGATCAAATAAAGCTCCCCAACACTGGCCATGTTATGAATGTAAGCCCTGTGCCCGCCCACGAGCGCTCACACTTACTGATAAACACATTAACACCCACGCCGCTCTCGCGTCACGGGTTTCTCACTGCAAAACGTTCTCCGTCCCAAGTGACCGAGTCGTTCAGTGCAGTCCAGCCAGTTATCGCTATCAGCGAGCTCCCGTTCCCCAGCATCGACAGCGCGCGCACCGCGCAAATTCCTCTGCTACGAGTTCCCTATCCCGCGCAGTGCAGCGGCCGGGACCCAGAGGCCATTCGACCCCTAGCTATGCATGCGGAAGCGTGGGAAGCTATCCCGGGCGTGTCAGAATGGGTGCTGAACATTGTGAAACGGGGCTATTCGCTGCAGTTCGCTCGCCGTCCCCCGCGCTTTCGAGCACGGACCGAGACGAGAGTGAACACAGAAGCAGCCCATCTGCTTCATACAGAAATAGCGAAACTATTGTGCAAGGGGGCGATAGAACGAGTGCATCCTTCTCTGACCGAGACGGGCTTTTACAGCCATTATTTCCTCGTTCCCAAGAAGGACGGAGCTCTCAGACCCATATTAGAGCTGAGATATTTGAACAAAGCTCTTATGAGACGGCCGTTCAAAATGCTCATAACCAGACAAATCCTCGCGCAAATCCGCCCGAGGGACTGGTTTATTTCTCTCGATCTGAATGACGCATTCCTTCAGATTCAGATTATACCCCGTCACAGGCCATTCTTGAGATTCGCATTCGACGGTCAGGTATATCAATACACCGTCCTCCCGTTCGGCCTGTCTTTAGCACCCCGTACGTTCACGAAGTGCATGGACTCGGCCCTCGCTCCCCTGAGAACACAGGGCATGCGAATTCGGAACTATTTGGACTACTGGTTGATCCTAGCGCAGTCAGAGGAAGAACTCATATCCCACAGACTAGCGCTTCTCAGCCATCTGAAAAGCTTGGGTCTCTCGGTCAACTGGACCAAGAGCTCATTAATACCCAGTCAGTCAATCTCTTTTTGGGAATAGAGCTGGACTCGGTGGCTATGACGGCCAGACTGTCGACACAGCGCGCGCGCCGTATTCGACATCTCGCCGCGTCTTTTCAGAAAGGCAGGTGTTTCCCCCTGAAAACATTTCAGATGATGTTGGGCCACATGGCTTCAGCTGCAGCGGTGCTTCAGCTGGGCTTACTGCGCATGCGCCCGCTTCAGCGCTGGCTGAGAGCGAGAGCGCCCCGCAGAGCGTGGATTGCCGGCGGCTCGCGAGTCAGTGTGAATCAGGGCTGCGTCTCAGCCCTGCAGCCCTGGCTGGCGGCCGAATGGTACCAACGGGGAGTTACAATGGGAGTTATCTCGCACCGGAAAACGATCTCGACAGACGCCTCCAACCTAGGTTGGGGAGCGCTTCTCGAGGGCAGACCTGTCTATGGCCTCTGGTCAGACCGGGAGAAATGCCTTCACATAAACTGTCTGGAGATGCTAGCGGTCGAGAATGCACTGAAACATTTTCTCCCATACCTGCGAGGACACCATGTACTAGTTCGCACAGACAACATGTCAGTGGTGTCCTACGTGAACCGTCAGGGCGGGATCAGATCCAAATCCTTTGCGCACTGGCGGAACGCCTCCTCGTTTGGGCTCAGGGCTCACTGCGCTCGCTGAGAGCCGCGCATGTGCCCGGTCACCTGAACGTCGGCCCTGACAGACTGTCCAGAGACAACGTTCCCCCCGGGGAATGGTCTCTGCACCACCAGACAGTCCAGCTTCTATGGCGCCTGTTCGGCAGAGCGAAAGTCGACCTCTTTGCGTCAGACGACAACGCCCACTGCCCGATATTCTTCTCGAAGAGCGAGGACGCGCTGGCCCAGCCTCCCGCTGTA
The DNA here is from genome assembly GCF_965113295.1 of Leuciscus leuciscus. Lineage (NCBI taxonomy): Eukaryota > Metazoa > Chordata > Actinopteri > Cypriniformes > Leuciscidae > Leuciscus > Leuciscus leuciscus. Next base: position 58,218,734 of record NC_138727.1, read on the forward strand.
CGCTTTTTCCCCCGATCTCGCTGTTACCCCAGGTGATCGGGAGGATCAGAGAAACGCGCCACTCAGTGCTCCTCATAGCCCCGCACTGGGAGAACCAGACATGGTTCCCGGAATTAATGCGGCTGGCAGACTCAGCCCCATGGCCGATCCCGGTGAGGAGAGACCTTCTCTCTCAAGCCCGCGGTTCGATCTGGCATCCCCATCCAGAGCGCTGGTCTCTGCATGCGTGGAGAATCAACGGATACTCGTTGATTTGCCAAAAGGGGTCGTGAACACGATCACGCAGTCTAGAGCCCCCTCTACGAGACGGCTCTTCGCGTCAAAATGGTCTGTTTAACAAGTGGTGCACGGGGAAAAATTTAAACCCACAAGCGTGTGGGATTTCGTGGGTTTTGTGCTTCCTTCAGGAGCTGCTGGACGTGGGCAGGTCCCCCTCCACGCTCAAAGTCTATGTAGCGGCTATTGCAGCGTTCGCCGACTCGGCGCGCGGCCGCGCATTAGGAAGGAATGAATTCATCATCCGCTTCCTTAAGGGAGCCAGGAGGATGAATCCCCCGCGGCCCCCCTCGGTTCCGATCTGGGATTTGTCTTGGTCCTAGAGGCCCTGAAAGCTTATCCCTTCGAACCTTTGGACACTGTGGATCTGAAATACCTCACGTTCAAAACCGTTTTTCTGATAGCTCTGTCTTCAGTTAAACGCGTGGGTGACTGTTACACGCGTTATCAGTTAACGCGGCGTGTCTTGAGTTCGGACCTAATGACTCAATAGTCATTCTCAAACCGAGACATGGTTACGTCCCCAAGGTGATGGGCACTCCTTTCAGAGCGCAGGTCATTTCCCTCTCAGCCCTACCGGCATCCGGCAGCGAGGTTGATAGTAACCTCCTCTGCCCTGTCAGGGCTCTGAGGAATTACGTCACGCGCTCCGCCGCTTTCAGGCGCTCGGAGCAGCTTTTCGTTTCGTTTGGAGGGCGCACCAAGGGTCTCGCCGCCTCGAAACACAGTCTGTCCAGATGGATAGTGGACGCTATTGCGGCAGCTTATGCGTCCAGAAACCTGCAGTGCCCCTTGGGCATCCGGGCCCATTCCACCATGGCCTCATCGTGGGCTTGGTCCAGCGGGATTCCCATTCATGACATTTGTACAGCGGCAGGCTGGGCCTCCCCCTCTACATTTGTTAGGTTTTATGACCTGGAAGTCCCCGCCCTGCAGGCTAAACTTCTATCAGTCTGAGTCGTGTGTATGTCCTGCCCACACTTTCGTGCGCGGGCTACTTACTCGGTTTAGCTCTCCTGGTTGAGCTGCACCAGAAAGGGTTATGTCAGTATAGACTGGCCGAGCCGCTCTACACCCCCTAATGTGTGCTTATGAACATGTGCTGGCCCACTAATAATCTGTCGGCCACCTGTTTCCCACTTATCAGTGTTCCCCGGGTTTCCCCTGGGACTCATGTAGTGGATGCTGGGCGCGCACGGCGTTGACAAGGGGTTCCCGTAGCGTAAGCTAACTTACGCAATATGAGAGAACCTCTCGTAAGAGAACGTAATCGGTTACTAACGTAACCTCGGTTCTCTCTAGAAGAGGGAACGAGTATTGCGTAACCCGCCGTGCTCGCGCCACGAGCTCTTGTCGCTTCAGTCGACGAAAACCAGGGTATCAGCCTCCGAGCCTTCCTTTTATACGCTAAGCCACTCCCATTCTGGCGGGCAGTGACGCGTGAGGGCGCGACGTCACGCCAGGCTCACTGGTAGGCTGCTGCAGTTGCCGCGGAGCAGCCAATGAGCGCGCTAGATAGCCTGCTCTAGGTCTGCTAGCTGCTGCACTGCGTTGACAATGAATAAAAATTAAGGATAATTTTTTGGCTTCATATCTCGAGAAAAGATGACTTTACCCGTAGCGTAAGCTAACTTACGCAATACTCGTTCCCTCTTCTAGAGAGAACCGAGGTTACGTTAGTAACCGATTACGTTTTAACAGACAACATCAGAAAATGTGATATTCAGCAGTCAAATATTTATGAATGACGACCGTTGCCGATAACAACACAGTATAACTATTTTTGCCACTGTTCATACTCCTACATACATTAGCTGTGCTCCTCTTCCTCCTCCCGCGAATGCCATTCACAAATAAGCTAATAATCAACTCGTATTTGTAGGAAGCGCGTATTTTAAAGTGATTTCGCCCGTGTTTCCTCTGGCTGGCTAGAGTATCGCTCCGTGCGGGAGATTGAAAACCCTCAGTGGAGCTCGAGCGGTGGATTACAGGACGCTTTGAGCGGGGAGGGGAATATCTGTCGCTCCGCTCCACCCATTCCAGTCCGGCTTTCAGTTTGTGTTTCGGTTAGTCACGAGTTGCTTCTGTTGGAACTGTTTTCATCCAGAGCCGGTTAAAAACAGAGTTACGAGTACGACACTCCCATAGACTGCCATGGGAACTTTGGAATGCGAAAGTAACGCGTGTCGTGGAGCAGCCGATAGTTCCAAACACTGATAGTTCCTGCACTGAACCCCATTCATTTTCAGTGTTTCCGAAGAACGCTCGCTGGTAAGTTTACGAAATTACTGTATTTTTGACATTTGAACGCATTAGCCGTCCTCTCATGAATCTAGTCAGTAGTTGCAATTTATGTAGCCAACTTTAGTTAATGTTTATTGGAAGATAATAGTTAATTGCAGCTTGCTTACATGACCAACACTTCATTAACGTCAGCTACCAGTCAGAAATGTGTAAATTCAATACTGAGGTCATAGTTAAATGTGATGTTGCTCTATATTGTATTCAGAGTTTTTTTGTCAACCCTATTTACATACATGAGGTGGTCAGAACACTAGAAATACATCTGGATATAAAGCAAATAAGTACAGCAGCACCCCCACAAATAAGACCTCAATGCTAAAATGTGTAAATGAATGCACACCTCTATGACTGTATAAAAAATCCTGAACATTATAGAAAAGCAGAATTTATGGCTGAGCTTTGTATACGGTCTCATAATGCAATACAATTATATTTTCCCTAATTTGCATAATTTGTTGGATGAGCAAAATAATGATACAGCTTCTTCCATAATGTTAATGTGTAAGAATAACAATTTGAACAACAATAGTGGTTTGTATATATATATATATATATATATATATATATATATATATATATATATATATATATATTTGTTCTCATTTAATTTCAAATTATGTACAGGAGTACAGAGTCAAAATAACAGAAATCATGACAAATGTCCAAATAGGTATAGACCTAACTCACTTCTGTAATCTCAACCTCATGAAAATGTTTAGGAAACATAGGCTTTCAATGTGTATTTAATCTGTCCTTCAATGTATTAACTTTAACACCGTTTCCTCTTTCTTTACCACTACCAGTTCTCTCCAACAGCAACAGGCTTTTTTCAAGACCCGGTCTCCTCTGGGGCCTATGACACGCTCTGCTTCTGGCAGGGGAATGCTCTCACACAAAAATCCAAGTAACTATAGCATTACTTATAGTGTTGAGTTTCAATGCTTTTGTTATCAATGTATGGCTAAGCGTTTGACTGATTCTCGATTCACCACCAGATCTCCAGATCATCCTACAGTGTCGGTGGCAGAATGTAATGGCTATTGTGAACACTTGTATTCCTTTTCTGGCCTGCTTTCTGCCATCTTTCTCTCCCTGTAGGAAGTCAAACGAGTTTCTTTGAAGACGGAACATTCAAGGAAAACTCTCCCTAGATATAATATATAATTGGGGGCAATAAAGTGTATTTCATTCATTCATTCATTCATTTATTCAATTAAATGTTTTGTTGAATGCAATTGGTTGCCTTGTATATTTTTTTTACTGTTGACCAAACTTCTTTCTTGACTTAAACTGAGCAGCTTTAATTGATATTCACTTGTTGTGCAGGTTTATGTGAATGTATTTTAACATAACATTAGGATGTTAGTAATTATGACCATAGAAACACGAGAAAAATATATACAGTAAATACTGTAAATGTATTATATGTGAGCAGTCCCCCTTCCCTCCAAAATTAAACACACAAAAAAAATTTGCTCAATTCAAAGGGCTTTATTGACATAAAAGTTTCAAGAACAATGTGTGTGAGTATGTGTATATACACTACCAGTCAAAAGTTTTGGATCGGTAAGATTTTTAATGTTTTAAAAAGATGTCTCTTGCTCACCAAAGTTGCATTTATTTGATAAAAAAAAAAAAAAAAGCTGTTTCAATGTAAAAAAAAAAAAAAAAATATATATATATATATATATATATATATATATATATATATATATATATATATATATATTTCACATTGAAACAGCTTTTTTAAAATGTAATATTTTTCACAATATTACTTTTTTTTTTAAATACATTACAATAGGAATACATTACACTTTACTATATATATATATATATATATATATATATAGTAAAGTGTAATGCATTCCTGTGATCAAAGCTGAATTTTCAGCATCATTACTCTCTTCAGTGTCACATGATCCTTCAGAAATCATTCTAATATGATGATTTGATGTTCAAGAAACATATCTCATTATTATCAATGTTGAAAAAAGTTATTTACATTTTTATTTCAGGATTATTTGATGCATATAAAGTTCAAAAGAACAACATTTATCTGAAATGAAAATCTTGTGTAACATTAAACACTACCGTTAAAAATTTTGGGGTCAGTAGGAATTTCTATTTAATTTTTGGGGGGAAATAAATAAAATAAATCAATACTTTTATTCATCAAGGATGAATTAAATTGATCAAAAGTTACAGTAAAAAACATTTATAATGTTCCAAAAGATCCTATTTCAAATAAACACTGTTCTTTTGAACTTCCTATTCATCAAAGAATCCTAAAAAAAAAAAAATGACACAACTGTTTTCAACATTGATAATAATAATGAATGTTTTTTGAGCATCAAATCATCATGTTAGAATGATTTCTGAAGGATCATGTGACACTGAAGACTGGAGTAATGATGCTGGAAATTCAGCTTTGACCACAGGAATAAATTACATTTTAAAATATATTAAAATAGAAAATAGTTATTTTAAATTGTCATAATATTTAACAAATTGTTTTTGTATTTTTAATCACATAAATGCAGCCTTCGTGAGCAGAAGAGATGACTTTTTAAAAACATAAAAAATCGTACTGATCCAAACTTGTGACTGGTAGAGTATGCATATATATATATACGTGTGTGTGTGTGTGTGTGTGTGTGTGTGTGTGTGTGTGCGCGTGTGTGTGTGTGTGTGTGTGTGTGTGTGTGTGTGTGTGTGTGTGTGTGTGTGTGTGTGTGTAACTGGAGAGATGGTTACTGAGTGAGTTACTATTTCCAAATTACGTTTCCAAATACGATCCATAACATTAACGTTACTGTTAAAGGATTAATTTTAGTAAGGCTAATGTACCTCTACATCCTTTCAAACCATTCATCAGAACACACACACACAAATACATGCATATGATGTACTGTTTACAGTATGTGTACATGTAAATGTACTGAAATGAATCCCGTTAACACTAACGTTAATGTTATGAACATAGTTATTCCACTCAGTAACCATATCTCAAGTTTCATGTGAACTAACCAAGTCAAGTCAAGTTTATTTGTATAGCGCTTTTCACAATACAGATTGTATCAAAGCAGCTTCACAGTATTAAATTAAAATAATACAACAAAGTTTGTTTCAAGAGGAATTTATTGATTGATAAAATTAAATTAAATATCCCCAAAATATCCCCAACTGAGCAAGCCAAAGGCAACAGTGGCAAGGAACCGAAAAACTCCATCAAGTGACCTAATGGTGTCCTAAAACTCCATCAGGTGACCTAATGGAGAAAAAAAAAAAAACCTTGGGAGAACCCAGGCTCAGTCGGGGGCCAGTTCTCCTCTGGCATTTATGAGCTAGAGGCCGGATTGTAGTTTGAACTGTAGGATTATATGAATGCCTGGCTGAAGAGATGCGACTTTAATCTAGTTTTAAACTGGGAGAGCGAGTCTGAGCAACGAACAGTATCAGGAAGACTATTCCAGAGTTTTGGAGCCAAATGTGAAAATGCTCTCCCTCCTTTGGTGGTTCTGGATATCCTAGGTATGACCAAAAGCCTTGAATTTAGTGATCTTAAAGAGCGCGATGGATTATAGGGCGATAGAAGATCCGTTAAATAGACTGGAGCTAAGCCGTTTAGGGCTTTATAAGTCAGTAGCAATACCTTGTAATTAATACGGAACTTTATAGGTAACCAATGCAGTGATGATAAAATCGGTGTTATATGATCATATTTTCTTGATCTCGTAAGAACTCTAGCGGCGGCATTTTGGACTAACTGTAGCTTGTTTATTGAGGATGCAGGACAACCAGCTAATAAAGCATTACAGTAATCCAGTCTCGAGGTCATGAATGCATGAACTAACTTTTCTGCATCAGAAACTGATAGCATATTACGTAGCTTAGCAATGTTTCTAAGGTGGAAAAAGGCTGTTTTTGTAACATATGAAATATGATTTTCAAAAGACAGGTTGCAATCGAGTATAACACCCAGTGCCCGGTTGCATAAAGCACCTTAAGTGTAATTTTCCCTCAAGTTCTCCCTTATGTTTCCCTTAAACCTAAGGGTGTTGCAGAAAAAAACCCTTAAGTGTTACTTAAGGGTTTCTTTAAGTGAAACGTCATAAACACGTAGAATTTCCCTTAAACGCTGTTTTTTCACTTAAGTAATCCCTTAAAAAGCGTCAAGTGTTGCATAAAACCCCTTAACGGTCATTTCCCTAAGTATAACTTAAGGTTCGGAAATCGTAACCTTAAGAGTAACGCGGACAAATATAAGATGAAATGGCTGAATTTATGGAACCAGCTGAAGATCATTATGTGCTAAGAATACTTTTTAGGGATTTAGCGATTTGATCGACGCGCAATATTAGCGGGAGATGTTTTCCACGTGCATAAATCGTCTGTCAGCAGAGAGGTTCACCGGGTTGCGGGGGCTTTCCCGTCATTTAAACGCAACGGTCAAATTTTTTTTTTCTTTTACCATATTCGTCAAGAAGAATTCATTTCTCCTCCTCTGTCCAATTAGGCTCTCTTTTTTTGTTTTCTTTATCCATTCCGATATCCTAGCCTACTTTATTTGATTGCGAAAGTGTTAGTGTTTTGCGTATCTATGGCAACAACAGACTTTTATAACGTGAATCCAGGATCGCTGTCGTGAAACACTTAAATGTTTCCCTTACCTAAGAGAACCGTTTAAGAGATTATATGCAACACCCTTAAGTTATTCTCTTAGGTAAGGGGAAATCGCCCCTTAATTATCATACTTAATGGAAAAACTTAAGGTGCTTTATGCAACCGGGCACAGGTCTTTTACTGTAGAGGATAAAGTAACAGGACATCCTATGATGTTTTTTTAACCGATAAGTATTACCTCTGTCTTGTCTGGATTTAATAAAAGAAAATTACGCGTCATCCAATCTTTTAAATCTTTAACACACTCTGTCAATTTGGAAAATTTAGCGTTTTCATCCGGCCGTGATGAAATATATATTTGAGTGTCATCAGCATAACAATGGAAACTAATTCCATGTTTCCTTATAATATTTCCAAGTGGCATCATATATATTGAAAATAACAGGGCCTAATACAGATCCCTGCGGCACTCCATAGTTTACTGGAGTTATGATCGATTTTTCTCCATTTAAATAGACAAAATGGTAGCGGTCAGATAGGTATGATTTGGACCAGCTTAGTGCTTGTCCTTGAACACCAGTATAATTTTGTAGTCGATCTAAGAGTAATGTATGATCTATAGTATCGAACGCAGCACTAAGATCAAGTAAAACTAGTATTGAGATACAGCCTTGGTCAGAAGCTAAAAGTAAATCATTTGTGATTTTAACAAGCGCAGTTTCAGTGCTATGATGCGGTCTGAATCCAGACTGAAACTTTTCATAGATATCATTTTGTTGCAAGAAAGAGCCCAGTTGAGCGGACACCACTTTTTCTAATATTTTAGACATAAATGGAAGATTTGAAATGGGTCTATAATTTGCTAGATTATTATGATCTAATTGTGGTTTCTTAATGAGAGGTTTTATAACTGCCAGTTTAAATGTTCTAGTGGCTCTTCCACTACAGGTAACACTTCTTTCAGTAGTTTAGTTGGTATAGGATCTAATAAACATGTTGTTGTTTTAGATGAAGTGATAAGTTTATTTAACTCTTTTTGTTCTATAGTTGTAAAGCACTGTAATTGTTCTTGCGGGGTGATAATTGAAGCTGAATTATAAGGCGCGATTGAAGATTGAACGTTTACAATTGTGGTTCTGATGCTTTCTATTTTCTCAGTGAAAAAGTTCATGAAATCATTACTACTGAACTGTAACGGGATATTTTGTTCGGGTGACGTCTGTTTATTTGTTAGTCTAGCCACGGTGTTAAAGGAGCATTTCACCCATTTGCATTAAGCTTTGTATTGTTAGAAACCCAGTCATATATTATAATAAATGTGGATTTTTCATCCATTTTTCCCTGAGATGGGAGAAATAAGGATTTAAGTGTTTTACTTCCTGCTTATTATGACGTAAAAATCATCATTTTGCGTCATAATAAGCAGGAAGTCACATTTCATTGAAAAGTGTAGAGACTACAGACACTCGTTCCTCATCTTTCCCAGGGGGCGGGAACCGCTCACGCTACAGGCCTATTACAGATCAGTGGGTGGGACTTGACTTTCTGAAACTAAAAGCAATATCCTCCATCTTGTTTGGAAGCTAAGCTAACAGGCGCTGTGGAGCCAGATGTGAAGATATGACAATAGCGGAGGGTAACGTTACTCAATATGATGTAGAAGAAGAGGATTTCGGAAGTCTGATGCTCGAATCAGGTGTTTGTGGCTACCTTTACAAGCCGCATTATAGCGCAGAGCAGCCGAGGCAGCAGAAGACCTGCCTGCCGCGGACGAGGAGCCCGGACTGGCTCGAGTTAGGGCGGACTGGTGGCGCCGGTGATCTCACTATGCAACTACGAACCGCTACGAACACAGAGATAGAGTCCGTCTGCGGCAAAGAATTTCAACAATGACAACTTCTCCTGGATGAAATCTCTGAATCAGACGAGGACACGGACGTTTGTGTTGTGAATCAGACGAGGACACGGACGTTTGTGTTGTGAATCAGACGAGGACACGGACGTTTGTGTTGTGAACTATCCTAGTTTCGCACCGCATCTGACTGAACATCCAGGTAACGTTACAATGCAATAATTCACCACTTCGAAAGAAATACAAATGAAGAGTAATTCACTAATGAGTTCGCCAACTAACTAGACATTTTGTGTGAAATGAATTTCAAGCTCTGGTGGTAGCTAGCCTTGTAGACGGAAGAGTTATTTCTCTTATAGGCAGATATGCGCTTTCTGGATTAGTGGGAGTGGCTTGCGCAGCTGTGCAATGTGGTGCATTGTGGGAGTTGGTGTCTTTCATACAAATGCGTCCTGAAGTTACTTTCTTTCTTTCCTCGGCCAAGAAGGCACCAAATTCAAAATTTATTTTACATTTCGACTACATATATGACCCACTTTCAATAAAGATCAATGTTCCCATGGGTGAAATGCTCCTTTAAATAAAAACCTTGTATTGTTTTGGTTGTTTTCTATTAGTTTGCGGAGGTGCTCAGCCCTGGCCGCTTTTAGGGCCTTTTTATAACATGACATACTGTCTTTCCACGCGATTCTAAAGACCTCTAAATTAGTTTGTTTCCATTTACGCTCTAAAATACGAGTTTCTCTCTTTAAAACATGCGTAGTATTGTTATACCATGGTGCTTTATTTTTCTCTCTGACCTTTTTTAATTTAATAGGTGCAACCACATCCAATGTTCTAGAGAGAATGGTGCTCATAGTGCTAGTTAGTTCTTCTAGTTCATCTGTTTGTTTGGGTTCAGGCAGCAGCTGAGACAGATTAGATAAGCAATTTGAGAAATTATCTATGGTGGATGGGAGGATTGTTCTGCCTGGTTGATAACGCGACGCCGCATGACATATTACAGCAGTACGTAATATGCAAGTTACCATGTAGTGATCAGTGACTTCATCACTTTGTGGAATGATATCTATATCGGTTGGATCGGTTCCATGTGATATAATTAAATCGAGTGTATGATTAAGACGATGTGTTGGTCCGGTGACGTTTTGCTTGACCCCAAATGAATTTAATAAATCTGTAAACGCAGCTCCTAACGCATCATTTGGATTATCTACGTGTATGTTAAAATCTCCAACAATTAATGCTTTATCGACATTGACTAATAGGTCTGAGAGAAAATCTGCAAACTCTTTTAGGAAATCAGCGTAAGGCCCTGGCGGTCTATATACGGTAGCCAAGGCTAGAGATAATAGGGATGTTTTTCTAACATCTAAGAGCGTAACATTTAGTACAAGTACTTCAAATGAAATAAACTTATAACCCGTTTTCTGAGTAACATTTAGAAAATCTTTATAAATGGTTGCAACACCTCCGCCACGACCAATCAGACGGGGCTCATGCTTATAACAGTATCCAGGAGGAGTAGACTCATTAATACCGAAATAATCATTTGGTTTAAGCCAGGTTTCAGTAAGGCAAAGTACATCGAAGCTATTATCTGTGACTATTTCATTTACAATAACTGCCTTAGGTGTGAGTGATCTAATGTTTAGAAGACCTAGCTTTAGAAATAGTTTTTGTTTACTAATAGCAAAATTTTCTGTTTTAATAACAATTAGATTTTTCCTAGATCCTGCAGTAGATTTATTATTTGATCTCACTAAACGAGGAATAGACACGGTTTCTATGCAATGTTCTACACTAGTATTTATATCAGTTGAATTGGTGCAGCAGAGACTATGATTTGGACTTTTGGTTACTAGTCAAAGGGTATTTAACATTTTGGAGATGTTATCTGACAGAAGATCCGCTCCGAATCTGCTTGGGTGTAAGCCATCAGCACGGAAAAGCCTAGGACGCTCCCAAAACAGATTCCAATTATTTACAAATAGCAGTTTCTGCTCATTGCACCATGACATTAACCATTCATTTAGCGCAAATAATCTGCTGAACTTTTCATGCCCTAGTCGGTACGTGGGAAGCGGTCCTGACACAATGATCGTTGTTTCAGGCGATGTGCTGCGTACCGTATCAGAATGAGTATACCGTGGACAGTGAGTTAGCAACGAAGCTACCAGTGATGCTATCAATATTAATACTAATTTATGACTGAAGTCTTGGATTTAATCTTGGATATAAAATGTTTGTTTGTAAGTGAGTGTGGAGAAGACGCGTTCAGCCGTGATCCACGGACGTAACCTTTAAGAGTATGCAGCGTTAGATCACTAATAGGCTTGAGACGCGTCTGCTCAACAGTCCGCGTTGTAACTATGAGGTTTTTTTTTATTATTATTTTTTTTTAGGTTTTTTAGTGGTAGGGGTGTAGAGTAGACGCACGATAGGCGAAAAAAATTAAATAAATGTTTGTTTGTAAGTGAGTGTGGAGAAGACGCGTTCAGCCGTGATCCACTGGAGTAACCTATAAGAGTATCCGGAGTTGGATCACTAATAGGCTTGAGACGCGTCTGCTCAACAGTCCGCGTTGTAACTATGAGGTTTGAGCAGTAACGTTAGTGCTTCTCAGTGAGGAAAAGTAGAAAATGTTCGTTGTAAGCGAGTTTAAAGAGAAAAATCAAGAATTATAAATCAAATCGATAGAGCTCCAAAAACAACAACGCATTCAGACGCAACGCATGATAATAACAGGACAAGACATTACTCACCGTGTTTGTTGAGTGTTTCTTACTCACCTGAGCTTTTATGAACTCAAAGGCGCGAGAGAAAATAAATAAATAAAAATAGCTGAGCGCACGGGTGGCGCGTTAACAGGCTAGCGAATTACTAGCGTGTTGTGCTAGTAGTAACGGAAGCTAGCGATGTCAGGGTTGGGTAAGCTGTATTTAGTAGTAATATAAACAACTAGAAATTGTAGTAAATGATGGTTCAAAACAAGGAAATACGAGGCTAAGACGGAGCTTACAGCACCGAAGCAAACACACTCACAGCAGGCAATTACAGCCAGGACAGTGCTGTAATTGCGTAATTGCTCAAACCTCTGACTATGCTCAACCACACTGTTAACGTAATGCCGTCTCTCCATCATATATTTACCGATAATTGCTGCAAATGGTCGTTGCTGTAACTGTATTCTACGTTATGGGAGCACCCCATTCCCCTCCAAAATTAAACACATTTTTTTATTAATGCTGTGTTTCTGCTACTCCCCAGAAAAAAAATGCTATCATATGTAAGTCATTTAAAGGAACACTTCGACTTTTAGGGACTTTAGCTTATTCACCGTATCCCCCAGAGTTAGATTAGTCCATACATACCTTTTTCATCTCCGTGCTGTAAGTCTGTTTGACGCACCCACCGCTAGCCTAGCTTAGCACAAAGACTGGATGTAAATGGCTACAGCTAGCATACTAATCTCAATAAGTGACAAAATAACGCCAACATTTTCCTATTTACATGTTGTGATTTGTATAGTCACAGTGTGTACAAATAACAAGGTCATATGAGACACAGCCATTTTTTAAACGTTTAAATACTGGGAACTATTTTCTAAGAAGGCGAAGCACTGCTACTTGGGCGGAGTGATTAGCGCAGCACCCGAGAAGCGCCGTGGTGAGGAGCAGAGAGTTCGCTCAGAGTTGGAGTAATAGAGTCAGCAATTACTAGATAGTAAATGCAAAGTTTACAATCATGGGTGTTCGCTGTATTGTAAAGAGCTGCAACAATAAACAGGGGAGACCAGGTAATACCATGATGTTTCATAGAATTCCAACCAAAAACGCTGACCTGATGAATCAATGGCTACTTGCTCTGGATATAGATCCAAACACACCTGTGTAGACATCATCAAGGACTATCTCGTTTGCTCAGAACATTTCACTAGGACGACTATTTTGAAAAAATGGAATTTGCCACACGGACCATGAAACGTGTGCTGAAGGATACGGCCATCCCATCGATAGTAAAGACAGGACAAAGTGGATCACCTGCGGCTGCGGTAAGTGTTCAGTTATGTTTTTAGATGACAAGCCTACTGTTACAGTGCCATTAGCTAGATGTAAATGGCACTGTAAATGGCACAGATGTAAATGTAAATATTATCAAGATGGCGCCGCAGATGGCTGCCTCGGTGTGGAGCTCTCCAGTTAATGTGTTGTTTTTGTTGGTTTGTTCTGCGTTTAGTCATTCTTTTCCTATCAGTTTCACCAAAGACGATCTACTGGACATTAGGAAACACACACCAGACAACTTTTTTGCAGATTTTGATTACTCAGACGTTTTACTGGACATTCTCGTCGGAGGGGCAGCGGTGTTGTTCAAACGCGCGGTCAGACGCAAACGCGGGAAGCGCGCCGGAGCCCTGGTTAAACTCCGCGAGCGCGGCCTCCGCACTGCACTCCCCATTATTCATCTTGCGAATCTCCGATCTCTTCCGAACAAAATGGACGAACTTCTTCTCCTCACCCGCACTAATAAGGATTTTTTAAACTCCGCTGCTCTGTGCTTCACTGAAACCTGGCTGAGTGAAGCCATACCGGACAACGCACTACATCTGCCGGGCTTCCAGCTGTTCCGAGCGGATCGCATCGCGGAACTAACGGGGAAAACAAGAGGTGGTGGATTGTGTTTCTACATTAACGAAAGTTGGTGTTCAGATGTAACAACACTGAAGAAGATGTGCTCTCCTAATTTAGAGGCGCATTTCATAAACTGTAAACCTTTCTACTCGCCGCAGGAGTTTTCCTCATTCATTCTCGCGAATGTTTACATTCCTCCAGACGCGTGTGTGAGCGCGGCGCTACAACAGCTGGCTGAACATATAGCTGAAATGGAACAAAGGTACCCAGACTCTCTTTTAATTATTCTTGGGGATTTTAACAAAGCAAATCTCTCCCGTGAACTGCCAAAATACAGACAGCATGTTACATGTCCTACCAGAGACAGTAATATATTGGACCACTGTTACACCACGATAAAGAATGCGTATCACTCCGTCCCACAGGAATGGGGCTCTCTGATCACTGTTTGGTTCATCTTATACCGACCTACAGGCAGAAACTGAAATCAGCTAAACCTGTAATAAGGACTGTAAAAAGATGGACCAACGAAGCAGAGCAGGATCTACAGGCCTGCTTCGATTGCACTGATTGGACTGTTTTTGAAGCTGCAGCCACCGATCTGGATGAGCTCACAGATACTGTAACATCATATATCAGTTTCTGTGAGGATACATGCATTCCTACCAGGACATTCTTATCATTCACTAATGATAAACCATGGTTTACTGGGAAACTCAAACAGCTTCGTCATGCCAAAGAGGATGCTTACAGAAGTGGGGATAAAATCTTGTATAACCAGGCCAGAAACAGACTGACAAAGGAGATCAGAGTTGCTAAAAGAAACTACTCTGAAAAGCTGAAAAAACAGATTTCAGCCAACGACCCGGTATCAGTCTGGAGAGGCCTGAGGAACATCACCAACTACAAATCACCATCCCCCCCATCTGTGGAGAATCAACAACTGGCTGACACTCTCAATGCATTCTATTGCAGGTTTGAGAAGCCCAGACTCACACCTCACACCCACTCTGATGTGCACTTCACACATCCACCATCACGTCCTGCAACCCCTCTCCTCCCCCCTTCTGCCATCCAACCTGAGCTTAAGGTCTGTGTGGAGGACGTGAGCCGAGTCTTCAAAAAACAGAAGACTAGGAAAGCTTCAGGCCCAGACGGCATCTCATCTGCTTGTCTAAAAGCCTGCGCTGACCAACTGGCCCCAGTCTTCACGCAGATCTTCAACAGATCATTGGAGCAGTGTGAAGTTCCCTGCTGCTTCAAACGCTCCACTATCATTCCGGTTCCCAAAAAAACTAAAATCACTGGACTTAATGACTACAGACCTGTCGCTCTCACGTCTGTGGTCATGAAGTCGTTTGAAAGACTGGTGTTGGCCTATCTGAAGGACATCACTGGACCCCTGCTGGATCCCTTTCAGTTTGCTTACAGAGCAAACAGGTCTGTGGATGATGCAGTCAACATGGGACTGCACTATATCCTGCAACATCTTGACAGACCTGGGACTTATGCACGGATCTTATTTGTGGACTTCAGTTCGGCCTTTAAAGGAGAAGTTCACTTTTAAAAAAACTTTTGCTGATTATTTACTCACCCCCATGTCATCCAAGATGTCCATGTCTTTCTTTCTTCAGTCGAAAAGAAATTAAGGTTTTTGATGAAAACATTCCAGGATTTTTTCACATATTATGGATTCCATTGGGACCCAAACGGTTCAAGGTCCAAATGACAGTTTCATTGCAGCTTCAAAGGGCTTTAAACGATACCAGACGATGAATAAGGGTCTTATCTAGCGAAACGATCGGTCATTTCAAAAATAAAAATAAAAGTTTACGTTTTATAAGCACAAATGTTCGCCTTGCTCTGTTCTGTGATGCGCGTTCGTGACGTCAAGTAATACGCAATTACGTTGAAAAGGTCACGCTTGAAAAATTGAAGAAAATGTTCTTTTTGGCTTTTTAATATTAAAACACTCAGGATGCGCACACGAAATGGGCATTTTAAACGATAAACTGACACAAACACATTTGAAAATGTTTATATGGTCCTCCTTCCGCACATTTGTAAACACATCAAACTTGACCTTTTCAACGTAATTGCGTATTACGTGACGTCACGAACGCGCATCACAGAACAGAGCAAGGCGAACATTTGTGCTTATAAAACTTTAACTTTTTTATTTATTTTTGAAATGACCGATCGTTTCGCTAAATAAGACCCTTATTCATCGTCTGGTATCGTTTAAAGCCCTTTGAAGCTGCAATGAAACTGTCATTTGGACCTTGAACCGTTTGGGTCCCAATGGAATCCATAATGTAACTGTCCGTTTGGAGTTATTTAAAAGGTCTTGATTAATGAGTGTGAATGCATATTTTGTGTATTTATAAAGGACGTTTTTATTGGGATTGTGGCGTAGATATGAACACTTCACTCTGCGCGGGCACCAGTGACTTCCACTAGTGGGCAGTATAGTTTCTCCCACTAGGTTAAACTAACCCTAAATAAACCCGTGCTTACGAGTTACAGCTGTGGCAAACTCATTAACAAAGTAAGAGCGAACAGAAGGGAGTACACAGTAAAGACGCTAAACTTAGGAACGATAAGGAACAAAGGAAATTGCCGGGTTTGGTTTAACGCCCTTGGGAAGCGGAACGAGGTACGTGTAGTTGTTTATATGTGGATGTTGCGGGAGTGAGGTGTTCGTGTTTATTGTTTTAAGTTATTTAAGCTATGTATTGACAAAGAGCCATTTTGCTTTGATATGTTAATCTGTGTGTAATTTAAAGGTTATGGTGTAGTGTATATGAATTTTGGTGGAAAATGATGGTTGTTTAGTGGTGTATTTAATTAGGTTTATTGCTGGAGTATGTTTGATGTAGCTAAGGAAATGTGTATAAAGGTACTTATGTTTGTATCTATTTGTATATTTTTATAGTTTTCACGGTGCATTACGGATACTGGAAAATGCAAATAAAGAAACCGTAAGGACATCAGTCGAGACTCTCCACATCTTGTTTATACCCACCGGGGGCAGTTACAGTGAAAACTCGTTCCGCTTCCCAAGGGCGTTAAACCAAACCCGGCAAGGAAGCCAAAGTTTTGTGCACCGAGTCACAGTGAAAGAGATACCTGCTCCAACAGTCACAGATGTCTTGAAAGTCCTGGAAGCGGATTTCAACGAACGCATCTATGAGGACAAATATGTGTCTCAAAATGATGTCCAGTTTATTCAGTTCCTTAGCAGTAACATCAGACAGAAAGATGATGGACACCTTGAGATGCCCCTTCCTTTTCAGAGCAGCAGCCCACCTGTGCTACCAAATAATAGGAAGCTCGCTGTGGTTCGGCTGGAGAACTTGAAAAGAAAGTTGAAAGCAGACAAACGCTATCATGACCACTACAGAACCTTCATGGAAGAGATAGTGAGTAGAGGGGATGCTGAGTTGGTAACTACACCAATAAATGGTGAGAGTATTTGGTACCTTCCCCACCATGGCATTTATCACCCAAAGAATCCAGACAAACTAAGAGTCGTTTTCGACTGTTCGGCTAAGTTCAGAGGTGTTTCTTTAAATGATACTTTACTGACGGGACCTGATTTGATTAACTCCCTACTAGGAGTTCTGTGTCGTTTTAGGAAGGAAGCGGTGGCCATAACATGTGACGTTGAAAGAATGTTCCATCAGTTTAGTGTTACTCCAGAATGCCGAAACTATTTGAGATTCTTATGGTGGGAGCACGGAGAGTTGGAAAAGGAACCAAAGGAATATAGGATGAGTGTCCATCTCTTTGGAGCTGCCTCCTCTCCTGGGTGTGCCAACTTTGGACTGAAGTATTTAGCACGGCAATACGCCCCTAACTATCCTGCGGCATCAGTCTTTCTGGAGAAAAACTTCTACGTCGATGACGGACTAACTAGTGTCAAGTCTGTGGAAGGGGCAAAGAAACTGATTATGGAGGCTCAGAGGTTGTGTAAAGAAGGAGGATTAAGGCTTCATAAATTTAACTCCAATCAAAGGGAAGTCCTGGTTTGTGTGGATCCTTCGGAAAGAGTAGCAATCATTGAACCTATGAAACTAAAAAAGGAAGTGAGTCAGCTGGGACGTGTGCTCGGTCTTCAGTGGTCTATAGATGATGACATCTTTAGTTTTAATACTACGTGGAAAGAGCAGCCGGCAAGCCGTAGAGGCATTTTGTCCGTGGTGGCCTCCCTGTATGATCCACTTGGATTCCTCACGCCATTCACCTTGATGGGGAAATGTATATTGCAGGAGATGTGCCGCAGGAGCGTCAAATGGGATGACCCTTTGCCAGAAGATCTAAACGCACGGTGGGAGGAGTGGAAACGGGAGCTACAGAGGCTAAAAAATATCACTATCGCAAGGTGCTACCAACCAAGGGGATTCGGCAACGTGATCAGAGTGGAGTTACATCACTTTTCAGATGCTAGCAGTAAAGGGTATGGCGCATGTTCATACCTTAGATACAAGGACGACAAAAATGTGGTTCACTGCAGTTTGGTAATAGCAAAGGCAAGAGTCGCCCCGACTAAAGTGACAAGTATTCCCAGGCTTGAACTCTCAGCTGCTGTAGTGGCTACTAGACTAAGTGGGATGTTGAAGTGCGAACTTGACATGGGGATTGACGAAGAGTTATTCTGGACAGACTCCCGAGTGGTTTTAGGTTACATCAACAACGAGGCGAGGAGGTTCCACGTGTTTGTGGCAAACCGGGTTCAACGGATAAGAGAAACCACAGACCCTGGTCAGTGGCATTACGTCGATACAGCAGAAAATCCAGCGGACCATGCCTCCAGAGGCCTCCCTGTAACACACATCTCTTCCTCAAACTGGCTTACTGGACCCAAGTTTTTGTGGGAGCAAGAAGTTCGCCTAAGGGCCTGTTCCCTTCCGGAATTGCTCGTTGGTGATCCTGAAGTTAAAGCGATTTCGGTCTTTGCAACAAGAGTTAGCAACTGTATGGATATTCTCAGCCGTCTGAGCAGGTTCTCCTCTTGGTCGAAACTTCTCAAGGTGGTTGCAAGAATTAGGAGGCTGGGTTCAAAACAAAGATTTCCTTACGATCATACAGGTGTTGAGGAACAAAAGAGAGCGGCTCATGTGATAATCAAGCTTGTTCAACAACAGGCCTTTGCGCAGGAGTTGGATACCCTTCAAAAGGGAAAACCGCTCCCAAATTCAAACCTTCTTTGCCGTTTGGACCCTATACTCCATGAAGGAGTGCTCTGTGTCGGTGGCAGGCTAAAGCAGTCTTCTCTTAGCCATGAATTAAAGCACCCGGTAATCCTTCCAAAGGATGGTCACATCACCGCACTGATTCTGGCTTATTGCCACGCCAAGATTCTGCATCAAGGCCGAAGCCAGACTCAAATGGAACTACGAGTAAACGGTTTTTGGGTTATCAGTGGAAGCAAACTAGTGGCAAAGCTGATAAATGGGTGTGTGCAGTGCAGGAAATTACGACGCCCTTCGGAAATACAACAAATGGCTGGGCTCCCTGCTGAACGTGTTGAAGTTTCAGCTCCGTTCACGTACAGCGGTATGGACTGCTTTGGCCCTTATCTCGTCAGAAAGAGTCGTAAAGAGTACAAAAGATATGGTTTGATTTTTACGTGCCTTTCTTCTCGAGCTATTCATATTGAAATGCTGGAAGATCTATCGACCGATGCATTTATAAATGCTCTAAGGTGCTTCATTAGCATCAGGGGAGCTGTCCGGCAACTCTACTGTGATCAAGGTACTAACTTTGTGGGAGCTAGGAATGAGCTAAGGGACGCTCTTAAACAATGTAATGCCAAGTTGTTGGAAGCATTCCTAATTGACCAGCATTGTGAGTTTGTTTTCAATGCGCCTTCTGCAAGTCATACAGGAGGTGTCTGGGAGCGTCAGATCCGAACCGTTAGGGGTGTGATGAATGCCACTCTCGTCCAGAGTCTAGGTAGACTTGACGATGCATCACTTAGAACGTTGTTCTACGAAGCAATGGCTATTGTAAACAGCCGTCCACTTTCTGTAGATGGAATCAATGACCCTCAAGCATTGGAGCCCCTCACGCCTAATCACCTTATCATGATGAAGTCCAAGGTTGCTTTACCGCCTCCCGGGACGTTTGTGAAGGAGGATCTGTATGCTTCCAAGAGGTGGCGTCGAGTTCAGTATCTGGTCGAGCAGTTCTGGAGTCGATGGAAAAAGGAGTATCTTCTTAACCTCTCTATTCGACAGAAGTGGCATGTGCCTAAACGTAATCTTAAGGTGGATGATATAGTTATTGTCAAAGACGATAATCTTCCGAGAAATCAGTGGTTGCTAGCACGAGTAGTCGAAGCCATCCAGGACGGCGAAGGATTAGTGCGCAGAGTCAAAATTCAGATAGGAGAACGGACCACCGTAAAGAAAAGGAACTGCTTTCGTAAACCTTCAATCATTGAGCGTCCAGTACAGAAACTGGTTCTCCTCCTTGAGAGCAAATAAGACGATCACATCATATACACCACACACACTACAGCACATATACATTATACACATTTAAGTGTTTTAGTTTAAAAGATGGGCAAATGTGATGTAAGAAATTCTGCTTGGTTTATGTAGAGTAGTGGTATATTAAGCAGAATTTGGTGGGAGTGTAACTGTCCGTTTGGAGTTATTTAAAAGGTCTTGATTAATGAGTGTGAATGCATATTTTGTGTATTTATAAAGGACGTTTTTATTGGGATTGTGGCGTAGATATGAACACTTCACTCTGCGCGGGCACCAGTGACTTCCACTAGTGGGCAGTATAGTTTCTCCCACTAGGTTAAACTAACCCTAAATAAACCCGTGCTTACGAGTTACAGCTGTGGCAAACTCATTAACAAAGTAAGAGCGAACAGAAGGGAGTACACAGTAAAGACGCTAAACTTAGGAACGATAAGGAACAAAGGAAATTGCCGGGTTTGGTTTAACGCCCTTGGGAAGCGGAACGAGGTACGTGTAGTTGTTTATATGTGGATGTTGCGGGAGTGAGGTGTTCGTGTTTATTGTTTTAAGTTATTTAAGCTATGTATTGACAAAGAGCCATTTTGCTTTGATATGTTAATCTGTGTGTAATTTAAAGGTTATGGTGTAGTGTATATGAATTTTGGTGGAAAATGATGGTTGTTTAGTGGTGTATTTAATTAGGTTTATTGCTGGAGTATGTTTGATGTAGCTAAGGAAATGTGTATAAAGGTACTTATGTTTGTATCTATTTGTATATTTTTATAGTTTTCACGGTGCATTACGGATACTGGAAAATGCAAATAAAGAAACCGTAAGGACATCAGTCGAGACTCTCCACATCTTGTTTATACCCACCGGGGGCAGTTACACATAATATGTGAAAAAATCCTGGAATGTTTTCATCAAAAACCTTAATTTCTTTTCGACTGAAGAAAGAAAGACATGGACATCTTGGATGACATGGGGGTGAGTAAATAATCAGCAAAAGTTTTTTCAAAAGTGAACTTCTCCTTTAATACCATCATCCCTGATCTTCTCACAGCCAAACTGACTCAGCTCTCCATGCCATCCTCAATCTGTCAGTGGATCTCCAGCTTCCTGATGGACCGGCAGCAGCGAGTGAGACTGGGGAAGCTCACATCCAGGACCCTCACCATCAGCACTGGCGCCCCCCAAGGGTGCGTTCTCTCCCCACTGCTCTTCTCCCTGTACACTAATGACTGCACTTCTAAAGACCCCTCTGTCAAGCTCCTGAAATTTGCAGACGACACCACCGTCATCGGTCTCATCCAAAATGGTGACGAGTCTGCTTACAGACTGGGGGTTGAACAGCTGGCTGTCTGGTGCAGCTATAACAACCTTGAGCTGAACACGCTCAAAACAGTGGAGATGATTGTGGACTTCAGGAGAAAATCCCCAGCACTCCCCCCTCTCACCATCATGAACAGCACTGTGGAAGCAGTGGAGTCATTCAGGTTCCTGGGCTCTACCCTCTCTCAGGACCTGAAGTGGGCAAATCACATTGACTCCATTGTGAAAAAGGCCCAGCAGAGACTGTACTTCCTTCGCCAGCTGAAGAAGTTCAATCTGCCACAGGAGCTGCTGATCCAGTTCTACTCAGCCGTCATTGAGTCTGTTTTAAGCACTTCCATCACTGTCTGGTTTGGTTCAGCTACCAAATCGGACATCAGGAGACTACAACGGACAGTCCGGACTGCAGAGAGGATTATTGGTGCCCCCCTGCCAGCCCTCCAGGACCTGTACTCTTCCAGAGTGAGGAAGAGAGCAGGTAAAATCATCACAGACTCCACTCACCCTGGACACCCCCTGTTTGAACTGTTACCGTCAGGACGGCGACACAGATCACTGGCCACAAGAACATCCAGGCACAGGAACAGTTTCTTTCCACAGGCCATTTCCCTTCTGAACACTTAACATGCCCCCCAAGGCATATGCCTGTAAGTGCAATACTCCCACTGTCTAGTGCAATATTCTCTAACTCAGGTGATATTTATATTTATATTATTCATACTACTCAAAATACTGTAAATATGTTCATAATCTGTAACATGCACTAGACTCCCACTGTCTAGTGTAATATTCTCTAACTCAGGTGATATTTATATTTATATTACTCATACTACTCAAAATACTGTAAATATGTTCATAATCTGTAAATGTTTATTCGGACTAAACCCAACTGTGACCCTACTTTTTTACTTTTATACTATTTAGATTTTTTTTAATATATTTTATTCTTAGAATTTGTATTATGTTTCTTGTTGTAGTTGTATTTGTATTTAAGTTAGCAGTGCTTCGCCTTCTGAGAAAATAGTTCCCACTATTTAAACGTTTAAAAAATGGCTGTGTCTCATGTGACCTTGTTATTTGTACACACTGTGGCTATACAAATCACAACATGTAAATAGGAAAATGTTGGCGTTATTTTGTTACCTATTGGGATTAGTATGCTAGCTGTAGCCATTTACATCCAGTCTTTGTGCTAAGCTAGGCTAGCGGTGGGTGCGTCAAACAGACTTACAGCACGCACGGAGATGAAAAAGGTATTTATGGACTTATCTAACTCTGGGGGATACGGTGAATAAACTAAAGTCCCAAAAAGTCGAAGTGTTCCCTTAAGTGTCAACGTAGTAATCAATGTACATTATGCATCAATATTTACAGATAATTGCTGCAAATACTGCTGCTCTCTGCCCCGCTTAAAATCAGAGGCAATATGGACTAACTTCCAATTGAAATGTATGTTGCTATAGGCTATATTAAGGACTTTTTTATAGGAATGTTGTTCCGAACAACAGCGAGTGCAATTTTGTGCAGTAATTCTTGTATTAATAATCTTATCTACTTCAATCTATTTTTTCTCTCTCTAGCAATCTCTAAGTGTAATGGTCTTTAATATTTGCTATGCTGTTATTCTAATTTATTGAATGTCAGAAAAGTGTGGAATTTTACAACTAGAGCCTTATTTTGTTCTGCCTTTTATTGGAAACATGAACAATACGGATACTCAAGTTTTAAAACATTAATAATCTAAATGAAGTAAGCTTCATACATCATAAAAAAAAGCATAAAGAGAAACACACTATAGTGATTACACACTTTTACATAATTTATAATCCATTTACTTTCATTACCGCACATCCATCTATAAAATGATCGCCTGATTACTTCAGTCACACGTCACCATGGCACTCCTGTCAATCATTCAGGGCTCCTCCCACAAAGAGATGAATAAAGGCTGTAATATTTACTGTGTCCAAAACACTACAGCCTCTTCTTGTTAGGTTGAAAAAGAAAGAAAGAAAGAAAGAAAGACAGAAAGAAAGAAAGAAAGAAAGAAAGAAAGAAAGAAAGAAAGAAAGAAAGAAAGATTAATATTTAAATATTTAAATAAAAGCATCAACAACATGTGTCAAGAGGAAAGGCTAATAGATTGGGTTTTGTCTCTATCTAGTGGGTATTCTTACTTACTGGAAGATTTTCATACAGAGACGAGTCCAGTTCGGGTTTACAATCACCAAGTTGAGCAGCCTTTATGAATGAAGACAAAGTAAAAACAGGAGTGGGTTATTTAAATGTCCATATTCTTAGTCAATATAGATATGTTCACACTGACATTGAGCGTTTAATTCCTTTTGACTAAAGGTGAAGAGAGTTTAGTCTTCTGTAGGAAACACTTACCGTTACATTCTCATACACAGGATCACTCATTTTAATATTATAAGCGTTGTGTCTGTCATGATCGGGTCTGGAATGATTCATCTTGGACATTAAAGAAAAAAAAGAATAAAGAAAAAATAAATAACGTCTATAAACAACTCACTAGAATAAGTTTCTGCTACATTCAGACTTTAAATCGTTTAGATACCAATTAATTTCCCTGATCAGTAAACTTCTGATAATTATTCTCACCTGTGATTCCTGTGTGTCATTTCTCTTTTTCATCCTCCTGGTTCCCCTTTAAAGACAGTGATTTGACACAATTACAACCAATCAGATTCAGAAATTATTTGATGTTTAATACACAGCTATGATTTGAACTAATGATATTTCTCTAGGATGTGGCACTGCCGTTTTGAATGTGATGAAATCTGGTCCATCTTCAGGATTTATGGCAGTAATGAGCTTCAGATTTCATTATTCAATAACTAACTGAGTGTGGAAAGAAAAAATGGGAAATTCTGCATTGGCTCACGTTCATCACGACCAGAGACAAACCTACATTAAGTGCGTGGGTCCCAGGGAAAATTAGTTAATAAAGATATTTTTTTAACATAAACATAAAGTGCTTATTTTTTAATTAACAAAATGTCAATCTTCATCTTTATAGTAGAAGATACAATACAATCTTCATATTTATAATGGACAGTCACCATAAAAACTGCGCTTTGTGTGGTGGTGACAGGAACTGTAACGGTCATTAGCTGGAGTGCCCTTGAGAGCCACCAGAGGGCACACCACATCAGACTATCATGATTCACTCACAACTACATTTCCCATCATTCTCTGCCTGGACTCATCATCCTTGATTGCATCCACCTGTGTCTCATTATCTGGTTTAGCTCACCCCATATAAGCCTGGTTCCTCCTATCACTCACTGTGAAGTTTTGTATGTTGTTGTGCTGCATTTCTGAGCATTCTCCCTGATTTCATTATCTCTTGGTTCTTGGATTTTTGCCTGTTTCTTGGATTCCCTTTTTGCGACTGACCCTTGTTTGTTTGTTTGCTTGGACTGCCTTCCTGTGCTTGACCCTTTGCTAGTGGTGGGCAGATCGAGGCTTCGTGAAGCAATGAAACAGTTGAACCAAATGGTCCATATTGTTTCGAGGCTTCGAAACAATCCGACACCCGTCTCAACGGTGACACCTAGTGGTCACTTGCAGGTGTTGATCTGAAACAACCTTGACGAGCCATTAAACAAATGTGTTGTTTTTTTATTATTGTATTTTTCTAATATGTGAAGCTTGTAACCTATAGGCTCCTCACTGTGCATAATGTTATTTTGGTCCTGCAAAATGAATATTAATAAAAGAAATCAAGCCACAATGTCTCACTTTTTTAGAGATTTTTATTAAAAAATATTAATTTCTCTGCTGTGGAAGGACTTAGCCTACTTCTTTTTTTACAGAAAATTTCTCCAGCCTTTGAAAAAATCCTCTCACAAGGGACACTTGTTGCTGGCATGCAAAGATATTTTTTAGCTAGGACATAGAAAATGAGGAAAGATTACTGCTCTCTCTTTCCAGTAAGTTAGTGGATCATGAGTTCTGGGCAAATACGCAAATTTCAAATTCTCCTCAAATGGCGCATCATGGATGATGTATTGTTGCAGTAGGCTAGCAGCCGATCACAATACACACATCTCACTTTATTTAGGGTTTCTAAACGGAAATGCTCCCACACCACAGATGTACGGCATCTCTTCTGGGGAGCCTCCATTTTATCTATCTATCCAAATGAATCTATGTATCTAGATATATATCTATAATTATCTATGTATCTAGATATAATCTATCTATGTATCTATATATGTATATATCTATAATCTATCTATGTATGTATATATGTATCTATAATCTATCTATATATGTATCTATATATTAATCTAGCTGTCTATATATATTTATATCTATGTATCTATTAATGTGTCACTATATGTATACTCTGTCTGTCTCTAGCCTATCAGTCAATGTGTTGTGTAAATTTAAATGTAAGCCTAAATAGCCTATAACTAATCAAATCGCACTGTCACTATATCACCAAAAATCCGCTATCTCAAAATCAAACTCCTCTCACAAAAACCCACGAGGTCAATATGCGTTGATTTCACTTTTATACAGATGTGCGATTGTGTGGTCTGTTCCCGACCGTGTCAATCAAACGCTGATTCGGCGGACCACACCTGATGAAACACTTAGTGAAACACTTCGAGGCTTCGTTTGGCCATAGTCACGTGACATGGGTGTTTTGAATCACGCTTCGGATCAGTGTTTCGAAACATCTGCGCTTTGGGATCTCGCAAAGCTTCGGAACGACTGTTTCGCGTCAGCCATCCCTACCCTTTGCTTGTGTTTGATAACGATTCTGGATAACCTGTTAAATAAACTGCATTTGGATCCTCAACCTTGTCTCGGAGCAGTTCGTAACAGGAACAAGCTATTTAATCTTTATTTTATTATTTTATTAGTTCATGACGTCTCGCTGAATTAACAACTTTCTTATTCATTTATTCATTCATTCACACACACATCTTACCAAATCACTAACATCGTAATGATCACTGCAGCTCCACAAACCCCTCCAATGGACATGTATAATATCACCAGACGTCCTGCAACTGAGACAAAAGAGTAAAACATCTGAACAGATTCATTTAAATCACTTTATAAAGAGTAATGTAAGTATATGAGCCGCTCTACCTTTACCTGTGACAGTTACAGCGTCTGATCTCTGAGATCCATGTTGATTGTGAGCCTGACAGTAGAAGCGTCCACTCTGTAGTGCACTGAAACTCTGTCCAGATCCAACAGCTGAGGTTTCATTCTCCTTAAACCAGCTGAAGTTCAGAGCAGGAGGGTTTGAGTCACTGATGCAGTTCAGAGTCACTGAATCTCCCTCCACTATTACACCAGATCCACTCATCAACACTGAGACGCTCCTGGGAGAGTCTAAAAATGACACAAATTAAAACCTTAAATCATCTAATTCAAACACGATCTCCTAATCTTAAAAAGAATATATGAATCTGTACTCACACATGACATTGAGCTGAACAGCAGGAGAGATGTGAGTGTGTCCGTCTACAGCACAGCTATATCTGCCTGAATCCTCTCTTCTGACTGACTGCAGCAGGAGTTCATTGTTTCTGTCTCTTCTCTCAGTTAATGGCTGTGAGTTTCTGTACCAGATGAATGTTGCTCTGTCAGTCAGAGCGCAGCTGCTTTTACATCTCAGATTGACTGAATCTCCCTCTGTCACTCTCTCAGGAGACTCCACCTGAAGATCTGAACACAACACACACATGATATCTAGTGCTGCTGTCATACACTGATTATTATTCAACATTATTCACAGAAGAAGAGAAAAACCTCATCAAAGTCACCTGTGACAGTAAGAGTCCCTCCAGATTTACCAATCCATTTTCCATCTTTATCAGTGATGAATCTGAAATAGTACATGTGTGAATCCTTCAGTGTCACATGACTCAGTCTGACGGTGCAGTTCTGCTGTTTATCTCCCAGATACTGAAGTCTACAGTGGGAGAGATCTGCCTTGTCTAAATACCCACACTTGCGGTCTTTGCACTTGACCACTTGTCTACTTGCATGACGTATTTCCTCTATTTGGCCCAAGTGTTTACAGAGCTTTTATTTATTATACTTTTAATACTTTGCATTTTAAAATAAACGTCTACATGTTTGTTCAGTAGTCGCTGTGTAACTAACAGAAGACACACATTTAAAATTGTGGTTGTCGTGGAAAATTGTGGTGCTTCTAATTAAGTGTTTAAAGGAGAACTCGGTAACTCTAGCGAACTCTTGTCACTTCTTCGCTGATTTTCCCTTTTGTTGTCGCATGTTTTCCCCACGAGCTCCCCCTACAGCTGTGGGGGGGTGTATATTTCACAACACAGTCGTAAAAAACTCATTTGCGGCGGCCTCCTCCCCCTCTCTACCGCTGCTCATGTGCGTTTGTTTTGATCGGAGCAAGCCAACTGTATCGTGTGGAGCTATGTCTACCGAGGTGGGTCATCTGGTAATACATCATACATGCGTGTGTGTTTATGTCGAATTGCCGTAAAGCAATTTGTGTTTCGCGCTCGTTCTCGTTCTAGTTCTCGCTTATCACGAGACTTCCAATTTCTAACTTGCCGGGACGGTAGTGTTGCAAGTTGCAAGGTTGGTTTTCCGCCTGGGAACGCTGGGGGGAGCGGGGAAAGTCACCAATATCACCAGAACAGGTTGTTTAACCATCCAAATGATTTCTAGACAGTTTTATTAAGTTAAAAAAGTTACCAAGTTCTCCTTTAAAACAGTTGCAAATGTTGTACAAAACAGGCCTACACATACAGTACCATACTCATCTTTGCACCAATAAAATGTGCAACACTTTATGTTTTTACTACCAAATTATATGTATCTAATTAATTTAAATTACAGTGGGATGTTTTCCTCGACATCTCGCGATTTTGGGGCACATGAGTTCCCGAACATAATGCATGATGGGATACGCTTACCCTTGAAAACTCCGAAGTGGTATTGGAGATAGTGTGGGTTTAGTGTGCATTAAGGGCACTGCACTTTGGCATTTTTAAGACATAGGACAGTATTACGCACTTACTTTCTGTCGCGTGCACGCACTCTCAAGTGGCCAAGACCACAAGTGTGGGTATTTGGACAAGGCAAGAGACTGGAGACGAGCGATGAGTAAGCAGGTCAAGTGTATGTTTTTACTACCAAATGATATGTATCTAATTCATTTAAATTACAGTTACAGAACTTTGTTTTTGGTTTATTTTAAACTAATAATAGCACTAGCCTCAGCCAGCCGACTGGCTGTCCTCTTTCTTCCTTATCAACAAACTTTGCTACTTATTTGGGCAAGGTAAGAGAGACGGTGAGTAAGTAAGTGCATAATGATAAACATCTGTGTCTTGTTGCAGTCATTGGCATGGAGAGACCGGATAAAAGCCACTGGGAAACTGGGAGATTCTGAGAGAGAGTGGGCTGAGGACTCGTGCGCTGTGTCTGATCCAGAGCAGACTTTATGCTACTTTGATCTACTGAGAAATGTCTGTAAGCTCAGAGAACACGTGTTTGTTTTTGGTTTATTTTAAACTAATAATAGCACTAGCCTCCGTCAGCCGACCCTGTCCTCTTCCTTCCTTATCAACAAACTTTGCTAAAGTGTCAGACTATTCTTGGAACTACAGATGAAGACACTAGCTCAACATAAACCCCCTGTATCTTGACTATAGCTGCACATGCACAAATTGAGCACCATCTATTCTGAGATTGAACAGAGAACTAAAAGAGAAATACGCTCTAGTTCTTAGCTTAAAGTCAAACAGAAATCAATGACCCAGACAGCAACATAGTGTCGGCCCAGATCCGGCCCACATCTGGACCGTGCAAACTTTATTTATGCAAGAAAATGACAGCAACCATCATTTTTTCACTGCTTGAGTACGAAACTGTCTAGAGCCTTTCCCCGTCCCCTTTGATTGACAGCAGTTTCATTATACAGTCAGCCTGTATTATACAGTTACTTGTTGTTAAAAGATTAAAGTTTTAAGGTGTTTGTCACCAACATACAAAACACTGCTAGATAAAACATTGTGCTATTGGACTTTTGATTTTAAACCATATAGTTACTGAGACACAGCCCTGTGACAACTAGCCCCAACCAATCTCCCATAAATCCCCCACACTTAAGATATTTAACAGAACAGTTATAAAATCATGCTCTTACCCGTTTCACCAACACCCGTGACCAGTGACAGCACTACAAATGATCAGGATGAAACCAGTATTGGCGTTTTCACACTCTGAATGACACGTGATTAACACATTATACTTTCACATGAGCTTATGACACCTCAACTAGTGCAGATCGAGCAGAGGAAGAGTTTTAACAGACAACATTAGACTAAAGGCATACACATTAAACTGAGAGAAACTTTATATCAGTCATGTTTTCAAACTTGGGAATATCTATATTTAATCAGTTGCATATAGATAGTAATGACAAGTAACCTGTTCTTAAGAAACAGAGAAAATAATTGCTTGAATAACTTTACTTTATTTTGCATATGCAGACCAACTATCCTAGCTTGTAAAACACTGGAAGGTATTGCAGTAGCAGTGACGTCAAAACACACATTTCATCTCCAGCATCGCCAACTGTGCATTTGATAAACATCCAATTTACTGATTTATTAATACCAATCTGGAAGTTGAATAAACAAAGAACTTAAAACACACTGATGAAACAGAATTGATTAATCTGAATGTTTTTATCATAAGAACTTTTTCAGCGGCCTTGTTCTTCTTGAATGCATCACGTCTCTAAAAATATTGTTTCCTCTTTAGTAAGTGAAACTTCAGCATCACAGTGTGATCACGTGACCTTCATAAGCGAGACGCTGAGGGACGTCACACAGAAGAGGAAGAGGAAGAGGAAATCAGTCCTGTCAGAGTAACGCTTGAGGCCTTTTTCACATACCAAATATTGCAGCTCTAGTAATGGAAGTCCTGCCTTCTAAATAAAAGATCCAAATTGGTAATCATGTCACTGTAACTGCTGTTAGGAGCTCAGATTTCCATAGAAACAGTTCTGAGATGCAGGTTCAGGACTGCACAGGTGAATTGGCTGGACAAACCTGAAATAAATGCTTTTTTTTTAAGCTATTTGAGCATCAGAAACAACATTTATGGATCATGTCAAATTTTAATGCTAATTTGAAATGTTATTAAAATGTGATTTTGACCAGTGGTTCCCTTTCGAAAAGTAACTCGCACTGCATCATGAGATGCTTATGGGGAACGCCTCAGCGTGACTGGTATCTGAAGCAACTGTCAAATCACAGCAATCTTATTGGCCAGCGACAGCCTATGACATCATACTAGTGCGACCAGGAAGTATATAAGAGGCGCCTAGGGAACATGTCAACCTCTTTTCGTCTTCAGGGACTGATTGTGTTTAAAGCACTGTAGAATCAGGTAAAAACAATGTATGAGAAACACTTCAAGCAGTGTGTCGACCCGTGGCCAAGGTTTTTGACAAACGGTGACATTGTGCATGTATTGTCTGGGCAAATAGCCCACTCGCACAGTTCTCGAGGGAGTTGTTTCATAAATGTGATTAAAACTCATGAAAGCTTGTAACTGAATTTGACAAGCATCTGTGCCCAGTTGCTCAGGTCCCTCTCACGCCCTCTATGCAGCATCTGGTTGAGGGCGAAGAGGACGAGTCATCTGAGCCCTCGCAACCTTCCTGCCCCGCTTATGAGGAGCAGTTTGGGGGTTATGGAGCGTGCCGGTCAGGCAGACTACAGCTGTCTTTGAAGCGCTAGGGAAGAGACCGCAGATTGCAGATTGGACAAGCGGTTCCTTTCCGGGCATAACCCTCCAGCTCCAATGAACCTTCCATTCCTTCCCGATCTCCATACTGAGAACACGTGGGCATGGAAGAAACCGCATTCTGCCCGCATCCACCAACATAGACATGCAAATTATGCAAATGTCGAGGGGATGCAGGAGCATGGATACGTGGCGATGCCAGTCAGGTTGCTTGAGACCTATGCTCCCCTTGCTTAAAGGGTAAAAGGCGCTAAGCTGAGTACAACGCTTGTGTTGGCAGTGTGAGTGAGTACAGAATAATTTACTCCGGGTCGTTGAATTATTTGAAAAATAATGCACACCCGAGGTGGTTATACGGTCACGGCGAAATTTCGGGTCTGCATTATTTTTCAATAATTCAATGGACCATATAGAGTCAATTCTGTTTAAACTATGGTTACCACATCTCAAAACATTGTTCAGATGATGTATTTCAAGACATTTGTCAGGTTTTTGTCCTTAAAACGCTCGGGTTGAGGACTATGGGATTACCGAAAAAAAAACTTTTTGGACTTTGACTTTGTTTTTAATACACTGCATGTTTTACTAATTGTTTTCACTTTTTTTTCTTTTGCTGATCTGTACTTACAAATGCACTTCCAGAGTTTTTATTTACAATTCTGAAGTTTTCGTTTACGCTCTCTGAGTTTTCGTTCACCATTCAGGCACATAACTGCCGTGTGGGCGGGGCTAACAGCGGTGTGTTCTCATTGGCAACAGAGTTTTTGATTGACAGATGCTTGACCTGGAAGTGAAGTCGTCAGTGTTGTGTTTACATGTGAACGTATGTTAGCGGCTTCCCATTTAATTTTAGTTATATAAAGTTAGTTTACGTACACACTTCTTTTCTTCAGTGATTCTGCTTGTTAACAGCTTATAAAGGCTGAAATGACTCCATATTTAATATACACAGATTTTGTGGCTCAGATAAGGTCAAGTTCTGGTTTATTTCTTTACTCTCTGCTGACATGGGGCATTGCTATGGCCTGCTTGTGGCTCAAATCTGGCAAACAGGAGTGAGCCATCCAAGGGCCGTCATTCCACGCTGCATGTGGGCCAGATCATCTTTCCATGCGTGCCAGATGTGGGCTGGATCTGGGACGTCAGAATGTTGCTATGTGGGTAGTTCTGTAGGTGATGTTTGGGAGGAACTAGGACAATCCAACATTCACTCCCTGGCTCTGTTATTTCTGTCCATTGATCAACACTAAGCCTGTGACAGCAGTTGGCAGCTGCTGTGCTCTTGCGAAGATGCTGAATGTTGTGACGGTACTCTCTACTTCCAGAGTCCACAACATAAAATCTTGGGGCACAATGTGCTTTCACTACAACTCCAGGAGACCACTTGTGACTGCCAGGGTGTGGTTGCACCCTTACTTCATCTCCAGGCTTCAGTACAGCACGAGGGCCACTTGCCCTCTTGCAGTCGTAGTAAAACTTCTGAATGCTTTTGCTTTCATGTAGTCGCCATTTAACTTTGAGGGGGTCGTACACTGCTGGCATGAGCAACAGACGAGCAGCATGCAGGTTGTAGGGGGCCGTCTGCTCATCAGCAGTTGAGCTGGTGATAGGCCTACTGACTCTATTGGCGTTGTTCTGTAGTCAAGCAGTGCAAGGTGTTATTCTGGTGCCTTGGACCAAAGTTTCTTAACAGTCTGGACTGCATGCTCTGCCTCAGCGCTGGAGTGTGGCATGTGTGGGGACGATGTATTGTGCATGATTCCATAACTTTGGCAGAAATCCTTGAATGCATCCGCTGCATATTGTGGACCATTGTCTGTTTTTGACCATTGTCTTTCAGGAGCTGCCTCAGAGAAGCGTCGACTTTGCTGAGGTTTGGCAAGAATTTTGACAAGTCGTTGACGAAACCCAGGAAACGACGGACACCATCCTTGTCTGCTGGTTTTGGCATGGATTTGACAGCCTCTATCTTTGCATGGTCTGCCCTCAGACCATCTGATGTTATCAGGTGTCCCATGTAGGGCACAGAAGATTGCTTGATGTGGCATTTGTCGAAGTTGAGAAGTTGAGCTGCCTGAATTACTTTGCGGAGGATCTCATCATGGTCCTTTGCTGAAGGTGCTGCAATGAGAATGTCGTCCATGACACTGATTGCTGGAAAATTTGCGGTGAGCATTTCAGGCCAAAAGGAAGTCTAAGCCACCTACAGTATATCTACCAATGGGTGTGTTAAAGGTTGTCAGAAGTGTTGATGCTTCATCTAGTTCTATTTGCAGGAAGCCAGATTTAGCATCCAAGACCGAAAATACTTTAGCATCAAGTATTGCAGAGACTACCTCTTCGATGGTGCGTATTGGGTAATGTTCTCTCTTTATGACCTCATTTAAGTCACTCTGGTCAATGCAGATCCTTATCTTGCCTTTATGTACAGCTGCTACCATCGAACTCACCCATACGGTCAGTTGGTTCCACTTTTGTGATGTATCCATCTTTAAACCATCTCTTGAAGTTTCTCTATTATTATTTTTTTTCAGTGCAGCTGGTTGATGGCAGATAGGCCCAATTTTAATTTTGTATTTGCCCAGCAAGGTTCCAGTAGTGTGAGTTAGCTCTGGATAATCATCTAGTCCAGCCGGCACATTTTATTTTGCTGTCATCTGACTGGAATGCGTCTTTTTATTTTCTTTCTTAGTAGGCTGCAGTGCAAGCCGCGTAACTAAACCTAAGGCTTCAGCTGTTGCACCACTGAGCACATTTTCTTGAGAATAGTCCACAATCTCGAATTCTGCCGATACCTCAGTATTCTTGTAATGAATCAGAAGATCAACCGCAGCTATTGGCCTTAGCTTGTGGTTAGAGTAGGACTTTAGCACTCGATTAGAGCATTTAAGCTCACCATTGTGCAGAAGTGCCTGATAATTGTTTAAAGTCAGAGTGTTACATTTAGCACCAGTATCAATTCTGAATGGTACTTTCTGAGACAGAATTTCAATGTCTGCTGTCCACTTATCATCACTCTGCTCTTCTGTTTGTGTGACATTTATGCTCAGCATCTCCTCACCTTATGTTTCTGGTTGCAGCTGCACACTGACTGTGTTCACTGATCTTTTGCGACATACTGCCACCCAGTGGTTGGGTTTGTGACAGTATGAGCAGACAGAGCCTTTTGCTGGACATCTTCCTTGATTCCATTTATGTTGTGGGTCTTTGCCACAACTTGAACAGTTTTTGGTCGGTTTGCATGCATTTCTTTTTGCACATATTTTGACCGATTTTTCTGATAGGTTTTCTTGTTTGCAGTTTGGTATTTTGTTTTCACCTTTACTGCTTGCACTTGAGATTCTTCTTCTCTGACTATTTTAATTTGCTTCTGTGACAGTTCAAATTGCTGGGCGATTTCAATTGCTTTTGGTAGTGTTAAATCTTCTCCTTTGTCTAACAGTCTCTCTTGGACGCGCTTTTCTCTGACACCCGATATTATCGCATCGATCTAAATCTCATTTGGATAAGCATACTCGCAATCCATGAGCCTCAAATCCTTCACAAAGTGTTTAAAACTTTCAGTGACTCCTTGCTTTTTTTTTTTTATAGCGGTGTCTGGCTTTTCTCTTGTTTTTTTCTCAGGCTTACATAGTTGGCAAATTTATCCAGTCTTCTTTCTCACCTTCGCCCCAGTGCAGTCTTATATATCTCTCTGCCTTGCTCGCCGATCCACGTGCCCAGCCAGCCTG
The DNA here is from genome assembly GCF_965113295.1 of Leuciscus leuciscus. Taxonomy (NCBI): domain Eukaryota; kingdom Metazoa; phylum Chordata; class Actinopteri; order Cypriniformes; family Leuciscidae; genus Leuciscus; species Leuciscus leuciscus. Next base: position 58,253,757 of record NC_138727.1, read on the forward strand.
CACGCTGCTTCACTGTTTGCTCCGATAGCGGGCCGTCAAAAACGAATGTGACGCGGCTCCGAAATCTTTCGAACTCTTGGTACAAATCAGGAACATCCCTGTCGATCTTAGGGTGAGGGTATTTGTCCAAATACCCACACTTGCGGTCTTTGCACTCAACCACTTGTCTACTTGCATGACGTATTTCCTCTATTTGGCGCAAGTGTTTACAGAGCTTTTATTTATTATACTTTTAACCCTCTGAGGTCGAGAAACGCGCCGACGCGTTTTGCTGGATTTTTTTCACATAGCAGCAACATAAACTTAAATTACTCCGTCATTTATGGTTATACAGAAAAAAGAAATATAAAAAAATAATCTGTGATATTTCTACTTTTGTATGTGTCCACTTACAATCAAATCAAAACATTGTGCTTTTGTAAAATAAAGAAAATAAACAGGGTGTGTGTTCTGCCTCTCCGTCGCGGTGAACTTTTTTTTCTTGAGCACGTCTATAAACTGAAACAAAACTCAGCGAATACTTCTCACACATTTATGAGCCATATACCTTTATACACATTTAAGTGTGTACTTTTAAATGATCGGATTCAAACTGAAAACAAATATTCTCTGTTTAAGTAATTTGTATAAAACCAACAGGATGTCCAGTATCTCAAACGCTTGCTAATTACTTTTTAATTCGACACGCCCACTCGCGCAAAAGAGATTCACATGCAAATCTCCACATGGGACGCGAACGCCCTCGTTACCTCAAACACAAAACACCAAAACACTTCACAAGTCTCTGCTTTTCGTCGAGTTTGGAAGACACATCTGAGCTTACATTGGATTTACCCCCAGAAGAAGAAGAACGCGATTTGAAGACAAGAAAGATGTAAGGTAAGAAATTCTTACTTATTAGTTTATGGTATTGTTGCATAAACTTCACATTGCAGTTGAACTGTTGCTAGATATATGGTGAATATTATACTATTTAGACCCGTGTTTCCTGTTAAGTACTGTTTGTGGATATCTGCTCAAACATAGATATGTATAACCATAATGTTTAATATTTTGGAGCGCGATGGCGTTTGAATGTATCATATTTTGGAGCGCGCTGTGGGTTTGAGTATCATATTTTGGAGCGCGATTGCGTTTGAAAGGAAAAATGCACCAAACATTAGGCTTTATGTTTTTACTATTATCTCATTTCATGTCATCATAACGAATGGAAACATTTGAAGTAACATATGATAATCAATATATTTTTCTCTAGCGTAGTTGTTCTTGAAATCTTTTGGAAGATTTAATTTATTGTTATTATTATTTTATGCAGCACTGCGTAGCCTATGCCTACAAGGCACAACAAACCTGGTGTTCATTATATATTGTTGGAAACGTGTGTGTGTGTGTGTGTGTGTGTGTATTCTGTGAATTTTAAAAAGAAATTTTAACCAGAAAAATCTAAAATCTATTCCCAAAATCATGCAGCCCTATAGTTTCTCTTGATATCAGGATGTTCACAGTTTTTTCTTTTTTTTTTTTCTTTCAGGGACCAGATGCAACTGAGTCCTGCTGACTTCAACATTCACATGAGTCTCTGTACATGAACATGGTAAAGTGAAAATCAAACACCTTGGAAATGAAAGGTATGTACAATGTTTTTAGGAATGGCACAAAGGTCTCTGTCTTTGGATCATTGTTTTCAATGTGCTCTTTTGTCATTTGTATTTTTGGATTGTGTTGTGTTGTAAATAAATCCAAACAATCTAAAAGCCATTCTTTTTTAAATCTCCTCATTCTTTGTGCAAGGTTGCTCTGAATGACAGGGCCTGATCGCTCCTAATAGGGCAGTTAGGGGAGTGTCTTTGTCTTTCTCAGGTGTTAAAGGCTTACATATTAATGAGATGATCACGCCTCTTCGCATATGGCTTTGTCACACAAAACACGTCTTAGAAATTTTAAATCAATATATTGTCTTATCTGAATGAGCAGTCAGGGTGATTTTCACATAGTTTTGGAGCAAATATTCTAGGCTATGTCATACAATTTTCAAAAGTCTTGTGAATAAATAATCAGTATGGGTTTCATGGCCTTATTTCAGTGAGAATTTTTTTTTGTATTTTCACAAACCACGCATAAATGTCATTATCTCAAAACTACAAACTTTTACATACATGCTGCTGATATATTATTGTAGCAGAGTTTGTGCTGAATACAGTGTAATTAGACTTTAGCCATGAAAATGTCACTAGTAACAGAAAAAAACACAAATGTCAGAGCATGTCAGACCACCTCCAGGGCCCAGAAAACAGCTCAGACCTCAGAGGGTTAATACTTTGCATTTTAAAATAAACTTCTACATGTTTGTTCAGTAGTCGCTGTGTAACTAACAGAAGACACTAATTTTAAATTGTGGTTATCGTGGAAATTCTTAATACGAATACAACCTACTTAATCTGACTTCTTCACCATGGACAATTTAAACACTTGCAGTTGTTAAAAATAATAACTACAATAGCTTGAGGTAATTCCCTGAATTACTTGAATACTTACAATACAATACTTCCCTGAAGTAAGGTGATGGCGTCCTGTCAATAAGCTACTATCACTACCTCAATCACACTCGAGCTGTTTCTTTTGTTGTCTTCTGAGCATAGAATCTTTAGTACTTCTATTACTACCTTTTTTTTTTTTTTTTTTTGACATTTGGAATGAATTACAATGTACTATTAAACTGGATGAACTGGTGCCTTTACGGCATTTTAGATGTTTGCTTGAGGAACATTTTATTACTGACTGTGTTTGTTTTTTGTGATTGTGTTGGCTTTTCTTTTTAATTGCTTTTAACTTATTTTGCTTGTTTACTGTACATTGTATTCCTGGCTGTATTTTTTGTGACGTACACAGGTCGTTGCTGTAAATGAGAACTTGTTCTCAGTCAACTTACCTGTATAAATAAATAAATAAAATCACACATAGATGTTCTGTTGTTGTCTTTTGAGCGTAGAATCTGTTTCTCAGCTGTTATGTTATTCCTGAATAGAAAGATACATGTACATTTATATCATACAGTTGAGTAAAAATCAATGTCACTCAAGCCTTCTTCACTGTGATTTGTTCTGGTGATTGGTTTGTAATGATCTAAGCCAGTGGTTCTCAAAGTGTGGTACGCGTACCACTAGTGGTACACAGGCTCTCTCTAGTGGTACGCAGAGGAAACACTGAATTTCGACATCACCGGTGTGAGTAGAACGAGATTAACTGCTAAATTCAAACTGTGCTTTTTTTTTTCAACTAACGTGATCATTATAAAGGCGATTCAATGCTATAGCTAACAAATTTGTGAATATTTTGAATAAAAATAAATAAAAGCAGATCATCAGTCATTGAGTGGTTGTGGTTGCGTGACAAGCAATGACGCGTCACCATGGAAACAAAGTGATATGATAACGGTCGCCTTGAAAAGCTTATGCTTGGGGAGCAGCTGAATTTTTTTTAACTTAAGTGTGTGAAAAGGTTAAATATAAATGAATGTTAGGTGGATGATTAAATTATGAAAAGTTCAAAACTGCTATTGTGGCTTCAATCTGGCAAGAGAAGTTTGGATCAGGAGAAGAATGTTTCAAATACAAGAACTGAAGAGGATGAGAGTAAACCGAGCATTTAAGTACAATACATTTTCATTTAATCTGTAAGTTTTTATTTCACTTTTAGGTGCAATACATTTGAATTTAATCATTAAAAAAAATACCAGTATGTAAGCAGCACACAGTGCAGTGTTGATGTTAAAACTGTGTTGTTACAATGTTCAAAGTGGCTGACAACAATAAATATTCTTATTATAAATAAAACTGCCTGTTTTTTGAGCTGTGCATAACTGTAGCTGAATAGTTAGGCCTACTACGCTACTGTATTTTAATATTGGTCATTATGGTGGTACTTGGAGAGCTAAATATTTTCTGAGGTGGTACTTGGTGTAAAAAGTTTAAGAACCACTGATCTAAGCTAATCATATGACTGTTAGTTCTACTGTGTTAAGCACTTTTTGGTTAAGTATATATCGTCGCTGTCGGGCGGAAACCTCGTATGTCCAAATTTTGTCAATTTCATATTTTTTCACAAATCGATGCTATTGGTCAGTCCCCACGTGGTTCTGTTATTTTTACAAATTATTAACCAATCTAAAGTGTTCAAAATAGCTTGAGAGCAAATCTCGTAACTCCATTGGACACTTCAACTGTCTGAGAATCCTCGTAACTCCACCTCTTCTTCACTCCACGGCGGGAGCCTCGCGGCATTTTGTCTCCTCAGGATTGAAACTCGCAACGATTAAGAAACCCTCGTCGAGCAACATGTAAAGCAAGGCTTAACTCTGATTTTATCTGTGTTTAACTATGATATCAGTTATTGATGTATTTTAAATGTCTACGTATGTAACATCTGCATCTGCCATTCAGTCCTTCAACCGCCAGAGGGAGCCATCCCCTGAATACTGAATACTGCCACATCACTTCCTGTTCATATCAGTTATAAGCAATGTTGTTTGTACATCATGTTGCGAAGTATTGCCAGTTAACCTTGTCTCTTTCGAGTGTTTTGCTTATCCCTATTTTGCCTGTTTGTGACCACGATTCTTGGATTATCGGATTTGGACTTGTTTGCTATTCTGGACTGCTTCTACTGTTATCGACCTTGCACCTATTTGTTGGCTACGATACTCGCCTGGATTATCTATTTGTTTGTACTAAATAAAACACTGCACATGGATTCGAACATTCAACCGAGTCAGTCATCGTTACAGAATACGTCGCCTGATCAGAATCCAGCAGAGATAACGCAACTACAGGCTGCGTTTGCCTATCAGAATGAAAGGATCACAGATTTTCAAGGCCAACTTTCATCTCTACGGGCTGCAAACGAACATCTCACACGGTACATTCAATCTCTTCCACCGATCAGGCATGATACGGTAAGACTTTCTTTACCTGACAAGTTTGATGGCACTGCTGAAAGATGCAGAGGGTTTTTGCGTCAATGCACTATCTATTTTGAGAATCAGCCGGAGGCTTTTTCCAGAGATTCACTAGTTCACACTTACAAATAAGTTAGATAGAATAAATGCGTATTTGGCGTGCTGTCCGAGGAGAGGGCTCCGGGCTCGGTATTCGGCCCGAACCCAGAGTACTCCCCCCGTATTCCTGGCTGTAAAAGATTAAGCCAAGAGTGAGGAGTCGGGGTGGTGGAGGGATGCTGGAAAACTGTCAAGGAATATTAGGTGAGTTGACAGTGTGGATATATATATACTTCTTGTCATGCTGATTAGGGTAGACATAATTGTTTGATGACGAGTAGATTGGATTGATTATTTGAACGTGCTCCTCCCGAACTTTGTTTATAAAACATCATTTCACTAGTTCACACTTACAAATAAGTTAGATAGAATAAATGCGTATTTGGCGTGCTGTCCGAGGAGAGGGCTCCGGGCTCGGTATTCGGCCCGAACCCAGAGTACTCCCCCCAAAAGCTGCAAATAAAAGCCGGACAAGTTTAGATGGAGTAATGGAGCTCCTGCGGGAGCGGAATAGAAGACACTGCTGCAGAAGTGGAATAAGTTTGGACAGAGTGACAGAACTTCTGCGGGAGTGGAGTAGATTAGCTGAGGTAGACTTGATTAACTTGCTTTTAACTAACTAGGATCTAGATCAGTTGGGTGGAAAAATGGGTTCCTAATGGAGGAAGATGATGCTGCTGTGGTGTTTGGGAAAGACTTGCTTCAACGTGAATGAGGAGTTGTAAAGAATTTAGCTGATGAGGGTTCGTTGGGCTTCTTTGATATGGAAGCGGTTTGAGCGGATGTAACTTTTGAAGGCTTCCGATGACCAACGGCCAAGTGATTGGATCTGCTGCTGAGAGAGGCCTTTTTGAGCAGCTGTTGTTGCTGCGCCTATGCGAAAAGAGTGGCTGGAAAAGTGGTCTGCTGGGATGCCTGAAAGGAGCAAAACGGATTGAAGGTTTTTTTGGAACCAGAAACATGTAACAGGGTGGTTGGAGTCGTCTGCGAAAAGTGGGTCAGAAGGGGATTTGGACTGTGAATTCCTGAAAAGCAAGTAGGCTGAGAGAGTTTGGTATGGTTGGATTGGTGATGGGAGATTGAAGATATATATGAAATGGCCTTTCCTGGTTTGATCTGTCTTACTTTGCTTAATGAAGTAGGAGATGGTTTCGTTGTCTAGCACTGATAGATCTGTTGTTGTGGGGTGGATTTTTGGGTTGAAGCTGGAAGTGATGGTGAGTTCTGAGCATCTTAGAAAGCCGAAAAAAGCCAAAATGAACATTGCGTCCAGTGTGCGGGCTGTGTTGGTGGAATGGTAACCTCTGCGGAGGGTGGAGATGCATTTAGTGAGTATGTCTAACGTTATAGGTTTCCTGGCATCTGGGTGGGTGGGTTGGGTTTTTTGGATACCTTTGATGAGCATTGATGTCTGAGAATTTGCTATCTCTGTGGAGGGTGAACCAAAAAGGAGTTTGAGGAAGAATTGGATTCCGCTTAGATAACCCTTGATGGAGCCGGCTTTGAGGTTCTTGATGCTGTCGAGATAGGTTATGAATGAAGTGATGGTGAGCAGAGAAAAATTTGGAAAAGGCAGCTTGTATATGAAGTGAAAAGACTGAAAACACTTCCATGCGGTTAAGTAGGAGTGGAGGGTGCTGGTTGAAACGGCTTGAAGAATGGAATTAAGAGAGGCATCGAGAAGTGGTTTCAATGGGTGGTTTATGGGAATATCAGCTCTGAATAGTGAGGTACTGGGGTTGGAAAAGGGTCCGCATCTGGTGCCAGCAGCCTGAATTTCTGGAAAGCAAAACGAGAGAGAGAGTCAGCTATTTGATTTCTGGAACCTGGAACATGTTTGGCAGTTAAAAATCGCAAGCTGCGATCCAAATGAGGCGTCTTAGGAGAGGCATTAGTGCGGGGGAATTTGAGCGGCCTTTATTAATGCAATGCACAGTTGCTTCGTTGTCGCAGTGCACCATTATGCTGTTAGTTGACCATTCTTTTCCCCACAGGAAAGCTGCTACCACTAGAGGATACAATTTATGTATCCGTAGACGCGAACCAACGGCCTTGGTAATACCCTCCGAAACCAATGGAGGGGGCTGCGTCAGTAAACAGTTGGATATCCTCAGGGAGAGAAATCAGATCATTATAGAAAAAAGACAGGCCGTTCCATTGTTTAAGGAAAGTTATCCATAATGTAACCCAGGTCACAAAGGGTTAAAATAGAATGTTGTTTTAAAATAAAACAACAACAAATATTATTATGTAGAAAAATAATTATCTATATTATTCAATATTGTAATGATGCAGCACACGAGGAGGGATCCATTTGCAGCTTTATTTAGAGTGGTTAGACAGGCAGGGTAAAAGAACAGCAGACAGAACAACGGAGAGAACACAGAGCAGATCGGGGTCACAGGCAGAAGTCAGGGCAGGCAGCAAAAGGCAAAGTCCAATTAACAATCCGGGTAAAGGCAGGCAGAGAACAATCAGGAGTCGAGATACACAGTCCAAGGTCAGTAAATGAGAACAGCAAACACAGGAATAAACGCTCGGAATTGAAAGCCAGGGCAATGCAATACTTCGCAGAGAAGTGGAGTGTGGAAGTGGCTTTTATGTGTGTGTGAATGAGGTGCAGGTGTGTGTAATCAGTGCAGTGCAGGTGTATGAAGTAATCAGTCCAGGTAGATGCAGGATGGGAATTGTAGTCTGAGTAAATATGATAGTCCGGTGTGGAGTGCCCTCTGGTGGCTCTCAAGGGCACTCCAGCTGGTGACCGTTACAAATATAGTATTAATAAAGAGAAAGAAAGAAATTTTAAAATAATTTCAAGTTGAAACTAGTCAGAGTAACCTAAAGAGATCGCTAATTGGATGAAGTGAAAGTTGAGCCCTGCCCCTAGAGTCGAAAAGAGAGATGTGAGACGCGATGTGAGGGAAGCCATGCGAGAGCATTAGCTATATTAAAGCTGATAAGAGATAAAAACAAACTTTGATTATATTGAACAGAATTTCTGTAATGTTCTTGATCGGAAGGAAGACTTAAGCAGTGGCGATTTACTGAAGTAACAAGGCCAAATCGATGGGTGTTTAGGATAATCACCTACATTTTTCTCTTTTGTTTTTGGATTATATTCTCCTTGGTGAGTAACATTTTATTTATAAGATGTTGTTTTTGAATGTGAAACGAGTAATATGAATATCTGACTAATGTGCACGTATATACAATGGTAATTTGAATGACGTGAAATGATGCAATTGCTGTGAGCTGTGTACAGCTGTAAAGTGATGTGAATGTGTAAATGGTGTTTAATGTTGAAGGAAAACGTATGTATTTGTGTGAAGTTAGTTAGTTTTGTTTTTTTCTTATTACCGAGTTCATTACCACGAGGTGCTAGCTTGCTAACCATGTACATATATTTCAATATGTGTCAACCGCACGTGAGTTGATTAGCATGTCACGTTCTCTGTGTACGAGGAGAATGAAATTGATCAGACAGACATGTTTGAGTTTAAAATAGTTTATTAGAAATTGAAATGAGAAATGTTGACTGAATATTTGGAAAATGTGATTTAATGACTGTTGTTTTTTGGCTTTGTGTCTTCAAGGCCGGGTTTTTTTATTTATTTTTTTTATTTTTTTTTGGGCCTATGTGAGTGAATGTTTCATCTGCTGCCGATCCTGAGCTTCGGTAGTTGAGGTTGACGTCGAGGAATTGTCCTTGCCTTTTGCTGTGTGCGCATTGCGAGGACTGGCGAGCCAATCCCATCTGAATCGTACCTGGTGACATAGTTTCAAGCGTGAGGAATTGGTAGGACGAACCATTTCTTCTTTAATCACCTTTATTCTACTGGACTGAGCAACTTATTTTTATTTTATTTATTTTTTTGTCTCAACTTTCGGACTCGCTGGATTGAGAAACTGATTTTTCATGGACTAAGTCATTTTTTTTTTCTCTTCCTTGAATCTGAACTGAGATACTGATTATCTGAACTGAGATACTGTTTTTTTATTTTTTTTACACTGATTTTCTGAATTGAGACATTTTATTATTTTTATTTGACATTTCAATTGAATTAGACATACTGTTGTTTATATTGTGTTTTGTTTTTCCATTCTAATATTTCACTTCAAGAGTTACTAAGAAAAGAAATTCTAAAAAGATATGAAAAAATATAAATACTTTTCTTATGGTTAATACTTACCATTGATGTTTTGAGTGGTTATTCCCCTTTTGTTGCAGTAGTGTATTATATTTTTTTCCCTCCAGAGAGTCGTACTTAATCTTCTGTGACTGGTCTATACTTAGTTTAAACTTGTGATATAGGTTACAATAAACTGAGCTCATTGCAACATGAAGTAGTTAGGGAGATTTGGTCCTCTAGTGCGTGCACTGATGATGCGAGGAAGAGGAGATGTGAGATGAAAGGGCGGCCTTGCGGGATGATGAGCATCGCAAAGTTTAGGTGGCCGAGTAGAGAAAGTAGCTCTCGTTTGGAACAATGTGGATTTTCTAGGAGGGTGGATGCGACCAGAATAATCCTGTCGATTTTCTCCTTGGGTAGTGAGGCCTGGAAGTTAACTGAGTCCAAATTAATGCCCAGAAATTCGATGGATGTGGCTGGACCCAGAGTTTTATCTTGGGCGATTGGAATCCCGAGCTCAGCGAAGACTTTTTGGACTGTGAGAAGATGCGCGGCTGGGACAAGGTCAGGCGGTGAGATGATTAGGAAATCATCTAATAGATGAATTAAGTAGGGTATTGAGTAGTTATTGGAAAGAATCCAACAAATTGCTTCTGATAGCATGTCGAAAATATTGGGGCTGCTTTTGCAGCCAAAAGTTAAACGGACGGCGAAGTAAAAATTTTCTTGCCAGCGTACGCCGAACAAATGCCATGAATCTGGGTGAATGGGCATAACTTTGAAAGCAGAGGTGATGTCGACTTTAGCAAGCCAAGCGCCGTAACCTGCGTCTTTAATCAAGGTTATGGCTTGGTCAATGGTGTGATAATTAAGAGAAAATTGTTCCAGAGAAATAAGGCTGTTTATGCTTGGAAATGGGGAGTTGTGTGGGGCTGAGAGATCGATTATTAAGCGTTTCTTGCCTGAAAATTTTCTGGTAGCCACCCCAATGGGGCTGATGCGGAAACACTCGAAAGGAGGATTGTTGAAAGGACCAATCATAAAGCCTGATTCGATTTCTTTTTTAATCAGGATGTCGACTGCGTCGGGTTCAGCGAGCGCGGACTGGAGATTATCACATATGATACTTTGAGTGGGGAGGCTTTCAACGCCGGGTTTGAAACCGTGCTCGAGACCAGACAGTAAATAGTTGGTAAAATCAGTGTTGGGGTGGTGAGACAATTCAGAAGACAGACGAGAAATATTCACAGGAGTCGACAAGTAATTTTTTGAATCTTTATTTACGGACCTTTTAACAGGGCATATGGTGCGGGCATGAGCGCCGCCACAATAGCTGCAAACATGCAAATAACGGCAGCGTTGACGTGTGCAACGTCCTGAGTTGAAGTTATTGCAAACTTGGCTGTTGGATGTGAAATTTCTTCTTTTGGAATCGGAGTCGTTGAAATTGATGTTTGCTGGCCGTGGGACGTAACTGGTTGATTTTTCAGCTGGTGATGGATCTGGGCGGGGAGGAGGGTTAATCAAGGGACAAGCTGTGGTGGAGTGAGAAACGGATCTGCAAACCGCGCAGGATATGTTACGGCAGCCTAGGAACACTCTATTGTGTAGCTCTGTGTCTAGAGCGCCCCAGTAAGGGCACTGGTTCCACTGGGCTACTCGGACGGCGCACTTTGCAGAGAATAATTTATGGTAAGTGTAAAAATGGGTTCCTCCGTATGATAGCGCGAGTTCTGCGATTATCGCGAGATAATCGTTTAACTCTCTTCTCCTGTGGGGTAGTGCGGCACAAATTATTTCGCTATAACGGCTGAAAGCAATAGCAAATTCAGAGAACGAAGAATGCGGGATGAATTATTAACTGGGTTTTTTAGGGTGACTTCAAAATCGCCGCAGTCGATTTGACGGTTTGACACAGAGGGAGGAAGTAAAGAGAGAAGGGAAGATAAATCGATGTCCGCACCTGTGAGGATCTGAGCTCTGATGTTACTGGGAACAGGGGGCGGTTCCATAGCTGTAGCGTTTGGCGGGATGGGCATCGGCGTTGCGGAAAACAAAGTGAAAGGAGAACGATTTTGAGGAAAAGTGTTAGGAGGAAAAAACCCTGGGGCCGGGGCCGTTTGTGGAGGCAACCTCACACTTGGGTCGACCCCTGGAGCTTGTGGAGGAATGGAAAAAGTGGGAAAGGAAGGGAGCTGGGGAGGTAGAAATGGTGTCTGGGCCTGCGACTCTAGCTGAGGCAGCCTCGCGCTAGAGTCTGGAGGTGGGGCTGCAGGCCACGGACAGGGGAACAGGTTGGAAAAAGAGACAGGAAAATTATATGGTGGCTGAGCCTGCGCCATTGATGGAAGCATACTCACACTGCCGCCTGTCTCATTAGGAAATGGCGTTGAGACGGGGGGCGCGGTGCTGGAGAAAGCTGCGGTCTGTAGCTCGGCGGAGCGGAGAGGAGACTGGGGCCTGGCAGCGGCGGCTGAATCTGGGGCGCGGCTCAGGCTAGCAGAAGGCCTGCTGCGGCCTGACGCTCGCGGAAAACTAGGCCCTGCGCGAGAGGGAGTAGGAGTTTTCTGGGAACGTGCCTTTTTTCCGGATTTTGCAGATGGAGTGGATTTTGGAGACGGGAAAGCAGACTGGAGTGAAACATACAGGTTGTACAATTGTGCTTTATTCATTCTCCTGGAAAAATTAACATCAGCGCTGATTAGCGCTTGTCTCAATCCCAATACTGTCCATTTTTCTATTGCCGGAATGGTCGGTTGTGCTGAAGTGTAGGAAGAAGCTGGAGAAGGTGGTGGCAATCTTGATGGTGGAGGTGAGGGCAAGCCACGGCGCCTCGGGGTACGGGAAGCAGCTCGGCTAGGCCGGCGGCCTCGCGGTGTAGCTGGAGGTTCAGCTGCGGTGTCCTGTTGAGCCTGGGAGCTCGTTGCAGTGCTGGGAAACTGCGATGGATCCTGGGCAGCGAGGGCATCGTCATCAGACGGGAAGAGTTCGACTTCGATCTCTGACATTACGACAAATGGGCGGGACCAAATGCTGGAAAACTGTCTAGGAATATTAGGTGAGTTGACAGTGTGGATATATATATACTTCTTGTCATGCTGATTAGGGTAGACATAATTGTTTGATGACGAGTAGATTGGATTGATTATTTGAACGTGCTCCTCCCGAACTTTGTTTATAAAACATCATTTCAATCAAGTGCTCATTCATGATGTCACTGTTGACTGGAAAAGCCCTCGATTGGGCATCTGCTGTTTGGGATCATAACGACCAACTGAGAACCTCGTTTGGTTATTTCTCCCAACAAATACGAGAAGTCTTTGAATATCCCGCGGGAGGAAGAGATGTTTCTTTACAGTTGCTACAGTTACGTCAAGGAAATCGCTCAGCAGCCGATTATGCCGTCGAGTTTCGCACGCTTGCAGCACAAAGTGGCTGGAATGAGGTTGCGTTGAAACCAGTGTTCAAGCAGGGTCTGGGTCATACATTACAGGCTGAGCTGGCATGCAAGGATGTGGGTTCAGATCTCAGTCAACTCATCTCAATGGCTATTAAGGTTGATAATCTTCAACGTAATAATCTACCAAGTTCATTGGCAACTTCAAATGTTATCCCAGCTACCAATATTCAGGAACCAGCTGAACCCATGCAGATCGGATTCACCAAGGTATCTGTGGAAGAACGGGAACGAAGCAGAGTGAACAGGCTATGCTTTTACTGTGGTCAGCCGGGTCATCAGTGTCGTTCATGCCCTAGTAAACCAGTCCAAACCAAAGTGAGTACCCCATTGCCTATGATGTTGACTAAATGTTTTTCTCTTCTCATCACGCTCACATATGCTAATTCTTCTCAATGTCTTCCAGCGTTAATTGACTCTGGCTCAGCATTAAATCTGATTCATCATGAACTGGTCCATGAACTCAAATTACCTGTTATCCCTTGCATACCACCAATTAACATTACAGCCATTAATAGTCAACCTATTGGAAAAGGAATTACTCATCAAACTGTTCCAATTACCATCAAGATAGGCCTGTTTCACTCAGAAACCATCTCCTTGTATGTGACATCAACGCCCCAGCATCCGATAATCCTAGGAAATCCATGGCTGACCATTCACGACCCACAGATTTCATGGAGTTCCAAGGAGCTCACAAAATGGTCACCACCCAGATAGCAACATTGTTTCGGCCCAGATCCGGCCCACATCTGGCACTTGTGGAATGCGGATCTGGCCCACATGCAGCGTGGAATGACGGCACTTGGGTGGCCCACTCCTGTTTGCCAGATCTGGGCCACAAGCAGGCCATAGCAATGTCACATGTCAGCCAAGAGCAAAGAAATAAACCAGAACTGGACCTTATCTGAGCCACAAAATCTGTGTATATTAAATATAGAGTCATCTCATCCTTAATAAGCCTGTTAACAAGCAGAATCCCTGAAGGAAAGAAGAGAACAGAAAAAGAGACAAGCAGAAACACAAGAACTACAACTGACTTCAGCCACAGTCTAAGATGAAATCAACTGAAGAGAAAAGAAGACATTAAATCTGTGAAGATCTCAGCAGAGGAGGATTAAACACCTCCACAAACAGCATTACCAGCTTCACTTATTACTAACCAGACTGACTTTATTCCTGTCAGACGTCTACAGAAGTTTTTATTGATAATTAACAGAGGTTTAACTCTAATATGTTTAATTTGTAGTCACCATAACAGTGGTTAGTGTTTCCATTAGTTGGGCTCTTAACTCTTATTATATCTTTTGTCTTATTTGGCTGCTGTGACAGTGTGTTTGTCAAACACATTTACAGCAGCAAAGAAAGCTAAAGTGAAATGAGATCAGGTGATGATGGTTACCTGTTGATGGTTTTATAAACCTCATGAAATAACTTCATTCACTGATGTCTTTGGAATCTAACAATTGTGTTGATCCATTAATATCTTCACATCACAAACCCTGTGTTACTGCAGCATGAGATCCAGAAATATTATAACAATTTAGAAGACTTTATCAAGCATGAGCACCAAAAAGTCAGTTTAATAAGACGCACACAGACATCAACAATCAGCGTATGAATCTCAACAATGGTGACAATCAAAAGTACTTTGCTGCAATGCATGCTGGGTACCAGCATAGTACAAAACTCCCAGCATGCATTGCAACATGAATAAATTATGCAGCTGAATTGTCCTATAATTTTGTTTGATTCTAAATATTTGCTTAAATTTTTTGCTGTTGTTTCTGTTGTGAATTAGTAGCTTTTCAGTGATGTTCTGAATTATTCTTTTTATCAAAATATTTGTGATTGTCACCATTGTTGAGATTCATACGTTGATTGTTGATATCTGTGTGTGTCAGCTTAAGCTAATTTTTTTTATCTCATGTTTGATAAAAGCTTTAAACTGACTGTTATAATATTGCTAGATCTCATTATGCAGTAACACAGAGTTTGTGATATGAAGATATTAATGGATCAACACAATTGTTAGATTCCAAAGACATCAGTGAATGAGGTTATTTCATGACGATTAAAAAAAACATCAACAGGTAACCATCATCACCTGCTCTCATTTCACTTTAGCTTTCTTTGCTGCTGTAAATGTGTTTGACAAACACACTGTCACAGCAGCCAAATAAGACAAAAGATAAAATAAGAGTTAAGAGCCCAACTAATGGAAACACTATTCACTGTTATGGTGACTTCAAATGAAACACAGAGTTAAACCTCTGTTCATTCTCAATAAAAACTTTTGTAGACGTCTGACAGAAATAAAGTCAGTCTGGTTAGTAATAAGTGAAGCTGGTAATGCTGTTTGTGGAGTTGTTTAATCCTCCTCTGCTGAGATCTTCACAGATTTAATGTCTTCTTTTCTCTTCAGTTGATCATCTAAGACTGTGTCTGAAGTCAGTTGTAGTTCTTGTGTTTCTGCTTGTCTCTTTTTCTGTTCTGTTCTTTCCTTCAGTTATTCTGCTTGTTAACAGGCTTATTAAGGCTGGGATGACTCCATATTTAATATACATAGATTTTATGGCTCAGATAAGGTCCAGTTCTGGTTTATTTCTTTGTTCTTGGCTGACATGTGGCATTGCTATGGCCTGCTTGTGGCCCAGATCTGGCAAACAGGAGTGGGCCACCCAAGTGCCGTCATTCCACGCTGCATGTGGGCCAGATCCGCATTCCACAAGTGCCAGATGTGGGCCGGATCTGGGCCGAAACAATGTTGCTATCTGGGTATCCCGATATTTACCCTCGTTTTTTTTAGCAGCAACCATCATTTTTGCACTGCTCGAGTACGGGACTGTCTAACGCCTTTCCCGTCCCCTTTTGATTGATAGCAGCTTTCATTAAATAGTCAGCCTGTATTATACAGTTACTTGTTGTTAAAAGATTCAAATTGATTTTTATCACAAGTTTTAAGGTGAACATACAAAACATTGCTTGAGAAAACATTGTGCTATTAGACTTTTTATTTCATATAGTTAATGAGACACAGCCCTGTGACAACTAGCCCCAACCAATCTCCCATAAATCCCCCACACTTAAGATATTTAACAGAACAGTTATAAAATCATGCTCTTACCCGTTTCACCAACACCAGTGACCAGTGACAGCACTACAAATGATCAGGATGAAACCAGTATTGGCGTGAATTAACACTTTATATTTTAATATGAGCTCATGACAGCTCAACTAGTGCAGATCGAGCAGAAGAAGAGTTGTAAAAGACAACATTAGAAAATGTAATATTCAGCAGTCAAATATTTATGAATGACGACCGTTGCCGATAACAACACAGTATAACTATTTTCGCCACTGTTCATACTCCTACATACATTAGCTGTGCTCCTCTTCCTCCTCCCGCAAATGCCATGCACAAATAAGCTAATAATCAACTCATATCTGTAGGAAGCGCGTATTTTAAAGTGATTTCGCCCGTGTTTCCTCTGGCTGGCTAGAGTATCGCTCCGTGCGGGAGATTGAAAACCCTCAGTGGAGCTCGAGCGGTGGATTACATGACGCTTTGAGCGGGGAGGGGAATATCTGTCGCTCCGCTCCACCCATTTATACTATTCCAGTCCGGCTTTCAGTCTGTGTTTCGGTTAGTCACTCACGAGTTGCCTCTGTTGGAACTGTTTTCATCCAGAGCCGTTGAAAAACTGAGTTACGACATTCTCATAGACTGCCATGGGAACTTTGGAATGTGAAAGTAACGCGTGTCGTGGAGCAGCCGATAGTTCCAAACACTGATAGTTCCAAACACTGATAGTTCCTGCACTGAACCCCATTCATTTTCAGTGTTTCCGAAGAACGCTCGCTGGTAAGTTTACGAAATTACTGTATTTTTGACATTTTAACGCATTAGCCGTCCTCTCATGAATCTAGTCAGTAGTTGCAATTTATGTTGCCAGGAGGCCGTTCTGCCAACCCCGCCACCCTTGGTGCCTCAGGGCGCAGCAGTCTCCAATGAGCACATGGCTCAGTGTCACCACGACACTGTGTCAAACTCGCACCCTCTGAGGGGGGTTCAAAAAGAGTCAGTTCGGTTGTTTCCTGCCAGGATGCTTCAGGTCACCGAAGTGGCTGTTACAATAACACCAGAGGCCAGTCTCGAGAGACTGGTACCCTTAGTAGATTTTCGACCCTTAGTGGAAAAATCTGCCGAATATATCTCCATGGGTCCTGCAGATAATAGAGAGAGGTTACAGAATCCAGTTTTGTTCTCCTCCACCTCGTTACAACGGGGTGCTACTGGCATTAGTACATCCCGAGCAGGCTCTGGTAATGGAGCAAGAAGGAGAGTCTCTATTAGCGAAGGGAGCTATAGAGCAGGTGTACTCGCCCGACAGAGAATCAGGGTTTTACAGCCGCTACTTTATTGTTCCGAAAAAGGATGGGGGGTTGCATTCCCATTTTAGATCTCCGTCTGTTGTATCGTGCAGTCATGAAACTTTCAAGATGCTCAAACTCAAACAGATCGTGACTCATATCAGATCCGAGGACTGGATTGTCACGATAGATTTAAAAGGCGCTTACTTCCATCCTCCCTCAACAAAGGAAGTTCCTGAGGTTTTCTTTTGGGGGCAAAGAATATCATTATTGGGTGCTTCCATTCGGTCTAACTCTATCACCCTGCACGTTCACGAAGTGCGTAGATGCAGCTCTGGCCCCGCCAGGCTGCAGGGCTACGCATTCTGAACTACATCGATGACTGACTGATTCTGGTGGAATCAGAGCAGTTAGCGGTTCTGCATCGAGATGTCATCCTCGCTCAGATGAAGAAATTGGGGTGAGACTCAATGCCAAAGAAGAGTGTGCTTTCTCCACTACAGAGAACCACTTTCCTTGGTGTGGTATGGGATTCAGTCACGATGCGAGCCACACTTCGCCCGTTCGTGTAGCTGTTATCCTCACAGCCACAAAAGAGTTGAAGCTAGGCCAGTCACGCACTGTGAAACAGTTCGAGAAACTGTTGGGCCTCATGGCAGCAGGTCCATCGTGATACCCTTTGGCCTACTGTACATGAGACTCTTGCAGTGGTGGCTCAGAACCAGAGGGTTCTCCCCGAGGGGAAACCCACTTCGTACGATCAAGATCACGCGGCGGTGTCGCCGCGCCTTGGTTATATAAAGGAAATACTGGTTCCTTTCCCAGGTTCCGGTGTTGGGAGCTCTTTGCCATCGAGTTGCTATCTCGACAGATGCTTCCCTCACCGGCTGGGGAGCGGTAATGGGAGGCCGCTCATCCTAGGGTCTGTGGAGGAGTCATCATCTTTTTGGCACATAAATTGCCTGGAGATGATGGCAGTCTTCAATGCGTTGAGACATTCCTCCCATACCTCCTTTATCCTTTCCTGGTCGTCACGTCACCCGCCCGTGATGCCCACTCTCGCCATTGGACTAGTTGACATAGGTGCTTCAGACGCAATCACGCAGGAGCGTTCCCAAAGAGTCATTGACGCATCGTCTCGTTCCCTTCTCAGGGAACTAGGGTTACAGTCGTAACCTGAGACGATTCTGAGAGAGAGTGGGCTGAGGACTCGTGCTCTGTGTCTGTTCCAGTTTTGATCTACTGAGAAATGTATGTAAGCTCAGAGAATGTGTTTGTTTTTGTTTTATTTTAAACTAATAATAGCACTAGCCTCCGTCAGCTGACCCTGTCCTCTTCCTTCCTTATCAACAAACTTTGCTAAAGTGTCATACTATTCTTGGACCTACAGATTAAGACACTAGCTCAACATAAACCCCCTGTATCTTGACTATAGCTGCGCTTGCACATGTACAAGTGTGTGGGTTTCCTAATGTAGCATCAGTGACCTCATCTTCCTTTTCTTATGAAAATTGAGCACCATCTATTTTGAGATTGAACAGAGAACTAAAAGAGAAATACGCTCTAGTTCTTAGCTTAAAGTCAAACAGAAATCAATGACCCAGACAGCAACGTAGTGTCGGCCCAGACCCGGCCCACATCTGGGGCCTCATTTATAAACGTGGTGTACGCACAAAACGGGGCTGAAAATGTGCGTACGCCACTTCCGACGCATAAGTTGTGATTTATAAAAACAAACTTGACGGGAAAATGTGCGCACCTGCACGCAAACTCTGACCCATGCGTACGAACGTTTTGGAGATGGAGCAGTTTGGCGACACCGATGGTGAGCTGGAGTAAAGTGTCTTTTTGGTCACTTTTAGACAGAAAATCTAAAGAAAATTAAACATACAGAAAGATAATACAAATATAATTTCACTCACCAAGCCTGTCACTTGAAGCAAATATCCATCCCTTCTTAAATGTCCACGCCAGCGAGCGCGTTGGGCCGTTTAGTGAAACTGACGCAAATAACAGTTTAAATAAATAAAATAATGATTTAAACTATGTTTTACTTCTGATATAAACATTTAGATTAAATATGCCATTCAAATTAATGGAGTTAAACACTTAAACATGAAATCATTACTGAGAAGTTACAACATTTTTTATATTCAAATTCAATCAATAGAAATATTGTTGTGGATGCAATGTTTTTGAACACTTCCTGTGGCGTGCTGTGTTTTAATGTTTTAACCACAGAGATAATTGCTTATTAGTTTAGTTTATTTAGTTTAGTTTAGTTTATTTCCACAATTTTACACATTGCATTTGTTACTACATCAGAACAGTTTTTGGGGGTAGCAATCACAGAGTAACAAGTTACAAAATATATTACTTTCCCTGCTGCCAGGACTACATACTTTGCCCACACAAAATATGATAATATATCATTCATCACAATACAAATAACTTAAGTTACAAACAATTATGATTGCACATGCCAACTCAAGCTGGATACTGTTGTACAAGATGATCTACAAGAGCTTATAGCCAACTTCGAAAAAACACAAGAGAATGGACAAAAGGAATCTTTAACTGCACCCCGGGTCGGATGACATCACTACCATTTCAGTCCATATCTTGCCAATGGTGTCAAGCAATTGAAATAGTTACTCAGTTACACAGCTACATTTTCGAAGGAGTGTAAAATTTACAGTACAAAACACATTACATTTCAACTGCAGCTACAACTAGTACCCACCATAGTTCAAGGTAGCTTGACCAACAGCTGTTCCGGAAAAACAATTGTGTTCTATTGTGAAAAAATGAACTCCCAAGAAGCAATAGCTTATAAATAGGGGTCCATCCCACCACCAATACCACCCCACCCACCTGTCAAAGATTATGTGACTGGTCCAACTTTTATGCCAGGACAACCATTCTTTAAATTATGGGTGTTTAGAATAAAGTTACCTCAAGCAGAAACAAAGAAAGAAAAAAAAAAAAAAAAAAAAAAAAAAAAAAAAAAAATCATGATAATACCATATTATCATGATAATACCATATTGTCTGAGAAAATAGTTTCGTACAAATAATGCCCAAGGCCTATCTGTTTCCATAAAAAACATAAATCAATTAAAAATACAATTCGGCCAGTGGAAAAGATTGAGAAAACTTTCTCTGAAATGTATTTTACACTATTTGATTTATGTATTCAAAAACAAGGCAAGGATAGGCAACTACTTGATTTTTATTAATGTAATGTGTCTTGTACCGTTAAACGTTATCACGTGGATGAATAATAATAAGCAAATGATATGCAGATGAGGATCTGCATAGTAAAACTAGGCGTTGTAAGCTCCATATATGGTTATTTCGGGGTGGAGACGCATGTGCGCACAATCTTCCGCTGACTGGGATTTATAAAGTGAATTCTGCGCAGGTTCTGGCGTACGAACGGTTTTATAAGTCTGAATATTTTTTTGCGTACGCCATTTTTGCCTTTCGGGCGCACGTACACTTTTAGTAAGGTTCCTACGCACAGTTTTATAAATGAGACCCCTGGACCGTGTGAAATCCACATGAACCAGATTTGGGCCGGATCTGGGCTGATACTATGTTGCTGTCTGGGGAAATACTTTATTTATGCAAGAAAATGACAGCAACCATCATTTTTGCACTGCTTAAGTACGGAACTGTCTAAAGCCTTTCCTCGTCCCCTTTTGATTGACAGCAGCTTTCATTATAGTCAGCCTGTATTATACAGTTATCTGTTGTTAAAAGATTAAAGTTTTAAGGTATTTTTCACCAACATACAAAACACTGCTAGAGAAAACATTGTGCTATTGGACTTTTGATTTTAAACCATATAGTTACTGAGACATCCGTGTGTCAACTAGCCCCAACCAATCTCCCATAAACCCCCCACACTTAAGATATTTGACTGAACAATTATAAAATCATGTTCTTACCCGTTTCACCAACACCAGGGACCAGTGACAGCACTACAAATGATCAGGCTGAAACCAGTATAGGCGTTTTCACACACTGAATGACACGTGATTAACACATTATATTTTAATATGAGCTTATGACACATCACCTAGTGCAGATCGAGCAGAGGAAGAGTTTTAACAGACAACATTAGACTAAGGCATAAACATTAAACTGAGAGAAACTTTATATCAGTCCATGTTTTCAAACTTGGGAATATCTATATTTAATCAGTTGCATATAGATAGTAATGACAAGTAACCTGTTCTTAAGAAACAGAGAAAATAATAGCTTGAATAACTTTACTTTAATTTGCATATGCAGACCAACTATCCTAGCTTGTAAAACACTGAAAGGTATTGCAGTAGCATAATGGAATCATGGTGGTCTTCATGGCACTGGAGCACTTCCTCCCAGACCTCTTACATAAACACTATGCACTTACTTTACACTACGCTGGCCGAGCCGAATTTGTTTCTCCGACCTAGTGTCTCTCCTCAAAGGCTCTCCCTTGGAGATTCCGGTCAGGAGGGATCCGTCCAGAATGTGGAACCTGTGGGTTTGGCCTCTGAGGGGGCTCAACTCATAGATGCTGGTCTCTCAACTGAGGTTGAAGAGACCATACCTCAATCCAAAAGCTCCTTCCACTAGGAAACTATACGCCCTGAAGTGGAAGGTCTTCACTTCTTGATATAGTGGGCGACATTGGGATCCAGTTAACTGCCCAGTTCAGTACTTGAGTTTCTGCAAGATCGCTTTTCAGCAGGGCTATCTCCCTTCACCCTAAAAGTATACGTGGCGGACATATCTGCACCACGCCCCTGGGGACCCTTAGATAACTGGTTTCCTTCATGGTACACTGAGGCCTGCAACTCAAACTAGGGTTCCTGCCTGGGACCTGGCTATAGTCTTAGAGGGCTTGTCTGTGGCTCTCTTTTAGCCCCTTGATACGGTTTCATTAAAGTTTCTGACTTACAAGACTATCTTCCTTCTGGCAATTTTTTTCTCTAAAAAGAGTTGGAGGCCTTCAGGCCCTTTTGGTTTCTCCCACCTGCCTTGAGTTTGTACCTGGGATGGTCAAGGCATTTATCTATCCTAAACCGGACCGTGTCCCTAAAGTGACGACCAACGTGCCACGGCCTATCGTGTTGCAAGCCTTCTGTCCTCCCTTCATAAATCAGGACCAGGAAAAGCTGAACCTCCTCTGTCCAGTGCCTATGTCCACAGAGCTGCCTTGTGGAGAAAATCGGATCAGCTGTTTGTCTGTTTTGGATCACCTAAGAAAGGTTTTCCTGCTTAAACAGACAGTCAGCAAGTGCATAGTCGAGGCTTCTCAGGGAACTAGGGTTATAGTCGTAACCTGAGACGTTTTCGACGTCGTAGAAGGAATATGAACTAACTTCAACTTGAAACGTAAGTTACTATATTTTAAGGATTTTTTTATATTGTTGTTCCGAACTTTAATCACTGTAATTTTCTGCAGTAATCCTTATATTAATAATCTTATCTAGTTTGATCTATTTTTCTCTCTCTAGCAATCTCTAAGTGTAATGGTCTTTAATATTTGTTATGCTGTTATTCTGATTTATTGAATGACAGAAAAGTGTGGAATATTACAACTAGAGACTTTTTTTTTTCTGCCTTTTATTGGAAACATGAACAATATGGCTACTCATGGTTAAAAACATTAATAATCTCAATGAAGTAAGATTCATACATGATAAAAAAGCAACAAGTAAAAACACTTTATTTATTAAAAAATTACACACTTTTACATAATTCATTAACCATTTACTTTCATTATTGCACATCCATCTTTAAAATGATCGCCTGATTACATCAGTCACACGTCGTCATGGCAATCCTGTCAATCATTCAGGGCTCCTCCCACAAAGAGATGCATAAAGGCTGTAATATTTACTGTGTCCAAAACACTACAGCCTCTTCTTGTTAGGCTGAATAAGAAAGAAAGAAAGTGAAAACTTTAATACTGAAATATTTAAATAAAAGCATAAACAACATTTGTCATGAGGAAAGGCTAATAGATTGGGTTTTGTCTCTATCTAGTGGGTATTCTTACTTGCTCGAAGATTTTCATACAGAGACGAGTCCAGTTCGGGTTTACAATCATCAAGTTGAGCAGCCTTTATGAATGAAGACAAAGTAAAAACAGGAGTGTGCTATTTAAATTTCCATATACTTAGTCAATATAGATATTTTCACAGACATTGAGCGTTTAATTCCTTTTGGCTAAAGGTGAAGAGAGTTTAGTCTTCTGTAGGAAACACTTACCGTTACATTCTCATACACAGGATCACTCAATTCAACATCATAAGCGTTGTGTCTGTCATGATCAGGTCTGGAATGATTCATCTTTGCCATTAAAGAAAAAACAGAATAAAGAGAAAATAAATAATGTCTATAAACAACTCACTAGAATAAGTTTCTGCTACATTCAGACTTTAAATCATTTAGATACCAATTCATTTCCCAGATCAGTAAACTTCTGATAATTTTTCTCACCTGTGATTCCTGTGTGTCATTTCTCTTTTTCAAACACCTGGTTCCCCTTTAAAGACAGTGATTTGACACAATTACAACCAATCAGATTCAGAAGTTATTTGATGTTTAATACACAGTTATGATTTTAACTAATGGTATTTCTCTATAGGACGTGGCACTGCCACTTTGAATGTGATGAAATCTGGTCTATCTTCAGGATTTCCAGAGTAATGAGCTTCAGATTTCCTCATTCAATAACTAACTGAGTAGCTGTCAGTGTGGAAAGAAAGAATGGGAAATTTTGCCTTAAGTTCACGTTCATCACGACCAGAGACGAACCTACATTAACCTCTTATGGAACGGCTGAAATTTCATGTTTTTTATCTAAACGACATACCCAAATTAAAAGTGGTACAGCTCCCATATACTTTGACACTCAGGGGTGTGCCTGGTATCATTGGAAAGGAAACAATCTCTGGTTGCTGATACAAGTGTCAGGGTGATTCTAGACCTTACTGACACAGAGTTACAGAGGCTAGAATGGAGGGTTTTTATTTCCGTCAAAGTCATTCATCTGTAAACTGACTAAAATACACTGCTGTAAACACATCTAATGAGATAAAGAAAACTCAAGGTCATAGCCACATGTCTTAGCTTACTACAGAAAAAAGTTTGAAGTCAAAAGACTAAAAAATGGATTTTATATGAATCTTTTTCTACAGATATGTCTGTGCGTTTTTGTTTTGTGCCATTTGGAGACTCCAAAAGGAACTTTGGTTACCAAGACAGCATGCTGAGTTTCAAAGGCTTATAACTTTTGAACCCCTTTGCCTAGAAACATAATCTTGGTATCTGATAAAAGCTAACACTCTGATGTATTTTGTTATGTATTTGGATTTGATGTCAGTCACTTAGGCACAACATTACATTAGCATAACCACACAAAACCCATATTTTCTTCCATTCCGCCTGAGAGATTTTGATAAAAAAGGGCAAACAAAGTGCACTGTCAAAGTTTTTTATATAGAAATATTAGAAAATTGAATAACTAAACTATGCAAAATACAAATACACACACACGAATGATAAAAAACTATTTACATGACCGAAGAGCCTGAGAAAATTACAAAACTGAACTGTGCAAAATACAAACACACACACACACACACACACACACACACACACACACACACACACACACACACACACACACGAATGATAAAAAACTATTTACATGACCAAAGAGCCTGAGAAAATGACAAAACTGAACTGTGCAAAATACAAACACACACACACACACACACACACACACACACACACACACACACACACGAATGATAAAAAACTATTTACATAATATATCAAATTAAAAATTGTTCAGGGTGTGCCATGTGTTGTAACAGTCCCTGGTTATTGTGAAGCACAGGCACACATCACAGGAGGAGCATTTCACTGTGGTCCTCTGGTGGCAGTGGACACACCTCCTCCGACCTACGGTGCCATCCTGTGAAAAATGTACAGGTTTGTGTAAGGCACCTTGGGGAGCAGGAGGGGGTGGCTGTGGAGGGGCTGTGGTGGTAGACCCAACCGCTTTCAGTTCCATCACCAGGGTCTCACGAAAGGCCTTGTGTGACATCACCTTCTCCTGCCTTGCAATGGCCATCTCCTTGTACAGGATAAAGGCATTGACAATGGCGATGTCGATGAAGTGGAACAGGAAAGACCGGTACCACTTCTTGGTCTTGTGCAGGATGGAGTAGTAGCCAATCAGGGCATCGGACAGGTCCACACCACCCATGTTCCTGAGTAGAAAAGGAACATAGCCATTACATTACACTGATATTGATGCATTGACATGATATCAAAATTCAATTCAAAGAGTCGAAACTATGAAAACACTGTACATACCTGTTGTAATCCTTGATGGCTGGTGGAATGGAGACATCCAGTACAGACCACTGCCCATCTGCCCCCTTGATCCTTCTCTGGACTGTATCCTCTCCATGTGCTGCATGGATTGTGGAACACATTAGCACATCTCTGGTGTCCCTCCACTGAACAAACACCAAGGGCCCCTCGCGGATCCAGCGAATGGTGCCCCGGGGAGCCCGCCTCTCAAGCCCGCCTGGCCTGTCTTTGGGGAACCCAATACGCTGTCCGCGAATGGTACCGCAGGCCCAGATCTTCTTTGCCAGCAGGTCACGAAAGAGATCTGGGCTAGTGTAAAAGTTATCCACAAATAACTTGTACCCGGTACCAAGCAACTGCGTATTCATGAGCCGCATTACGGAGTCATAACTGAGCCCCTTGACAATTTGTGATCCCTTGCCTTCGTAGATGAAGAAGTCCCAGGTGTAACCATTGGTGGAATCCGCCAGCACAAACAGCTTATAACCCCACTTCACAGGCTTGTTCTTCATGTATTGGCGGAGTCCGCTGCGGGCTTTGGATGCGACCATCCTCTCGTCAACTGCAACACACTGGTGGGGTTGGTAAAGCGCCATGCACACCTGCCTAACCTCATGGTACATTGGCTTAATTTTACAAAGCCTGTCGTACCCAGCGGTGCCTCTTTTTAAGTTGTTGGCAGCATCGTCATCAGGGTCACTGAGGTGGATGGCGCGTGAGATGGCTTTGAACCTCCGCCCTGACATCACACTCGATGGAAAAGAAAAGGCGTATAGCTCAGACCTTCTCCAGTAGTCAGTGATGTTCGGTGTCTCGACTAGTCCCATGTAGATAATCATCGCCAAGTACGACATCATCTCTGGCAAGGTGATCCTCTGAAAGGTGTTTGGGTGGTCAGTTTCTCCAAACTTGTTGGAATTTTTCACAATGACTTGGAGTATATCATTGGTCATAAACAAATTAAATAATTGTAGAATGGTGTATTGTACACCACCCATGAGCTGGCCACCAGGTGTGCGTGCTGGGTGGAAGGATGGCTGTTCAGGAGTGATGTCCTCCACATCAGTGCCTTGCCATGCACCTTCAGGTCCAGAACTCTGCTCTGGAGTGCTTCTCCCTCCTGCTCTCCCTCCTGCTCTCCCTCCTGCTCTCCCTCCTGCTCTCCCTCCTGCTCTCCCTCCTGCTCTCCCTCCTGCTCTCCCTCCTGCTCTCCCTCCTGCTCTCCCTCCGGCTCTCCCTCCGGCTCTCCCCCTGGCTCTCCCTCCGGCTCTCCCCCTGGCTCTCCCCCTCCCCTGTCTTGCAGGCTGTGTGGAGGTAGAGGATTGGGGTTCCAGCTCATCCTCTTCTTCTTCCTCCTCCTCAACAGTCATTGGGGTCCTCGTGGGCCTCTTTGCCTCTGGCTGCCAATCTGAGTCAGATGACTCTGGCTCTCTGAAACACAGAAATGCAATGATTAGCTTATCTCACACCTCATACACACACACAATAACATCCCCTAACACTCAGAATAATCCCACTGCAATACCAGGCAGGTGTTTTTATTTACACAGCACCCTTCCCAAAATACAAAGTTTCTGTATTGACCACAGTCAGAGAACTCAAAATGCAATTTATTCAAATCACATCTACAATTTTCCCCTACACACACACACACACACACACACACACACACACACACACACACGCACACACACGCACACACACTAACATCCCATAACACCCAGAATAATCCCACTGCAATACCAGGCAGGTGTTTTTATTTACACAGCACCCTTCCCAAAATACAAAGTTTCTGTATTGACCACAGTCAGAGAACTCAAAATGCAATTTATTCAAATCACATCTACAATTTTCCCCTACACACACACACACGCGCACACACACACACACGCACACACACAATAACATCCCATAACACCCAGAATAAGCCCACTACAATACCAGGCAGGTGTTTTTATTTACACAGCACCCTTCCCAAAATACAAAGTTTCTGTATTGACCACAGTCAGAGAACTCAAAATGCAATTTATTCAAATCACATCTACAATTTTCCCCTACACACACACACACGCACACACACGCACACACACACACGCACACACAATAACATCCCATAACACCCAGAATAATCCCACTGCAATACCAGGCAGGTGTTTTTATTTACACAGCACCCTTCCCAAAATACAAAGTTTCTGTATTGACCACAGTCAGAGAACTCAAAATGCAATTTATTCAAATCACATCTACAATTTTCCCCTACACACACACACACGCACACACACACACACACACACACGCACACACACACACACACACACACGCACAATAACATCCCATAACACCCAGAATAAGCCCACTACAATACCAGGCAGGTGTTTTTATTTACACAGCACCCTTCCCAAAATACAAAGTTTCTGTATTGACCACAGTCAGAGAACTCAAAATGCAATTTATTCAAATCACATCTACAATATTTACTACGCACGCACGCACACACACACACACACACACACACACACACACACGCACGCACACACACACACACGCACGCACACACACACGCACATATATACACACATAAAATAATAATTACATAACATAATATATGTACTCACACTTCTAGATCAGGATCTCTTCCATTTAGAAAATCCTCCTCAGCTTCAGAGTCCACAGATACTTCGCTTTCCGAAGAGGACGCAATATCGTCGTCGGATCTTTCGGCCAAAATAGCAGCTACCTCCTCCTTTGTAAACCACTTCTTTCCGAACATTACGAAATATTTCCAAAACTATGTAAAAGTTGTCCAAAAACCTCACCAAAGTCGCTCTATGCAATAACGCCCACTCGAAAAATAGTTTGAGTGAGTGCGCACGCTTTACGCAAAAAAAAAAAAAGGTTTTGCGCACGCCTCTAAAAGGCACACACCCTTACCTGATGGCACATGTCATATATTGTTGAAATCGTATCCTTATTCGCTAAAGAGTTATGACGGTCCCGGACCATGAAATTGCTACTGGCAGGAACAACTGTCAATCAAAAGGAGGGTGGTCCAAATTGAATGCAGAGCCATCATTTGCTCCTTAGCTGTCTATCTCTGCCCTACGGGAACCTATTGGCTCATGAGAGGGCTTGTTTGATACGTAAGACTTTGCTCAACAAACATGACACCCAAATGTAGTATTATAAGTCTCGAATGAGAAGTGAGAGTCGAAAGAATGTCCGGTAGTGAACTACTGTTTACAGTTTTTATATCGTAATTCGGTCAGAAATGTCAAGATTGTGAGGCGAACAATTAGTTTTGGATTGAAAGGCTTGGATATTCCATTTCCTTGGACTCTTGTGGATTTATGAAAACAATTTGTTTTGGACAATTTCACCGAAGTGGAAAGAGGGAAGAATTTTGACGGTAAGTAAACAAACTGAATTGGCGCCGCCCAGTTCAGGTGACTAACAACTAGATTACAGTTTTATGACTGTTATAAATCATATTATGCTTTGTGTGTGGGCTTAATGGAATCCTGAGAGTCTACGCTTTCAAACGATGTGCTGTATGACCGTATATTTTGAAGATTTAATGCTTCAAAGTTACAATGAAGTTTATGCAGCGTCACTTCCGAGGTGGGGTGTGCCGTGTACGGCACAGCGAACCTTAACAGGTTAAAGGAACACTTCGACTTTTTGGGACTTTAGCTTATTCACCGTATCCCCCAGAGTTAGATAAGTCCATACATACCTTTTTCATCTTCGTGCCTGTAAGTCTGTTTGACGCACCCACCGCTAGCCTAGCTTAGCACAAAGACTGGAAGTAAATGGCTACAGCTAGCATACTAATCCCAATAAGTGACAAAATAACGCCAACATTTTCCTATTTACATGTTGTGACTTGTATAGTCACAGTGTGTACAAATAACAAGGTCATATGAGACACAGCCATTTTTTAAACGTGTAAATACTGGGAACTATTTTCTAAGAAGGCGAAGCACTGCTACTTGGGCGGAGTGATTAGCGCAGCACCCAAGAAGCGCCATGGTGAGGAGCAGAGAGTTCGCTCAGAGTTGGAGTAATAGAGTCAGCAATTACTAGATAGTAAATGCAAAGTTTACAATCATGGGTGTTCGCTGTATTGTAAAGAGCTGCGACAATAAACAGGGGAGACCAGGTAATACCATGATGTTTCATAGAATTCCAACCAAAAACGCTGACCTGATGAATCAATAGCTATTTTCTCTGGATATAGATCCAAATATACCTGTAGACATCATCAAGGACTATCGTGTTTGCTCAGAACATTTCACTGAGGACGACTATTTTGAAAAAATGGAATTTGCCACATGGACCATGAAACGTGTGCTGAAGGATACGGCGATCTCATCGATAGTAAAGACAGGACAAAGTGGATCACCTGCGGCTGCGGTAAGTGTTCCATTATGTTTTTAGATGACTAGTGTAAGCTGCTCATCCCAAATAAGGGGAGTGGCAACGCTACTAGCGTCCACAGTGTTTTCCTCATGATGTGCCGGGGAAGAGAAACACCTGTGTTGCATTAGCAATCAGGGATCAAAGCCATAAAGGTATGATGTATTTGTTGTTTGGGAGGGCTTTTTGTGCGTGCTGCTGAGTTCTTTGCCGAGGC
The DNA here is from genome assembly GCF_965113295.1 of Leuciscus leuciscus. NCBI lineage: Eukaryota > Metazoa > Chordata > Actinopteri > Cypriniformes > Leuciscidae > Leuciscus > Leuciscus leuciscus. Next base: position 58,283,789 of record NC_138727.1, read on the forward strand.
TGCCGTGCCGGGACGTGGGTTGGAGATAGACGCGTGCGACTGGGAGGGATATTTTGTTGGGGGGTTTTTCCCTGAAAGTTTGGCGGCCGCCATCGATTTCTTTGAATGCGTGAACCCACGTCCGGTGGTGGGTAAGGAAGCCAGCAGTACACTTTCATTTTTAATGTTATTGATGTGTGTCTTGGTATTGCTATGTTCGCCGGGGAGGCTTTAATTTATGTGTGTGATTACCGGTCCCCCGGCGCTATTTGTGTGCAAAGTGAGCGCGTGTGAGTAAGGGGGTAGGAGAGCAGGTTACCTCCCATATGACTCTTATACTGTATAGCTATTGACGACGGCTATGTATTTAGCGTGAGTGGTATTGATGGTGTGTCCTGATATTTGGTGTGTATTTATTGGTGTGGTATTTAAGTGATTTATATGACTTTGTATGAGGTTTGCAGTGCAATGAAATTATGCGTGTTATAGGTGATCACATGAATTGATTTAATGCATGTATTTAACAACCTTGGTACCCTTGTGCCGAATATATTGTCCTGTTTGATTGATGCTTTATTTATCTTTAAGCTTATTGATTAAATGTTATCATTAATTACAAATACATGATTAGAATGGTACCTGTTATTGCATCAACCTGCTGTCCCCCCCCTGGGTTTTAATACTATGCTTGTTCAAAAATAAAATTGTTATATTTATATTTAAGAACTTGTGTATTTGAGTGTTTTCCTTGGTTATTGAGCCACAGAAAATCATTGGTCCAGTAGAGAACCTGTAGATCACTCTACTACGGTGGGGTGGTTACAACTTGGCGTAGTTTTGGCAGTCTGGACTGTGGGCAATAACCAGGAAAATGTCAACTGCACAACCATCAGTACAGTTGCCTTCTACATCTAGTGAGGGGCAGCAGAGAGTAGATGGTTCACCTGATATGGCTCAGAATCAAGCAACAAATGCAAATATGTTTATGTTTCCAATGATGATGGGGACACCTTGGTGTCAAAAATTTAATGGAGATCAAATGGTACAGGGGAATAATTTTCAGGATTGGTATAATATGCAGACATCAATGTTTAATATATACCCTTTTTCTGAGGTGCAAAAGGTTTCTGCTATAATAGGTAATCTTGATGGGGAAGCAAAGAGGGAAGTGTTAGCCTTGCCAACAGCACAGCGTACGACAGCTGATCAGATATTGTCATTTTTGAAAAGCATTTATGGAGATATTGTCCCCCTTGCAACCCTTCGTGCCCAATTTTTTACTCGTAAACAAAGGACAGACGAGAATGTTAGGCAGTTTGCCTTGGCACTTCAAGAATTGAGTAATCGGTTGGAGAATAGGGGTGATGGCACCATTATGGGTAATGTTTTACGTGACCAATTTATTTTGGGACTCTGTGATGCAGGATTGCGTAGGGAACTTCGGGGTATGGTCAGGGCAGCTCCTGATAGTTCTTTTGTAGAAGTCAAACAAGAAGCAATCCTACGAGCAGAGGAGTTTGGGGAGGTAAGGCAAGCAGTAGCTGCAACAGTACAGTTAAAACCAGCCCCCGATACAACGAAATTGGTAGAGGAGATTAAACAGGAGGTCTTTTTGCAGTTAAAAGGAGAAATAAAGGAAATGGTTGCTGGAATGATTAAGGAAGTTCGTGAAGGGGAGACTTCCGGCGGCAAGATGAGGTGGTAGTCGCTTTTCGTTTGCGCTCTCACATAATCTCATTTTATTTGCACTAAGATAAGTTTAAATATACTTTGGAAAGGGATAACTTTGTTTCTAAAAACAACCTGCATCTACGGTCAACCGAGTTATTCCAAAATGACAAGCAAAAACGTGAAAAAATCGACGACAAGACAGACACGGCTCGACAGTCCCAACTTAAAGCAAGCTAACATGGAGGCCGCCGCTAGCAACAACACAAGTCACAGCCGCGCGGAGCAATCTTTGACGCCAGAGGACAATACACTTCTTCAGTTGGTTAAAACTGAACTGATATCCTCCCGCAGTCAGATGGCAGATACTATCAAAACAGAGATGGCTAGCTTTCGTTCAGAGATTGGACTGATTGTCGAATCCTTTCGATCGGAGGTCAAAACCAAAATGGATGCTCTTCAACTGGAGGTAACGGGCCAAGTTCATTCCATTCAGACTAAGCAAACCATTATGTCTGATTCCATAGAGAATATAGAAACGACGCTCAATTCACACCATGACTCGCTAGAAACAATGGAAACCACAGTTTCAAATTTGAAAGATCAAATACAGAAGTTACAAGAGCAACAACAAGATCTCGAGAATAGGAGCCGTCGCCAAAACCTGCGGATAATTGGCATACCTGAAGACGTGGAGAATGGCCGGCCTACTGACTTCATGTCTGGTTTCTTCTCGGAGGTTCTGGGTGAGGATTTGCCTGGTCTTCAGTCAGTGGTGTTAGATCGCGCTCATCGTGCCCTCGCTCCGAAGCCCAGCCCCGGCGGCAGACCCAGAGCAATGATCGTTCGTCTGCACTACTTCTCCGACAAGGCCAAGATTCTACAGGCCTCCAGGAAGCGCGGTGAGCTTACATTTCGCGGCGCGCGTATCCAGATCTTCCCAGATATGAGTGCCGAACTGAGTCGTAAAAGAGCCGCCTTTAACTCCGTGAAACAAAAGCTTAAGCAGGCTGGGATTTCCTACGGCATTCACCATCCGGCAGATTTACGATTCACTTTTGAAAACACTAGACTTTCTTTCAAATCACCATCCGAGGCGGAGGATTACTTTGAACTACACATCAAACCAAAAAGGGACACACGCGTTTCTGAATAGTTTTTCTGGATCATCCGGTGATGTCTGCCTCCAGCATGTTTGGTGTTTATTCGGGAAATAAACGTTAGCAATGCTTGTTCACTGGGACACCCTTTGGGGTGTATATATGAGTATAAAGCACATTATACTCGCTGTCATTGCATAATTTTTTTTTTTTTTTTTTTTTTTTTTTTTTACCTCGACAGTGGGGTCGTCTGGTTAAAGACTAGAATGTCTTTTGTATCTCTTTTCAACAAGATAAAAAAACAATTGCGTTAAAGGATATTTTGGACGTTGAGCGTTTAGAAGAAGTCCAATGCGTTTGGGAACGTTGAAGGTTAATTACATGTGGGATGTTTGCTTGCTTCTCAGTTGGGAGGCTGCGGGGTGGGTGGGTTTGGGTCAAGGTGTTTGTTGGTCATTCAAATTCGTTCATGTATACATGTGCTATTGTGTTCAACTGATAAGTAAATTTCAGAAAGGGGTTGATACATCAGTTTTTTGCCTATTAAACAATACTGTAAAACCTGGGGTATAGCAGATCACTAACAGTGAACTTTGTAAGTTGGAATGTAAAAGGGGTTAACCATTTTATAAAGCGCAATAAGATCCTTACCCATTTAAAGAGGCTGGAGGCAAATATAGCATTTCTCCAAGAAACTCACTTATTATCAGCTGATCACTATAAACTTAAAAAATCCTGGGTGGGACAAATTTATCACTCTGATTTCCAGTCAAAATCCCGGGGGACCGCGATTGTTATTAATAAGAACACCCCATTCTACGTGAGTAATGTTCAAACTGATAAAGGGGGAAGATATGTTATAATAACTGGTACATTATATAATGTTCCCCTGATATTAGCGAATATTTATGCACCCAATTGGGACAATGTATCGTTTATAAAATCTATCTTAACCAATCTCCCCAATTTGACCACACATAAATTAATACTAGGAGGAGACTTTAACTGTGTACTCCACCCCACTATGGATCGGTCTTCAAAAACACCCTACAAATTAACCAAATCGGCCATGTTTATTAATACTTTTTTAGAGACATACAAATTCTCAGATCCCTGGCGTTTTTTATATCCAAATATTAAACAGTTCTCTTTTTTTTCCCCAGTGCATCGTTCATATTCACGAATCGACTACTTTATAATAGATGATAAACTTTTAACTTCTCTAACTGACTGTAAATATGAATCTATTGTAATCTCGGATCACAGTCCAGTGGTTTTAAAATTAGCTTTTCCCAAATTGCCAATTCGGAAGACATGGCGCTTTAATAATTTAATTCTTTCTGATTCATCCTTTGTAGATTTTATTAACAATAGAATTGATCTTTTCTTATCTATCAATGATACCCCAGATATCAGCAAAGCCACACTTTGGGAGTCCTTAAAAGCCTATATTAGGGGGGAAATAATATCTTTTTCATCGTGGGAAAGGAAAAAAAGAAGCCAGCAACTGAATGACCTCATTAATCAGATTAAACAATTGGACTTGAAATTCGCAATCAACCCCTTACCCGAAGTTTTAAGGGAAAGAACAAAGCTGCAGACAGAGATTGATCTAATAACATCCGAACAGGCAGAAAAATGTCTGCTTCAATCTCACTCTAAGTTATATGAACACTCAGATAAATCTGGGAAAATTCTTGCACAACAAATAAGGCAATATTCAACTACAAACATTATAACATCTATTCGTAGAGATGATGGCAGGGTCACAAAGGATGAATTAGAAATCAATTTGGCCTTCGAACAATTCTATACAGCCCTATATTCATCCGAAATTGATTATAACCCTTCTGAACTTAACTCTTTTTTTAATTCCATTAAAATGCCACAAATCCCCTTTAACGATAATGCTGAATTGGAGAAAATTCTAAACTTAGAAGAACTTAATGCAGCTCTCTCAAACATGCAAAACTCAAAAGCTCCAGGGCCAGATGGCTTTACGGTAGAATTTTTTTAAATGTTTAAAGGGAAACTAATGCCTCTGCTACTTGCTGTATTTGAGGAATCATTCTCCATAGGCCACCTCCCGCACACGTTTTATCAAGCGACAATTTCGGTTTTACCTAAGAAAGGAAAAGACCCTCTAAGGCTAAGCTGTAGCTCATTTCGGCCTATATCTTTACTCAATGTGGACTGTAAAATATTGGCAAAGATTCTAGCCCGAAGACTGGAGAACATCCTCCCTACTATTTTGGCTCCAGATCAGACTGGCTTCATTAAAAAACGCTTCTCTTTCTTTAATATACGCAGAGTATTCGATATTATTTATTCTCCTGACTCAAATAAGCATATACCTGAAATTTTAATATCTTTAGATGCTGAAAAAGCATTCGATCGAGTGGAGTGGAGCTATCTTTTCAGTTGTTTAGAGAGATTTGGTGTGGGTCCAAATTTTTTGTCCTGGATACAACTTTTATATACTTCTCCCTTTTCTTCCGTTATTACAAATAACACTAGCTCACAATATTTTCCATTGTATAGAGGAACTAGACAGGGTTGCCCTCTGTCCCCCTTATTATTTGCAGTGGCGATTGAACCTCTGGCCATCTTGCTAAGGTCAACTTCAGTTATCCAGGGTATATCCAGGGGGGGCAGTGAGCACAAACTGTCGCTCTATGCAGATGATCTGCTACTATTTATCGCAGACCCACATAACTCTCTCCCTCATGTCATGATGGCACTTGAGCGTTTCAGTCGCATTTCGGGATATAAACTCAACCTCTCTAAAAGTGAACTATTTCCTATTAATTGTGTAGCAAAAAAGTATTCTTTTTCTGCTTATCCATTTACAGTAGCTCCTGATAAATTTACATATTTAGGTGTGGTTGTTTCGAGAAATATTTCTGAACTGTTTAAGCTCAACTTTACTCCCCTCTTGGAACAAACTAGGATATCCCTCGAGAAATGGTCTAAGCTTCCCATCTCTCTGATTGGTAGGATCAACGCAATTAAAATGAACACACTCCCTAAATTTTTATATTTGTTCCAAACTATTCCTATTTATATTAAGAAATCTTTTTTTACTCATTTAAATAAGATAATCTCATCTTTTCTTTGGAACAAGAAACCCCCTAGAATACGTCTGTGTTTTCTGCAAAACCCTAAAGAACAAGGGGGGATGGCTCTCCCAAATTTTCAATTATATTATTGGGCTTGTAACCTAAGAGCTCTGACTTACTGGCAAGGGTCACATCATATAAATCACTTACCAGACTGGGTCCAGATGGAATCCTCGGCCTGCCTTCCTTCCTCACTTCCTGCCCTCCTTTTCTCACCCTTACCACTTGGTCTAGAATCTCACATGTTGCACCCTATGGTTTGGAACTCCATCCAGATTTGGGCCCAAATTCGCAAATTTTTTGGATGGCAGAGAGGTTCAACTTGTGCCCCAGTTGCCAGAAACCATCGATTCACTCAGCCTATAAATGATCAGGCATTCTTGCTATGGCAAGAAAAAGGAATCTTAACATTCAAAGATCTTTTCGCTGACGGTTCCTTCTTATCTTTTGTGCAATTGGAATCTCGTTTTGAATTACCTAAAACACACTTTTTCAGATATCTACAGGCACGCGATTTCACACGCAAGAATTTTATCTCTTTTCCTTCCCATCCCGATCCAAACCCTATTGACCTACTCTTTCCTGATGACCCGGAGCAAAGGGGAACTATTTCTAGCTTATATATAAAACTTGTATCATTATTATCCACTTCTGTTAATGCACAAAGAGATTCCTGGCAACTGGATCTCAATATTTGTCTGACAGACAAGGAATGGAATGAGGCTAAATATAGAATTCATGGCTCTTCTATCTGTGCTAGACACAGCCTTATTCAATTCAAAGTGGTACACAGGCTTCATTTATCCAAGGCCAAGCTGGCAAAGATGTATTCCTCTGTTGACCCTACCTGTACAAGATGTAAGCAGTCCCCTGCTACCTTAGCTCATATGTTCTGGTTATGTCCTAGGCTGTCTTTTTTTTGGTCGCAGATTTTTGTATCTTATTCTAGAATTTTTTGTAAAGATGTTTGTGCAAATCCTTTAACTGCCATCTTTGGTATTGTGTGTGAAAAAAACGCTTTGTCAAAAAGCGAATTGGACTGTATAGCCTTTACTTCCCTACTGGCAAGGCGCTTAATTTTGATTAATTGGAAACAGTCCTTCCCCCCTTCTTTTAAACAGTGGACCAGAGATGTGTTACATTTCCTGAGTTTGGAAAAAATAAGACTTAATTTAAGGGGCTCCGGGCCTAAGTTCACTGTCATATGGCGTCCTTTCATAAATTATCTCCAAAACCAATTATAACTATAACTGGACGAATTGATGCTGTCGTCAGGTTTTGCCTTTGATCTACTGATGTTATTATTTCTCCTTACTGTTTTCTTTATATCGTCGCTGTCGGGCGGAATCCTCGTATCTCCAAAACCATTATTTTTCAGGAAATTAAAAAAACTGCATATTTTTTGAGTTATTAAACATTGTATCGTTAAAGTTGGTAATATACCTTATATTGCTATCATATACTGTTGTATACCAACATTAACACAACATTTCCCTAAAATAATGTTTAATCGGAGATACGAGATTTATGACTTGGGAGCGGGGAGATACGAGTTTACGCTGTCATTGATTAGAATGGAACGGACATAGACGTCGCTGCTGCCAACAGTGTTCATCACAGTCTGCGGTCGCGTTCAGCCTTTTGATAAGAGATAAGGCTTTAAGAGCTATTCAAATCTAATGATTGTGGTTACATACATCTTCCTAAACTCCATTTTAAACGTTTAAGAGATATGAGTGATGCAATACCAAAATATTAGGCTGTCTAAAATAGGCGGAAATTAATATCTGCACGCAAACAAAATCGGCGGTCGCGTTGAGCCTTTTGACAAGAGAAAAGGCTTCAATAGTTAATCAAAGCTAACGACCGTGGTTACATACATCTTCCTAAACTCCATTTGAAAGGTTTAAGAGCTATAAGTGAAGCAGAACAAAAAATGATGAGCTGACTAACGTTGTCTAATAGGTGGAAATTTGCCTAATCTGCACGCAAATTTACCTTCGTGGCTCACGGGCTTCCTTCTGCACCGAAGCATTACAGCTATCGATTTTTAACAAAACAAGCCAACTAAAATGTATCTAACCTAACTATTTTCACTCGTTATTGTCTAAAAAACAGACAGAGTTATGCAAAAATAGGCTTAACTTACTGGCGCCAGTAGACAGACCCTTTTTCTCTCATAAATAAAACCTGCTACTTGGGGTATTTTACATGCACAGTGCCAACTTCGAGTCAGTAAAATAATAATAAAAACAATCATTTAAAGCTGGTATCCAAAACTTTTAATTCAATTCAAGTATAATATTAGATACATTTTAAAACTTCAATGCACAAGTATAATAAGCCTAATAATAAGCCTAGTAATACGTAGACATTTAAAATGCATCAATAACTGATATCATAGTTTGACACAGATAAAATCAGAGTTAAGGCTTGCTTTACGTGTTGCTCGACGAGGGTTCCTTAATCGTTGCGAGTTTCAATCCTGAGGAGACAAAATGCCGCGAGGCTCCCGCCCGCCGTGGAGTGAAGAAGAGGTGGAGTTACGAGGATTCTCAGACAGTTGAAGTGTCCAATGGAGTTACGAGATTTGCTCTCAAGCTATTTTCAACAGTTTAGATTGGTTAATAATTTGTAAAAATAACAGAACCACGTGGGGACTGACCAATAGCATCGATTTGTGAAAAAATATGAAATTGACCAAATTTGGACATACGAGGTTTCCGCCCGACAGCGACGATATACACGATGTAAAAGCACAATGTATGTCTGGATGCATGTTGTGTTGTTGGTTGTGTTGTTATGTGAGTATGTATGTTGATTGTTGTTTAAATAAAAATGTAAAAAAAAAAAAAAATAAATAAAAAAAAAAGGAAGTTCGTGAAGGAGTTCAGCACTTATTGCCAAGTAGTGATAATGCAAGATCTAGGTATGAGTTAAGGAGGGGTCGAAGAAGTTCAGATCAATTTGACCATCAGGGAAGACCTATCTGCCGACGTTGCAAACAAGTTGGGCATATTGAAAGACGTTGTGGAGTTGTAGAGGGAGCACAGGGGCCTTTAAACTTCTAGAACCCACTGTACAGGCCCAATCAGTGGGTATATTGGGTAGTGGCCAATCAGAAAAGAAAGATCATTTAATAGGACAATGTCCAGTTGTGGAAGTGGTGATACAGGGGGTTAAAACGCCTTGCTTGATTGATACAGGTTCACAAGTGACTACATTGACCGAAAGTTTTTTGAGACTAGAGGATCAACAATGTACCCACCAATTCAAAAGTTAAATTTGGTAGCTGCTAATGGATTAACGATTCCGTATATTGGATATATTGAGGTGGATTTGAATATATGTGGGAAAGTTATACCAAAAAGGGGAGTGTTGATTGTTAAAGACTCAAATGGATCATTGTACCCAGGACTAATTGGCATGAATGTGATTAAGGAGTGTAGAGATTTTCTGATGACACAGACTGGGGATGGTTGTGTAGGGGCAGAAGGTGAAGTGCAGGTTAAGGTGTGGCATCAGATGTTTTCGGTGTGTGAAGATCTTTTAAAGTTTGCTGATGAGTCAGGACAGATAAGTTCAATTTACTGGTCGCAGGGAAAACGAAAGATAATACCAGCACAGTCAGAGGTAGTGATAGAGGCATGTGCACGTTTACGACCTGACAGGAAGGATTATGTGGGTTTAGTAGAACCTTGTCAAGATGTATTGCCGGGTCGGTTATTGGTAGCTAGATCATTGAGCACAGTTTCAAAGGGTAGAGTTATGGTCCGAATTCTAAATCTTTCTACAGCACCAGTGACTCTTTTTCAGCGCTGTCGAATAGGGCAGATTTTTGAGGTTGAGTTGTGTCCAAGTCGGCAAGGAGATGTAGAGTTAAGATCGTTGGATGATGAGACCGTGGAGGTGGGGGTGAGGCAGAATAGAGTGCAGGATGTAGAACAAGAACAGGTGTTTCGGTCTGTGACTGTCCCATTAGACCCACTACAATTTAGTACTGAACAACAAGAGATGATTGCTAAATTGTTATCCAAGCATCAGAAGGTCTTCTCAGAACATGAGGAGGATTATGGGTATACTGATAGGGTGTTGCATGTGATACCAACAGGCGATGCAGCTCCAATTAGAGAACGGTATAATAGGATTCCACCAAAATTGTATCAAGAAGTGAGGGGACTTTTGAGTAACATGTTTGAAAATGGTATTATTAGGGAGAGCTATAGCCCCTGGGCAGCGCCTGTAGTGCTCGTCAGAAAGAAGGACGGCACCCTTCGTTTCTGTGTAGACTACAGGAGGTTGAATGGTGTTACACATAAGGATTCGTACCCCCTCCCCAGAATTGAAGAATCATTGGCTTCATTGAAGCAATCTAGAGTTTTTTCAACATTAGATCTAGCACATGGGTACTGGCAGGTGGGGGTGCATCCAGCTGATAAGGAGAAGACCGCCTTTGTGACACCTATGGGGTTATATGAATTTAATCGGATGCCGATGGGGCTATGCAATGCTCCAGGAACATTTCAGAGACTGGTTGAAAGTTGCCTGGGTGACCAAAATTTCGAAACATTGTTGCTCTATTTGGATGATATAATTGTCTTCTCCCCTTCTTTTGAGGCCCACATTGCTCATCTGGATTTGGTTTTCAGCCGCCTGGAGAACTTTGGCCTGAAAGTTAAACCTACTAAGTGCTTTCTCTTCCAGCATGAAGTGCATTACTTGGGCCATGTGATTGCAGAAGGAGGGGTGTCACCAGACCCTGAGAAGTTGCGAGCAGTGGAGGCCTGGGCAACTCCTCAGAATATCACCCAGCTGCGCGCTTTCCTGGGCTTAGCAGGGTACTATAGACGCTTTATAAAAAACTTTGCCCATATCGCAGCACCCCTGAACTCAATGATGTGGGGGACATCAAAACGACGCATCCGACCGGCCATAGGTAAACAAAACTGCTGGGCATGGGGTGAGGAACAGGACCTGGCATTTAAGAAATTAAAGGACTCTCTCCTACAAGCACCCATACTGGCTTATGTGGACTTTCAGTTGCCATTTTTGTTGTATACTGATGCCAGTCAGACAGGTTTGGGGGCAGTACTGGCACAGATACAAGACGGAAGGGAGAGAGTGATCTCCTATGCAAGCAGAAGCCTCCGTCCAACCGAAAGAAACGATAAAAACTACAGCTCATTTAAATTAGAACTGTTGGCGTTGAAATGGGCCATAGTAGAAAAGTTTCGGGAATATCTTGCTGTGTCTCCCTTTACTGTGTTTACAGATAACAACCCACTGGCTCATTTGAATACAGCAAATCTGGGTGCAGTGGAGCAGCGATGGGCGGCCCAGCTCGCAGGATTTCAGTTTGAGGTGCGATATAGACCGGGGCGGACAAATGGAAATGCTGATGCCCTCTCCAGGTGGCCTGTGAATGAGACTACTGTCAGGACGACAGAGGATGGGATGGCCCCATGTGGTGAAGGTGGATATGTAGCATCTGAAGTGGTTCGTGCCTGTGTCCATGCTTTTGTTCCAGTGGTTGAAGATGTCGTACTGGAGGAGGGTCTGAAGATGGAGGCAGGGACACAAATAAATAAAGACAGAGTTGGCCCCAGCTTGCTGGCCGAGTGGGTGAGGGCACAGCGGAATTGTCCAGTGATGTCACGACTATGGGTCTATATGGACAGAGGAAGAGGGCCAGTTCCAAAAGAGCGAGCAGCTGAAGACCGGCCCACTCAAGTGCTGCTGCGACAGTGGGGCCGCCTCTGTGTGGATCAGGGGCTGCTGTGCAGGGAGGTATGTGATCCAAAGACATTTGACAAATGGAAACAAGTGATTGTACCTCAGTGTCTGCAGAATCAAGTCCTGGGATGGGTGCATGACCACGCAGGACACCTGGGAATGGAAAAGACCCTGGGCTTGGTACGCAGACGTTTCTTCTGGCCAGGACTGGCGCGAGGAGTGGAGAAGTGGTGCCTCCAATGTGCTCGTTGCAATCTGCATAAGACTCCAGTTAATAAAGTGAGTGCCCCCCTTGTATCTATTCAATCAGAATATCCTCTGCAGATTGTTTCTGTCGACTTCCTGTCACTGGAGACTTCACGCAGTGGAATGTGCAATATTCTAGTAATGATGGATCACTTCACTCGTTATGCAGTTGCAGTGCCAACTTTGGACCAAACAGCAGTGACTACCGCAAGGGTGTTGTGGGGACACTTTATACAGCCTTTTGGGGGGTTTGATCAGCTGCACTCTGACCAGGGCCCCAATTTTGAATCAAAAGTCATCAAAGAATTATGTTCATTGTACAACATCAGTAAGTCTCACACAACGCCCTATCACCCAGCAGGAAATGGACAAGCGTTTTAATCAGACATTGCTGAGTATGCTGGGTACATTAAGGGATGACCAGAAGGAGAACTGGGATCAGTATGTGGCAGAGTTGGTACAGGCATACAATAATTCACCCCATTCCTCTACAGGGTATACCCCTTATTTTCTAATGTTTGGCCGTCATGCGAAATTGCCCATTGATGTGATGCTGGGCCGGGGAGATGAATTCTCAGGCACAACAGGTAGCTGGGTGCACCACCACCATGAAAGACTAGTGACTGCCTATAATCAAGCCAGAAAACTCATTCAGAAGGCTCAAGTGCATCAAAAGAAGGGGTTTGACCGTAGGGTCAAGTGGGAACCTTTGTTGGTGGGTCAGAGAGTCATGGTACTGAATAAGAGGGCCAGGGGACAGGGTAAATTGGATGATAAATGGGAACGGAATAAATATATAGTTTCGTCACAACCTAATCCCGATATACCCGTTTATGTGGTTAAGAAGGAAAGGGGTGATGGTGGCGAGAGAGTGTTGCATCGCAATATGTTAAGCCCATGTAAGTTTGAGATTTCCTTGCCTTCAGAGGAGGAAGAAGTAGAGGTCTTGCATCCTGATTCTAATGTTAATCCTATGAACAGTGATTGGTGTATGTATCCTTGGGTGGGGGGCTGTCTTACAGGTCTGCCAGTACCCACACAAAAGGACGGAGAGACTGCCCGTAATATGGACATGGAAGGAGCAACATTACAGACTGCACAGGGGGAAAATCCCTCAGGTTCACATGCTTCACAGGTCGAATGTTCAAGACGGTCCACTCGGGCCACGAAGGGTCTGTTGCCTCAACGTTATAGAATGTGAAGTATTCGAGTGGGAATGTGCGGACACATTTAGAGTAGGGGGGGTGGATGTAAGCTGCTCATCCCAAATTAGGGGAGTGGCAACGCTACTAGCGTCCACAGTGTTTTCCTCATGATGTGCCGGGGAAGAGAAACACCTGTGTTGCATTAGCAATCAGGGATCAAAGCCATAAAGGTATGATGTATTTGTTGTTTGGGAGGGCTTTTTGTGCGTGCTGCTGAGTTCTTTGCCGAGGCTGCCGTGCCGGGACGTGGGTTGGAGATAGACGCGTGCGACTGGGAGGGATATTTTGTTGGGGAGTTTTTCCCTGAAAGTTTGGCGGCCGCCATCGATTTCTTTGAATGCGTGAACCCACGTCCGGTGGTGGGTAAGGAAGCCAGCAGTACACTTTCATTTTTAATGTTATTGATGTGTGTCTTGGTATTGCTATGTTCGCCGGGGAGGCTTTAATTTATGTGTGTGATTACCGGTCCCCCGGCGCTATTTGTGTGCAAAGTGAGCGCGTGTGAGTAAGGGGGTAGGAGAGCAGGTTACCTCCCATATGACTCTTATACTGTATAGCTATTGACGACGGCTATGTATTTAGCGTGAGTGGTATTGATGGTGTGTCCTGATATTTGGTGTGTATTTATTGGTGTGGTATTTAAGTGATTTATATGACTTTGTATGAGGTTTGCAGTGCAATGAAATTATGCGTGTTATAGGTGATCACATGAATTGATTTAATGCATGTATTTAACAACCTTGGTACCCTTGTGCCGAATATATTGTCCTGTTTGATTGATGCTTTATTTATCTTTAAGCTTATTGATTAAATGTTATCATTAATTACAAATACATGATTAGAATGGTACCTGTTATTGCATCAACCTGCTGTCCCCCCCCTGGGTTTTAATACTATGCTTGTTCAAAAATAAAATTGTTATATTTATATTTAAGAACTTGTGTATTTGAGTGTTTTCCTTGGTTATTGAGCCACAGAAAATCATTGGTCCAGTAGAGAACCTGTAGATCACTCTACTACGGTGGGGTGGTTACACTAGCTTACTGTTACAGTGCCATTAGCTAGATGTAATGTAACCTTAGTGACACTATTACATGAATAGGGTGCTCACTACTATTACAGTTGTTCCCGGGCTCCATGTATCCCCTGTAATGTTAGTATTGTGTTGTCACAAACGCGCTCTATCGCCCCAGTAACAAATAAGCGGCGCTAAAGGTAACTTTCAGGACTGTAGCCTTCAACTTGCTAATGAATTGGAGGGGGGGATGGGCAGTTTTCATTTTTGAGAAACAGTGACCTTGTTTGTGAAATAGTAGGCTACTCCCGTTCTGATTCTCCCCTCGACCTCAGTCTGTTCGGCATCTTGTCTATCAGCTTCGAAAAGTTTGTAACTCCTCGTCTGTGTATTCTGGCTCAAAACGATATGGTTCTGGATCTTGGTTTGATACCAAATAAAAATCCTCTGACAATTCCTCAAAGTCAGCCATGATCACGAATCACATTTGCTACTAGCTAGTTAGTCACGTTGGTTTTGTTGACGGAACGGCGCTTCTCGGGTGCTGCGCTAATCACTCCGCCCAAGTAGCAGTGCTTCGCCTTCTGAGAAAATAGTTCCCAGTATTTAAACGTTTAAAAAATGGCTGTGTCTCATGTCACCTTGTTATTTGTGCACACTGTGACTATACAAATCACATCATGTAAATAGGAAAATGTTGGCGTTATTTTGTCACTTATTGGGATTAGTATGCTAGCTGTAGCCATTTACATCCAGTCTTTGTGCTAAGCTAGGCTAGCGGTGGGTGCGTCAAACAGACTTACAGCACGCACGGAGATGAAAAAGGTATGTATGGACTTATCTAACTCTAGGAGATACGGTGAATAAGCTAAGTCGAAGTGTTCCTTTAAGTGTGTGGGTCCCAGGGAAAATTCGTTAATGAGGCCCTTCTAAAAGATTGTTTTAACATAAAAATAAAGTGCTTATTTTTTAATAAACAAAATGTCAATCTTCATCTTTATAGTAGAAGATACAATACAATCTTCATATTTATAACGGACTGTTACCATAAAAACTGTGCTTTGTGTGGTGGTGACAGGAACAAGCTGTTTAATCTTTATTTTAATCTTTATTTTATTTTATTATTTTATTAGTTCATGACGTCTCACTGAATTCACAACTTTCTTATTCAGTCATTCATTCACACACACGAGAGAGTACCACAGACACACATCTTACCAAATCACTAACATCGTAATGATCACTGCAGCTCCACAAACCCCTCCAATGGATATGTATAATATCACCAGACGTCCTGCAACTGAGACAAAAGAGTAAAACGTCTGAATAGATTAATTTGCTTCACTTTAGAAAGAGTAATGTAAGTAATATGAGCCGCTCTACCTTTAACAGTGACAGTTACAGCGTCTGATCTCTGAGATCCATGTTGATTGTGAGCCTGACAGTAGAAGCGTCCACTCTGTAGTGCACTGAAACTCTGTCCAGATCCAACAGCTGAGGTTTCATTCTCCTTAAACCAGCTGAAGTTCAGAGCAGGAGGGTTTGAGTCACTGATGCAGTTCAGAGTCACTGAATCTCCCTCCACTATTACACCAGATCCATTTATCAACACTGAGACGCTCCTGGGTGGGTCTAAAACAGACAAAAATGAAAATTCACAATAACTATTACAAAATTATGTGTTTGGAAATTTTAAACAATGTGTAGATAATTATTAACTCACACATAATGTTTAAAGTCACAGTATCAGAGTATTTCTCCCCATGTTTATTGATGGACTTGCACTTGTATTCTCCACTGTCATCAGAGCTGATCTTTGAGATGTTGAAGATTCTTCCAGATCCTACAATCGTTCCTCCTTTAATCCAGCTGATTTCTGCAGGAGGGTTTGAGTCACTGATGCAGTTCAGAGTCACTGAATCTCCCTCCACTATTACACCAGATGGACTGATGGACACTGAGACTCTCCTGGGTGGATCTAAAACAGAAAACAAAATTGTATAATTTGGGGGGGGGGGGGGGGGGGGGGGGGGGGGGGGGGGGGGTTCTAGGCTGTTCTAGGCTGTTTTCCCCAAAGCATTGTAAGCCTAGGTAGATTGTATAAATCACTGGTACCAATGGTCTCTACGATTGACTTTAGGCCTGTTAAATCCAACACAAATCTTATGCATGAAAATTCAGTCTGATTTTGCATGCAATATGTCTTTTAATACTGATGTGGATAAAAAACGCAGATGGGCTGAATGAAATGCTAATTCAAACACTGAAAATAGGTGGTGCTTACAGAAAAGAAGAAATAAGAAATAACTCTGTTACTCTGGTACCAAAAGCACAAACTTTTGTTTTAGTGTGAACAAGAACAGATCTTCAGACTCACAATGCTTCGGGAAAACACAGCTCTATTTATACAACAGTTACCGAACCATCATTAACTCACACATGACATTTAAAGTCAAATTATCAGAGT
This sequence comes from Leuciscus leuciscus, assembly GCF_965113295.1. Lineage (NCBI taxonomy): Eukaryota > Metazoa > Chordata > Actinopteri > Cypriniformes > Leuciscidae > Leuciscus > Leuciscus leuciscus. The sequence continues at coordinate 58,300,321 of NC_138727.1, forward strand.
ATTTCTCCCCATGTTCATTGATGGACTTGCACTTGTATTCTCCACTGTCATCAGAGCTGATCTTTGAGATGTTGTAGATTCTTCCAGATCCTACAATCGTTCCTCCTTTAAACCAGCTGAAGTTCAGAGCAGGAGGGTTTGAGTCACTGATGCAGTTCAGAGTCACTGAATCTCCCTCCACTATTACACCAGATGGACTGATGGACACTGAGACGTTCTTTGGAGGGTCTAAAACAGGACAAAAATGAAAACCTTAAATCATCTAATTCAAACACGATCTCCTAATCTTAAAAAGAATAAATGAATCTGTACTCACACATGACATTGAGCTGAACAGCAGGAGAGATGTGAGTGTGTCCGTCTACAGCACAGCTATATCTGCCTGAATCCTCTCTTCTGACTGACTGCAGCAGGAGTTCATTGTTTCTGTCTCTTCTCTCAGTTAATGGCTGTGAGTTTCTGTACCAGATGAATGTTGCTCTGTCAGTCAGAGCGCAGCTGCTTTTACATCTCAGAGTGACTGAATCTCCCTCTGTCACTCTCTCAGGAGACTCCACCTGAAGATCTGAACACAACACACACATTATATCTAGTGCTGCTGTCATACACTGATTATTATTCAACATAATGCACAGAAGAAGAGATAAACCTCACCAAAGTCACCTGTGACATTAAGAGTCACTCCTGGTTTACCAATCCATTTGTCTTTATCAGTTGTGAATCTGAAATAGTACATGTCTTCATCCTTCAGTGTCACATGACTCAGTCTGATGGTGCAGTTCTGCTGTTTATCTCCCAGATACTGAAGCCTCTGACTGTATTCAGGGTCCTCAGACAGATCTGGATACTCTCCATTATCTTTTACCAGTGTTTTGGTCCAGAACACTTTCATGATCTGATGTCCAGTAGGGTATATATAAGTGCATCTCATTATCACTGTTGAGTCCTTTAGTGCACAGATGTGTGAAGGATTGTAACTCACACTCCAATCAGCACCAGAAACCTCTGAAACACAGAATTCATCTTGAACAATTTAGCAGCAGCTTGTGCATATAAAATTGCAGTATCAAATTTATCTTGAGTGTTTCTGAAGTGTTGCATTGACTAACCATGAATCATGAGAAGAACGATCAGAGGAACAGGAGGAGCCATTCTGAGTGATGTCACTATCAACACCTACAACAAATGTACAGTGGCTTATTTTTCAACTTAATGTCTTGTCGTTTTGGTCTCACTGTTACACATTTAGTTTTTCATATTATATAATATATATAATTATATAATATTCATTTAAATTACAGTTACAGAACTTTGTTTTTGGTTTATTTTAAAATAATAATAGCACTAGCCTCCTCTTCCTTACTTATCAACAAACTTTGCGAAAGTATGAAAATTGAGCACCATCTGTTTTGAGATTGAACAGAGAACTAAAAGAGAAATACGCTCTAGTTCTTAGCTTAAAGTCAAACAGAAATCAATGAAATACTTTTATTTATGCAAGAAAATGACAGCAACCATCATTTTTGCACTGCTTGAGTACGGAACTGTCTAACGCCTTTCCCCGTCCCCTTTTGACTGACAGCAGCTTTCATTAAATAGTCAGCCTGTATTATACAGTTATCTGTTGTTAAAAGATTAAAGTTTTTTAAGGTGTTTTTCACCAACATACAAACACTGCTAGATAAAACATTGTGCTATTGGACTTTTGATTTCAAACCATATAGTTAGTGAGACAGCCCTGTGACAACTAGCCCCAACCAATCTCCCATAAATCCCCCACACTTAAGATATTTGACTGAAAAGTTGTAAAATCATGCTCTTACCCGTTTCACCAACACCAGTGACAGCACTACAAATGATCAGGATGAAACCAGTATAGGCGTTTTCACACACTGAATGACACGTGATTAACACATTATATTTTAACATGAGCTTATGACACCTCAACTAGTGCAGATCGAGCAGAGGAAGAGTTTTAACAGACAACATTAGACCTAGGCATAAACATTAAACTGAGAGAAACTTTATATCAGTCCATGTTTTCAAACTTGGGAATATCTGTATTTAATCAGTTGCATATAGATAGTAATGACAAGGAAACTTTTCTTTAGAAACAGAGAAAATAATTGCTTGAATAACTTTTCTTTAATTTGCACATGCAGACCAACTATCCTAGCTTGTAAAACACTGGAAGGTATTGCAGTAGCAGTGACATCAAAACACACATTTCATCGCTAGCATCGCCAACTGTGCACTTGATAAACCTCCAATTTACTGATTTATTAATAGCAACCTGAAGTGTTAAATAAACAAATAACTTAAAACACAGTGATGAAACAGAATTGATTCATCTGATTCTTTTTATCATGAGAACTTCTAAAGCAATTTTTTTATCAGCGGCCTTGTTCTTCTTGAATACATCACGTCTCAAAAAAAAAAAAAAAAGTTTCCTCTTTAGTAAGTGAGATTTCAGCATCACAGTGTGATCACGTGATCTTCATAAGCGATGGAGAGACGCTGAGAGACGTCACACCCAAGAGGAAGAGGAAATCAGTCCTGTCAGAATAACGCTTGAGGCCTTTTTCACATATGGCGGCTCTAGTAAAGGAAGTGCTGCCTATATAATATATAAATGAAAGATCCAAATTGGCAATCAATTCACTGAAGCTGCTGTTAGAAGCTCCCGATTTCCATAAAAACAGTTCTGAGATGCGCGTTCAGGACTGCACAGGTGAACTGGCTTGACAAACCTGAAATAAATGTTTTTTAATGCTATTTGATGCAAGTAGACAATATGTCTGGGCAAAGAGCACGCATGCTCAGTTCTCGAGGGAGCTGTTTGAGTGCTCTGCTCTCGTTTGTCCGTCTTCGCGAGGGAGGAGTAACAAGGATCTGTGCCCAGTAGCTCAGGTCCCTCTCACGCCGAGGCGAAGAGAAGATCCAGGTCCAGGGGTTCACAGATGGAGCTGGTGGAAGTGTTTGAGAGAGAAGTGAATCTCTCGCATGGTTCCGTCGCCAACGAGAGCGCTCTGCAGGGCGAGGATGCAGCATCCGATGCATACTCTGGGTCAGCGGACAGTGGTCTACTGGCACCATGCCAGGAAGAGCAGGAGATGGTGGTCGAGGGCAAAGAGGACGAGTCATCTGAGCCCTCGCGACCTTCCTGCCCCTCGTATGAGGAACTGTTGGGGGTTACCTTGAAAGCTCGACTTGACTTTACTTGACTTGAATGGCAGGGCATACGTGGCAGCAGGTCAGACTGGTGTTTCACAGCATACCATGGCAGTGCTTCAAGCTAACCAAGCCGATGCTGAAGGACTTGGATCAGGGTCAGGGTCTATCCTCATGATGTGGTATCCGAGCTGTGCCACACCACAGATCTTGCTCTCCGCACCACCAATCAGACCACTGACACAGTTGGTAGATGGCGGCGATGGTGGCAATGGAAATGCACCTGTGGGTGAACCTGGGATCAGCACAGTCTGCGTGATCTAAATTAACTGCATCAAAAGGCATTAAAGGCTTTCTCGTTGATGCCCCGGTTTCACCATCTGAACTTTTTGGCACCTCCGTAGAGGCGGTGGTGGAAAAGTTAATTTAGATCATGCATACCGCGCTGATCCCAGCCTGTGCCCAGGCAGCCAGGGGTTCCTGGCCTGTCCCGGTTTGAGAACCGCAGACAGGAGCAGAGGGCTAACGTCGCCTCCTGGTACCCCTCCTCCTCCCTCTCAGAGTAGGTTGTGGAGAGGGCACGACCCGAGGAAAAGGAAGCAAAATTTGAGGGAGGTGATCCATCACAAGCGCTCCCTGCACCAGTGAACGATCCTTCCCTCTGAGGGTCTGTAAATCGACCCTATTCTCTTGATTTTCTCTCCCCCTGTGCCCTTCCTCCACAGGCACCAAAAAAAAAAGGTCTGAGACAGGGTCAATGATGAGTGTGCTCCATCAGTTGGAAACCGTCTGAAGGTCCAGTGCAGGGCTTGAGAGTGAGGGCACCCTTTCAGGCTGTAAAAGTATGGCAGGCCTCTTTTACATTTAAAGGCCTCTGCTCCTCAGTCACAGGTTGAGCTTTGCAGGTCACTTCATCACTTCGTCGCTCCTCTGAGCGTTCCAGATAGTTGATATGGCAAGCGTTCAAGAGGGCTTTGATATTCTGTGTGAGTAAGTGGGCTTCCTCTCGGTTGAGAGTTATTCTGGAAAATGAGCCACCGCTTTACTGAGCTCCAGGCAAAGATCAAGATTTTCAAGCGAATGGCCTTCAGAGACAAGCGGTGAGTAAGCAGGTCAAGTGCATAATGATAAACATCTGTGTCTTGTTGCAGTAATTGGCATGGAGAGACTGGATAAAATCCACTGGGAAACTGGGAGATTCTGAGATGATGGTACTTTGATCTACTGAGAAATGTATGTAAGCTCAGGGAACATGTGTTTGTTTTTGGTTTATTTTAAACTAATAATAGCACTAGCTTCCTCTTCCTTCCGTATCAATAAACTTTGCGAAAGTATGAAAATTGAGCACCATCTGTTTTGAGATTGAACAGAGAACTAAAAGAGAAATACGCTCTAGTTCTTAGCTTAAAGTCAAACAGAAATCAATGAAATACTTTATGCAAGAAAATGACAGCAACCATCATTTTTGCACTGCTTGAGTACGGAACTGTCTAACGCCTTTCCCCATCCCCTTTTGACTGACAGCAGCTTTCATTAAATAGTCAGCCTGTATTATACAGTTATCTGTTGTTAAAATATTAAAGTTTATTAAGGTGTTTTTCACCAACATACAAAACACTGCTAGATAAAACATTGTGCTATTGGACTTTTGATTTCAAACCATATAGTTACTGAGACTGCCCTGTGACAACTAGCCCCAACCAATCTCCCATAAATCCCCCACACTTAAGATATTTGACTGAAAAGTTGTAAAATCATGCTCTTACCTGTTTCACCAACATCAGTGACCAGTGACAGCACTACAAATGATCAGGATGAAACCAGTATAGGCGTTTTCACACACTGAATGACACGTGATTAACACATTATATTTTAACATGAGCTTATGACACCTCAACTAGTGCAGATCGAGCAGAGGAAGAGTTTTAACAGACAACATTAGACCTAGGCATAAACATTAAACTGAGAGAAACGTTATATCAGTCCATGTTTTCAAACTTGGGAATATCTTTATTTAATCTGTTGCATATAGATAGTAATGACTAGGAACCTTTTCTTTAGAAACAGAGAAAATAATTGCTTGAATAACTTTACTTTAATTTGCATATGCAGACCAACTATCCTAGCTTGTAAAACACTGGAAGGTATTGCAGTAGCAGTGACGTCAAAACACACATTTCATCGCTAGCATCACCAACTGTGCACTTGATAAACCTCCAATTTACTGATTTATTAATAGCAACCTGAAGTGTTAAATAAACAAATAACTTAAAACACAGTGATGAAACAGAATTGATTCATCTGAATGTTTTTATCATGAGAACTTCTAAAGAATTTTTTTTTTTTTATCAGCTGCCTTGTTCTTCTTCTTTAGTAAGTAGGTTTCAGCATCACAGTGTGGTCACGTGACCTTCATAAGCAATGGAGAAACGCTGAGAGACGTCACACCCAAGAGGAAGAGGAAATCAGTCCTGTCAGAGTAACGCTTGAGGCCTTTTTCACATATGGCGGCTCTAGTAAAGGAAGTGCTGCCTATATAATATATAAATGAAAGATTCAAATTGGCAAGCCTCTGTGCCCAGTAGCTCAGGTCCCTCTCACGCCGAGGCGAAGAGAAGATCCAGGTCCAGGGGTTCACAGATGGAGCTGGTGGAAGTGTTTGAGAGAGAAGTGAATCTCTCGCATGCTTCCGTCGCCAACGAGAGCGCTCTGCAGGGCGAGGATGCAGCATCCGATGCATACTCTGGGTCAGCGGACAGTGTTCTACTGGCACCATGCCAGGAAGAGCAGGAGATGGTGGTCGAGGGCAAAGAGGATGATTCATCTGAGCCCTCACAACCTTCCTGCCCCTCGTATGAGGAGCTGTTGGGGGTAGGGATGGGCATGATTAATCGACGATCGATAATTGATCGTTAAGAATTTCGTCGATCACGTTTATTTGTTATCGATTACACTAATGCAGGTTGCGTTGCGTAGTGTGAGTCTTGAAGCAATGGAATTAATTTTAGCGCGGAGGTACCTGTGCATCCCGGCAACGTCAGTCCCCTCAGAGCGGGTGTTTTCGGCGGCTGGACTGGCTGTCACCAGGTTGCGGTCGCGTCTGATCCCAGATCATGTCAACATGCTTATCTTTCTCAACAGAAATCAGTAGACTGGTGCAGAAGTTCTATGGGAACTTCATGCGTTTTCTCAGATCGGATAGCTATCTGATTTATCAAAATGATTCCATTTACACCTGGTCATAAATGTGTTTTTGCAAAACGGATATAAATCCGATCTTGAATTCCCGCGCTATACTGTATGCATATTTAAATTGTTGCACGTCATCGAAACCAACTGATATGAGCTGCATTTTATTGATCATCAGCGAAAATTTCTAAATCAAAGACAGCAACAAGATATTGCGGCAACAGCCCTGGTAAGATCATTTCGGTTCTTTACTTTTAATGAAGATGATTGTGTGTTGATGAATGACTTTCACTTTGATTTGCGATAGTTTGCACGTTGGCTTGATGAATAGATGCTCATCTGTGGTGATGCGTGTTGAAGTAGCGTCGTCATATCTGGATATAACATGACATATAGCCTATAACACGCTCTCACACGTTTATTTCTTATCATTTTTGGGATAAGTCAAATTTGCATATGTGGTTTCAACAACCAGATGCATTTACTCTTGTCCAGTTTCGTCTGGAATGCGTCTCAGATCTCCTCCTGAAGTGGTTTGAGCGATCGGATTTAAATCCGTCTCGAATGCGTTTCGGAGGGCATTTAGATTTGGTCTTTTCACGACCGGAGAGCTATCCGATCACAGAAAACGGATGAAGTGGCCATGGGTCTCTGTTTAAGAACGCCGGCTCGCAGCTGCAGGTTCCGCTGGTTTAGAGCACCGCAGGAATCTTCAAGTCTATCGAACGTCCAGTTTCACTGCCACAAGTTGATCTTCTTGTAATAAAGATCTCATCGAGGACAAACAAACTGTATTTTTGTATTTTCATTGCATTTTTAATTTATAAAAAGTTAAAGAAAAAATTAATTTCAATATAAAAATATCAATGATTAATCGATAGTCGATCGTTAATTCTCCCGACGATCGACTAAGAAAATGTAATCGAATGCCCATCCCTAGTTGGGGGTTACCTTGAAAGCTCGACTGACTTTACTTGACTTGAATGGCAGGGCATACGTGGCAGCAGGTCAGACTGGTGCTTCACTGCATACCATGGCAGTGCTTCAAGCTAACCAAGCCGATGCTGAAGGACTTGGATCAGGGTCAGGGTCTATCCTCATGATGTGGTATCTGAGCTGTGCCACACCACATATCTTGCTCTCCGCACCACCAAGCAGACCACTGACACAGTTGGTAGATGGCGGCGATGGTGGCAATGGAAATGCACCTGTGGGTGAACCTGGGATCAGCACAGTGTGCGTGATCTAAATTAACTGCATCAAAAGGCATTATAGGCTTTCTCGTTGATGCCCTGGTTTCAACATCTGAACTTTTTTGCACCTCCGTAGAGGCGGTGGTGGAAAAGTTAATTTAGATCATACCGCGCTGATCCCAGCCTGTGCCCAGGCAGCCAGGGGTCCCTTTTTTACAGGGACCAGATGCCCCATGGATGAGTCCTGCTGACTTCAACATTCACATGAGTCTCTGTACATGAACATGGTAAAGTGAAAATCAAACACCTTGGAAATGAAAGGTATGTACAATGTTTTTAGGAATGGCACAAAGGTCTCTGTCTTTGGATCATTGTTTTCAATAATGTGCTTTTTTGTCATTTGTTGTGTATCTTTGGATTATGTTGTGTTGTAAATAAATTCAAACAATTTAAAAGCCTCCTCATTCTTTGTGCAAGGTTGCTCAGAATGATAGGGCCTGATCGCTCCTAATAGGGCATTAGGGGAGTGTCTTTGTCTTTCTGTGAAAGCCATACATATTAATTATGTGATCACGCCTACTCGCATAAAGCTTTCTTACAGAAAACACGTCTTACAAATTTTAAATCAATATATTGTCTGAATGAGCAGTCAGGATGATTTTCACATAGTGAAGAAATAATCAGTATGGGTTTCATGGCCTAAATGAGATATAAGCACAAATAAGCACAAATGTCAGAGCATGTCAAAACACCTCCAGGGCCAGAAAACACCTCAGACCCCAGAGGGTTAAGGTGAGATATGGCAGGCAAAAAAAAATCTATTTTTCATGCAGTGGTTAGTTTTGAGATTTTGGGCTAGTTTACTCCTTCAATATGTGCTCTTTCTAGCTACTATAACCCAGGTGAAAAGGAAATATATTTAAATTGTGTTTATTTTGATATATTTAATGCATTTTAAGTGTATTGTATTAAATATATATTTAATTGTGTTATTTTGGAACCTATTAAAGTATACTAAATGTACTAAAATATATATTTAAGTTCAATTTTAAGATAATAGTAATATATTTTATTATACTTAATTGTGTTAAAATGGCCCTATTTTAAGTACATTTAGTGTATTTTATTAGTATTTCTTTATATTGCATTTTTAAAACATTTAAAATTTACTTTAGAAATACAACTTAAGTATATTTTTAATTTTATATTAATGTGTTCCTAGTATATTTTAAATATGATATCAGCTTATTACTAATGTATTAGTAGAACAATATAAGACCCACTTTTAGTACATTCAAAATGTATTTTTTCTGCAAACCCATTCTTTATGAATTTAATATATTCTAATGTATTAAAAGTAGTAAAAAAATATGTTTTAAAAACACATACTTAAAATATTAATGTGTTCCCAATATATATTAAATATGATATTAGCTTATTATTAATGTATTAGTAAAACACTATAAGACCCACTTTTAGTACATTCAAAATATATTTTTTTATGCTAAACCATTCATTATGAAATTAATATATTTTAGTGTATTAAAAGTACAGTTAAAATATATATTAAAAAACACACAGAAAAAATATTTGTATAAAACACAAATACACTTTGAAAGATAGTAAGAAAAAATATTTGTATAAAACACAAATACACTTTGAAAGATAGTAAACTTTAATGAACTAGTACATGAAAAATAAACAAAATACATTAACATAAAATGCATCTGTATAACAGAACAAACAAACAAAGTGATATAAAAAAAGATAAAGTTTTAATTTATTTAGAATTTAAGAATTTAGTTATTAAACTTGGAGTTGGCTTCATTGTTGCACTTTCTTCGGATTAAGGCTCTCACCTCAGACACTGTCGTGGTCGGAAACTGTTTGATCACAGTATCTTTGAAAAGGGAAAAAGATTATTATTATTTTTTTAAATATTAATGCAAAATGAACATCTGTAAAATGTAACTGTTCCCTTTCGAAAGGGAATTGCACTGTGTATAGGCGCCCCTTTTATACTTCTTTTTTATACTTTATACTTAACAGTGTTTTTGGTTGTCACCAAATTCAATTGCTGTGATTTTATGGCTTTTCTCAGCTGTTCTCAGGGAACCAATGTTACAGTCGTAAAGACAATTTTTTAATATGGCATGTAATGCTTAGTTCATATATTTTAAAAGTAGACATTCAATATAAAATGTTAATATAATGCAAATAAGGAGTTCAAAAAGAACAAACATCAAGAGCCTCATTTATAAATGTTGCGTACACACAAAAGAAGGCGTACGCCGCTCTCTACGCAATACTTTATTTATAAAAATACTTTATACTACGCAATACATTATTTATAAAAAGCAAACTTGACAGGAAAAAGAGCGGCCCTTCACGCAAACTCTGACCCAGGCGTACGCCCAAAAACGGGTGAAATGAGAAATTGCAACAACGTTGGCAGATGGAAGAAACACGTGAAAGTGTGTGAAACTGTAGACCGTTGTGTAAAAGAAATGACAATACTGCCTCTCATAAATAACATGAAGCTTGCTTCACAAAGCAAGTCTTAAAATTAACAGCCTAACACCCGTTTTATTGATCTGCAGTGTAAAACAAACAAAATCAAAAGAAGATTACCTAACAGAAATGCAAATTAACACATATTTGCAAAAGGATTGTTCTGCAATAATATTGGCATTATGCAATTTATTCTCATAAATAATATGGTAAACAGAACAAAATCAACTGATATTTTCGTCAATTTGTCCGTCTGGTGGAGCAAATAGGCCTAGATGCAATTATAGACAGATAGAAAATCTAAATAAAATTATAGAGAAAGATAATATAAATATAATTTCACTCAGCCTAGCCTATCACTTAAAGCAAATATATCCACAGCCACACCCTAAATGTCCTCACCAGCGGCCACGTTGGATCGTTTAGTGAAACTGACACATATCGGCAGATGAAGTAAAACCATAAGTCTTCAGTCATAATGATAAATGTTCACAATAACGCTTTAAATAAAATAATGAGCTAAATTGTTTTACTTCTATTTAAACATTTAGATTAATCTCATTAATGGAGTTATACACTTATACTATGAAATGTAGGCTACTGAAAAGATATAGGCTATATATATATATATATATATATATTTATATATATTAGGGATGTGCGGTATACCGGTACTGCAAAAATACTGGTATATATTATATTTCAAACGGTACAATATCATCATTTCGGTATTTAATACCGAATATTTAATCATATTCGGTATTTTTGCTGAATTCGGTATTTAATGCGCTGCTGTTCCTAAGTGCGCTAGTTAAACTGACGCGGGTCACGCGAAACCGGCAAACATGACAACGAAGGAACACAATGGATCAAGCAGATGAAGCTCATTCTAATTTCTAGACGTCCGAAATTAATAAATAGGGCAGTATGAGTGAAATAAGGCATTACTTTGCCTACAAAAGTAATGAGAAAGTCAAAGCAACAGACCTCAATGCACCGCTCTGCAAACATTGCTTTAAATAATGTGTTTTGCCACGAGAGGAAACGCATCAAATCTGTCACTTGCTCATCCCGACTTGTTCAAAGAGTTCAGAGATCGACAGGTCAGTCCATCAGTAAACTGATTTAATGTAGGCTTTTATTCACAACACTGAACAGCGCACATACATAAGAGCTTATCAACTACATGTGATACGGTAAACACGAAAGCTAAAATCTGCTCACATGACACGCTAGAACCAATTCAGTTTAGGTCTCATCATTTTTACACTTTGAAACAATCATATATTAATTGAATTTGAATGGATAGAGACAAGTAATATTAATTTTAGTAGTGATAGTAAAATGAATGGCATATTACTGCCGCTGTGGCAAACCCTAGATGAATAAACCAAAAGAGAGAGTTAAAATAGTCTGCTAGTTTGTCAACATCGATTAGGTAACCTGACCTAACAGTATTATAGCATTTATTAAGCTAGATCAATCAGTAATTATTATTTAAATATATTAATACATGTTTAGCATATTAACATTACTTTATGCAATCGATTAAACTAATATGAACCCAAACACAAACCAAATAGGATGAATAAATGCTATAAATGTTGATAATTCTGTTGACGCATGACAGCTAATGGTTTAAATGTCATTTCACTATGATATTATTATTCTAAATTAATCTATAATTATATATATATATATATTAACTTATTTTAATGGTATAATTTTTTTTTTTTTTTTAAATCAAAGTTTAACCTACTGAATATATGTTCCCTGACTGTAGGTTTTTTTTATTTTATTTTTTACATTTTGATACTTTTTCTTTGCACATTTGGTACTGGAGTTTAAAGCATTGTTTTTCAACCAAATTTTTCAATTAACTTAAATTGTGAGGCTGTTTTTTATGACCTGTGGTATCGATTAAGTATCGATACCGAGGTATTAGGTTCTGGTACCGTACCGAAGCAAAAATTGTGGTATCGGAACATCCCTAATATATATATATATATATATATATATTCATTAAATAGCCTATCACTATTTGATTAATTTATTTAAAAACAGTGCAAGGATATGCTACTAAATTATTTTTATTAACGTAATGTGACGGACATCCACATTTCATATTTTCCTAACATTTTGTACCATTAAACGTTATCATGTGGATTAATAATCATATGCAAATGATATGCAAATGGAGATATGCATAGTAAAACTCGGCGTTTCACGGACTATTTATGGGCAACTATTGGTTCTGTGCTTACGGACGTCCTATGTTTCATCCGTACGCCACTTCTGATGCAAATCCTACGCAAAGCTATATAAATGAGGCCCTAAGTCTGGCTGAACAACAGTGAAGTCTACATGTTATGTTACTGTATCATAGGCAATTTAACTGATTAACTGAAACAGTATACCCATTCAACAAGTATAATAATTATTATCCATAATGCCAATATTTCATATTAGAATTAATATTTGTTTTTATCAGTCCCCTTTTAACTTCAAGACCAAATAAAAGTGATGTACAAAAACACATACCGATGAGGGCTTGCACCTTGTGAGGGTCCAACTGGTCTTTTGATTGAGTCCCGGATTTACCAGTAAGGGTGCATCTGGCTAAAATTTCTCTTCCAAAAAGTACAGTGGCCAATTCTTGAGTAAAAAGAGAAGCTCGTGACTTGTTCAGTCTGTCATAGACTCTTTTAGGGATTTTTACATCAGAATCACAGAGGGAAATCTAAAAAACAAACATAAAAAAAAAAAACATCAATATATTCCTTTATAATTCAATTAAAAAGGTATAATTTTTTTACTTGATTCAGATCACTTACTGAAGTGTTCATGCACAAAAATACAGATAAAACGATACAAATACCCAGGCATGAAAACAGGTCAGGGGTAAAAAAGGTGAGAAGGATGCGGCAGCAAAAAATCCAATCAACTTTATATATAACACACACACATACATATATATATATATATATATATATATATATACACACACACACACTGTATATAGTGCTTTTTAATGTTAAATTCATCAATCTGGTGAAAATTAAACAAAGAAAAATTATTTTAGTTACAGTGTCTGTCTACATTACTACTAGGCCTACATAATAATAGTTATAATATTAATCCCATGATAGTAATAGCCATATATTGTAAAACAAATGCACTGAAAAATAAAGGAAACTTTCATAATTAGTTTTGTACTAATTTCTATAGGCTACTTGAAAGAGTATATTTCTATACTTCACATTAAAGGAGTGATTGGGCTCTAGCCCAGTGTCAATCAAGAAAAGAACCAAATGGGCCGCTGATCTACGTATTACATGGGGTGTCAGAAAAAAAAACTAACGCTGACTTTTTATTGACCAATGCATTACGCACAAACCAAGCGCCGCCAATTAAGCAAAACAAAACGAATGGGCCGCCGATGTACGAGTTTTATGGGCCGTTAAGACAAAAAACGAAACAAAAAAGTATGAGATGTATCGGCCCAAAAAGCACGTCGGCCCACCGGGAATCTCCCGGTAGTCCCGATGGCATTAGCCTACATGCCTGGACGTCACACAAAACAAAATCCTACCTGTAGCCTTTCACCATCCACTTATTTAGCTGCTGTTGCATCAATTGACATGCCATCTCCTTTTCCCTCTTTCTTTTTCTATTTTTAGCCCCCGACAGCTTTTTTGCATTATCCATCTTTTTCGACGACAACTCACTAACTTTACTCGTTCCTGCTCGCTCAGCGCTCACGGCGCCCGCGCCCGCTCGCGATATTATCCCGCCCTCTTCTATGTCAAAATAAAAAATAATGACATTGGCAACATCGCTGTCTGTATCTGACAGGACAGTTAACATTGTAAGCTAACTTACGTTACCTCAGGCTTGCTTTCCGACGTGCGGTTCATTGTTCGGCAGTGTGTCATCAGACCGAATCAGACTCGCGGTGTTAAAGACTTTGAAAACAATTCTGCCCTACTCTGACTCGGACTGGCTGTCAGGTTTCGGCATTAGGAATGATGATTGGTTTAAAGCTGCTAAGTTTATGGTAACTATAGAGATATAGCGGGTAAATGCTGACCACGACCCCCTCCCACCCCATAAATATTTTCTCATCGGATCTGCACAAATCACGTAGGTGACCCATTTTGGTTTTAAAACGGCGAATTTCGCCAAAAGGTGAGGAGTTTTCATGCCTGAATACCACTTTTCTTTATCATAAAGAATTTTACCATTTCTGAGGTTTCAGAAAGACACATCTCATTTGAATTTGGGCTTGAGCTGAGTGGGCCTCTCTTCATGGACTCTAGGACCTCTTTGAGAGATGCTACTATCCCTGGAAGATCTACAAGACAAAATTAAGATGCGTTATACAAAGTAAGGGCAGGACAAACACTAATTTATGTTTTTCCTGTGTACATGTACTTGGTCTCTTTTTTAAATGCTGACATATATTTTGGGTAACACTTTATTTTGATAGTCCACTTTAGACATTCTACTAAGTAACTTTGCAACTACATGTCGACTAACTGTCAATAGAGTATTAGTAGACTGTCTGCTTAATATCTGCTAACATTTTGTTTTGTTGGTTCCCCAACAGACACTACTGACTATAAGTAACTTGGCAACTACAAGTCAACTTATTCTCCTTACCAACATGCTACTGTATTATCTGTATTATCAGAAAATCAATTTTTTTTTCAGTCTGTCTTAAAGCAATACTTGGCCATAGCTGTTAAGAAAATCACCGTGATGACTTTTCCTCCCCATGCTCCCTTTAACTGATCAAACACAGACACCTCCATGAGGCATCATATTAGCTTCAGCTAAAAAAATTGTGTAGTTTTTTTAAAGTATTTTATTATCTAAAATTGAAAGCTTTAAAAAAGACGCTAAACTTTTCTACTTTCTTATAGACAAATCAATGTTACGGACTAAATTACAAGCTACTGTTGAATCATATGAAGAGTATATAGTAATGCACATACATAAAAAAAGGAAGAAGGCATCACTACAAATTAGCATAGGTCATGCTTTTCACCTTAATTCATACTATAAAATTTGTTTGTCCGTTGCGACAAGTTAGATTTTGTTTTAAATAACAAACCTTTACCTTTCAAAGCTTTGACAACATCAGCATCAAGCTCAACATTGGTTTTCCGGGGAGATGTATTCTGCAAAAGACTTCTATCTCCATATTCATCGTCACTGTCTAGTACAGCCTGTATTTGATACATTGGACACAAGGTTAGAAGAGGCTCAATTAAACATTTTGCTTAATTAAACATAATTACATTTCTAATTAATGTGTATATTATGACTCTATGGAATTCAAATACAAATCTAAATTTGCATTATTCAAATTTGTTGAACAGATTTAGTGAAATGAGAAAACATTTTTAGAAAATGTTTTACAAGTAATAAATATGTTTCCAGTCTTAATGATTGTAAACTAAGAAATCAGACATCTGTAATAGAACATTTTGCTGCTTTAGGAATCTCCTTCTAAGACAAAGTGTAGACAAGTTTGTTCTTGGTTGAAGTAACCTCTTGTTGATGTTTGAATTATTACCTCTTTAAACCCGCACCCATAAACGGTTTGGGAGTTGAGCATGCCTGTTCTTGGTATTGTTTGAATTATTATCAAACAAAACTGAGGCTAGCTAAACCCCCTCCTCCTAATCCGCGCAATAACACCCCAAACCCCACCCCACATCCGGTGACTGTCTGGAATAGTCTGTTATGTTTCGTTCTTGCGGGTTAACTCTGTTTGTAGCTTAAATGTTTTTTTTTTCTGTCTTTGTGGAGACTAGGCTGTCTGCAGAGACAGCATTTTACAGTGTGTTCAGGGGACAGCAACCCGGTCTCATCCCAAGACGTCACATACTTACGTGTCTTGACCATACGGCAACATACGACGCAAAGGGTACCACTATAACGTCAATATGAGACGGAGACATAAGCGCACCAGCAGCGCCTCCTAGCGGTACCCCTAACCCATACCTAAACCTAACCATTAACCACCGTTTTGGGATGAGACTGTGTTAGGGACAGGCAACTAGAGGATAGTGAGGAGATGTTTGTGGTTGGTGAAAAAAATTTTTTGGCATAAAAAAGGTGTGAGATCACTTAAAGCACCTTTAAACCATAAGGATTGAAGAATCCAAAGTTAACTTGACATTTAGAGCCACAATGTTTTACTTTAATTAGAAATAGATCAGAGGGGGAAAAAAAACTGAAATGTTGGAACAGAAACAATGCTTACTCTCTTTTTTGTTGGTCTAGGTATGTTTTCAAACAAGTCAATTTCAGTGTTATCTGAATCATCTGACATTGGAGTGGAGGTTACAGGAGCTGCTTTTTTTCTTTTCAAATCCTGAAGGTCTCTTTTCAGCTGGTCTCCCATTGCAACAGCAGCTGCACTTTGAGATGTACTTGCACTCTTAAAAAAAAACACATTGTAATTAACATAAAAAGGCAGACAAGCGATTTTAAACACAATTATCCTGAATGTTAAGTTAATCCACAACCTTTACGGCCTCAGATGTTTTTTGCCCTTTCAGAATGGTGGTCTTCCAGATGTCTTCACCTCTCTTAAAAGCATCTCTCTTTACAACTAAGTCCTTGTAAACATCTGTAATTACAATATATATATATATATATAAAAAAAACAATAAAGGGATATCCAACGTGAAGTTAGTAATTCCTCATTGTCATCATTTATTCACTCTCATGTCATTTATTCTTTCATCGTATTTAAAAACAAAATAAATATATTTTTACAAGGTTTTTTTTCCATTACAATTTTGAAAATTTTCATTGTAATGAAAAAAATTTCATTACAATGTTGACCTTTTTGGGGGGGGGATTGGGGGGCTACCCTTTTAGAAAACTCTAATCTAGGTTGCGCACCAGTTTTAAGGATGCTATTGTATGTTTTGTTCATAATTAGTTACTACTTTTGAAATACAATATAGTATTTGAATAGAGAAGATATGAGGATTTAACTTGACATAACTCTGAATTGAACCATGTTACAGAAAAAAAAGAGTAAAATAACACTTTTACAATTTCCAAAATAATCATATTTCTGTTATTAAATAAAAAAATTTAAAATACATCCTTAAACGCCTTTTCTATATAAATTCCAGAAAGGATACGAGAAAATAATATTTTTTACTAGCCCTAACAAGTAGATTAAAAACATTCAATGATAAAATAATAATATTAAGTAAACCAAAAAGTATAATAATGAATGAATCATATTTTTATTTTTAAAATGTAATAACTTAACAAACATCTCAAGGATCTGTTATATCCAACATTATCACGATTTCAACTCACACAGGTGGAAAAAAAATAGTTGTTTGTTATTTTTCACCAACGAAAAGTTATAAACAAAGAGACTCAACTAACTTACTCGACTTAACATGACCTGGCGGTTTAACTATAATTTTTTATTTTTTTACTTTACAATAGTGACTATATATATATATATATATATATATATATATATATATATATATATATATATATATATATATATATAAAACTCTTATATCAATATTTATTTCCGTTTTAATTTTACAGTACAAGTTATTTAATTGGTTTTGTTACAAAACTTTTGTAAAAGCAGTGGATGACTACGTTCGCTAAGACCCGCCCCCCTTAGTTACTGTCGCTACGCCCGACAAGCTACGCCGCTCTCATGCCCACACCATGTTCTAATGCAGGGAAAATACATCGTGGAGCAGAGAGCAGACTGACAACACGCTGACAGACAGGACAGAGCAGCTTAATTTTCGGTTACTTTTTATAGTATACATATTAAACAAAAGCTAACCTTTCATATTTGAACATTTTTAAAAATAAATGTAAACAATAAATACCGTTTTGTGGGTCTTTAATGTGTCTGTCACCTCACTGTAGGGCATCAAATAAAGCTGCTCGTGAACCAATCATCTCTTCCTTCTAGTTCAGTTATAGCATTCAATAAACATGAAATAAGATAAGAAGGGATGTTGTTTTATTCGCAGAAAGACGTTAGTAGTACACTCCGTTTCTCAAGTTTAAATCCTCCCATGTTAATCTCCCATCTTGTCTAACTGAGTTGTCGGAAAAAATGGCGGATGGCGAAGTATGATTGGTCAGATCACCTGTCAATCAAGCTCCCTACGAACGGTCAAATTGACATGAAAATCGACAGCCTAATATTACCAAATAGCCTAACATTTTCTAGAGTTAAATATCATAAATCTGTATATTTACAACACAAGACAACATTGTATTATGTTCACTGGGTTAAGTTGATGTTACTTATTGTCTAAGTGACAATCGATCATACCTTAATGTTGTGTAATAATCACAATTAACAACCATTTTGTTTTTTGCAAACACAATGTGCCATATTCGCACAGTTATTTTATGTCAATGCCTAGAATAACAATTTACTAAATTGATAGCTAGACGTTGCTCTCTTCAGTGTCAAGTTAGCGGTAAAGTTATCCATAGGCTATCTCATAGACTAACGTTATAGCATCGGCATCAACTTCTGAAAATATTTTCTAAACACAAAATTTGAATAAAGCCACTTATATTAATCACTAACAATTATAAACTTACCACCAAGAAGTAGGATTTTTGCAGGCAGTATCTTGATCTGTCCGTGTCGGCTTCGACTTGGCAGGCGCACCTCTATGTAACCGTCTTCACTTTCGAATTGTTCGCGGGAGTTGACCTGGTTTTCTTGTCGTCTGTGTTCTCTTAATATAATATCGGTGCTATCCACTTTCACTAGGTCAGAGTCAGGGAAATAATACAGTGCATAGTTTGGAAAAGACATGATTCCTGATGTTGAAGTATCCATATGGCTAGTTGGAAATGTAATACATAGACTACAGTAGGCCTATCCGTTGCCCCGCCTGCCAAATTGCGCCAACTTGAACTTTGAAATGGCGTTGTGTGATTGTACGATTGGTTTGAAATGCTTGGCTCTGATTGGTCTAAATGAATGCACTGCGAATTACAGCCTATAACAGTTTATTATTATTATTATTATTTTTAATTTGAATTTGACGCATTGGTCTTACATTACACCGAAATCTGTTGGTGAAATAGCATTTGGTACCGAAGTGTATAAATACAAAGAAATGAAGAAATACAAATCTTTCCTAATTACACAAGA
This sequence comes from Leuciscus leuciscus, assembly GCF_965113295.1. Classification (NCBI taxonomy): domain Eukaryota; kingdom Metazoa; phylum Chordata; class Actinopteri; order Cypriniformes; family Leuciscidae; genus Leuciscus; species Leuciscus leuciscus. The sequence continues at coordinate 58,319,578 of NC_138727.1, forward strand.
TGAAGAGATTCCGAAAACGACAGAAAAACGTCGCCTTAAGAAGCTGGATACAAAAAATAAAGAGGTAAATGACTTTTATTTTTAATCGCTGTTTTAAACATTTAATTGTCCTGCACTGTTTCAATACAACACTATTAATTATTTATTATTAGATGTGCATAGTATTTCTGCAGTGGAAAGGTTTCCAACAATGCTTTATTTTTCTTCCAGGAATTGAAACAAATCTTTATGCCATTTCTTTCTTTTCAGAATTCATCCCATGATGGTTACAAGAACTATATGTCAATAAATGTTGCTGAATTTCCAAAAACAACTAAATACCGGAGAAGGAAAACACCGGTAAAATTGTTATTCCGTCAGTATGGTTTGAAGTAATATTAATTAATAATAATCCTGACGCCACTATTATATGATTAGCCTAAGTGTCTTTTACTTAGTCTTGTAAGGAGAGTAATGTCAACTTGTTGAATTTTAGCTTTCGGTTAATTGCGAAAGCAATGAGGCAACCAAGGAAAATGACAGTGTCCACAATTCTCCGTGCCCAAGACCAGCAAAGAGATACAAAATGGAAGACCAAGTGCAGGAAAAAGTTGAATGGGTAAGTATGAAATATTGTGTCAACATCAGTTTATTATATAAAATTAAAAATAATTTTTGGTATTAAGTCTGTGAATTATCTAAGAAATATAAATATATATATATTAATAAATGTAGAATGAATATATATATATATATATATATATATATATATATATATAATAGAATGAATATATAATTATATATTCATTCTATTTATTACATACTTCGCAGACTTAATACCAAACATTTTTTTTTTTTTTTACACATTGCATGTCCATCAGGAAGTCATTCATCTTTCATACAGAACATTTACATTTATCTTTTTTTAGAGTATTAATGTGAACAACATTGATCAAAGAGGGCAGCCTAACCAGTTCAACTTGTGCCAGTCTCTTGAGAGTATTCATCATCAAACAAACATTAACTCTCAGGTAAATATTTTTTATTTATTTATCACATTAACAATTTGCATATGTGGCCATATGGCTTATGTGACAATACTGTCATATCATATCATGAAAATATTATATATTTCATGCCTTTGTTGTCTGTTACAAATTAATATTTTAAAATAAAAAATTAATCATAATTGTGAAAGTGTTACATGTTTATTTTTCTTTGTAAATTCAATCATTATTATTAGTTAATTGTATTAATCTATTATTTGTTTAGAGCTTTAATTCCTTTGGGGCAATTACTTTAGACTGTTTTTATATTTTCATATATTCAGACACTTAATATATGGTATGTATTAAACAGTTACAGATTAGTAACTGGGACAGCTGAGTACAGTCATAATTCTAACAGCTGAGGGAGGCTGTTGTGAAGCAATAATATAACTAATATCAGTATTTTAAAAGTGTTAATTTAAATTGTTCAACACAAAAGTTGATGCTTGAAAAACTCAGACATGCATCTATATTTAACAGATAATTGTAGATAAGCCTGTTTGTGAGGGACGCCCTGACCACAATGCTGATTTGCAACAAGAACCAGAGATACCTAACCTTGATCATGGACCAAACTCAAATCCATCACAGGTATTGTAATAAAGTATTTATCGTGTGGCTTTGTGTGCCATCTATGAGTAGTAGCCATGTAATAAATTACATTTATAATTATATCAAACACAAAGTTATCTAGCTTTGTAGCATTTACATGCTGGCTCTTCCAAGGACCATGAGTCAATGCAAGTTGCATGTGCAATATTTGCATTGGTGTTTTTCATCTCTCGGCAAGTTTTCTTAGAAAAAAAAGAAAAGGTAGAGAGGTAGAGCATGGGCTAATCTTTGTTTTAATTCAGATTATTTTATTTTAAAACTTTGAGATAGATCACTGGGCCTGGCAGTGGGCCATTACGAAATAGCCAAGACTAATTGTCAACTGATACCAAATAAATTCAACTTCATAAATAGGCCTTTATCCATTGCAAACATATTTTATTATTAGTCTTAAAATGTCCATAACATAAAATCATTTTAGAGCCACAACATTGTCAACATATTATAGTTTGACTTGTACTCCACTGCGCAGATTTCTAAACACTGCTTCACAGTGCCGGCGAATAGCGTCTTGAGCTCAAACAACGCTAAGAGAGCGCTTACGAATGGTTCAAACCAACCTTATGAAAGTGTGACTTACAGAAGCAGACTGATCTCATGATATAGCGTATGTATGACACGCCAATTCGTATTTCCATTTGTGGCTTGTTTTCAAGACACATAATTGGCAATTGCTTTTTAGCATGTTTATCAACGCCGTTTGGCCTCCATTGTCTTAACATTAAATTACTATAAATATATATGACCTACCCCAACCCCGTCCCTAAACCTAACCGTCACTGGGGTTAAGAACATTCATGACTCTTCCCCTACCATCCTAGGAAAAAAAAAATATCGCTCCCCAGATATAGATATACATTTTGCTATAACATTTAACAGCATAGACATACACGCGGAATCACATCATACACGCGGATAGCTCGAAATGCATATAGATAACACGTCACTCGGCTTTAAAAGTGGCGTGTATATTTACGCAAACATGATGTCATGTTGTACAGAAGATATACTTAGAGTACTAACGTGTCATCATGCCATAAAGTTAAGAGAGAGGTTAAGGAATAGGTTAAGAACTACTTAGCAATAAGAACGTTTTGGTGAACCAGGCCCTGTTTATGTAGTTATTCAATTGTTTATTATATTATTTTTTATTTATTTTCTTCCTGTAGAAATCAGATGAAGAAGAACTCATTTACCCAGGAGCACCTATCTCCAGAGGACAGAGTCTACTTCTTTTGATGTCCTTCATTTTGAGACACAACCTCACAGGGACAGCTCTTGAAGACCTCCTCAAATTGTTTAATGAACATTTCCCAGGATCAGTTCCAGCTACTTCTTACCTATTTCATAAAGCTTATGGGCAGTATGGACAATATGAAACACATTTTTACTGTTCTGGATGCACCAACTATATAGGTAAGGTTAATGGTCAGACACAATGTTCTGTATGTCACATGTTGTTCGATGCTGACACAAATTTAAAAAATGGTTTGTATTTTCTGGTTTTGAAATTATCTAGCCAAATTAAGGACATTCTGGAAAATCCTAAGAATACATTAGAAAGAAAAATGTCAAGTAATGGCATTATTAATGACATACATTCCGGAATAGAGTATGAAAAACTAATCAGGAGTGGTAAAATTAGTGAAGAGGATGTGAGTTTACTGTGGAACTGTGATGGTATCCCAGTTTTCAAGAGCTCCAATTGTCAGCTATGGCCAATTCAGTGTCAGATCATTGAACTTGACCCAAAAGAACGCAAAAATAATATCTGCATACCATGTATTTGGTTTGGAGAGAAGAAACCCAATATGACAACTCTGTTAACTCCATTTGTTGATGAGCTTCAAGAACTGGAGCAAAATGGAATTAAATGGTCAGACACACAGAGCCAGCAACATTCATCTAAAGTGCACGCACTGATTTGTAGTTCAGATTCAGTTGCTCGTCCACAAATTCGAAACACGAAACAGTTCAATGGCATATATGGATGTGACTTTTGCTACCATAAAGGAGGGGGTTCATACTCTTATATAAGTCCTGAACCTCTTCTCAGATGTGAATCTGAGCATTTTCAACATGCTATGGCTGGTACTCCTAAGCAGCCTGTAATGGGAGTGAAAGGACCATCTCCTTTAATGAAACTAGCAAACTTTCAGATGATCAATGGGTTTGTTCCTGAATACCAGCACAGTGTTTGCCTAGGAGTAACTCGGCAGCTAATGACATTATGGCTGGATTCCACTAACCATGATAAACCATGGTACATGGGCACAAAAACCGAAGAGATTGATAAGCAGTTACTAGCAATCCAGCCTCCAAGAGAGTTAACTAGAGTCCCACGTTCTGTAAAAGAACGCAAATTTTGGAAGGCCTCAGAATGGAGATCTTTTCTTCTATTCTATTCTTTACCAGTGCTTTGTGGTATTCTTTCTAAGAAATACTGGAACCATCTCTTCCTTCTTGTTTTTGGCATTTATACTTTGCTTCAAGAAAAGATACAAATGGTTGATATTGATAATGCAGAAAAAGCACTGAAGAAATTCGTTATGGAATTTCAAAAACTGTATGGCACGGAAAATATGTCATTTAATGTGCACTTGATGACACACATTTCTGCAAGTGTGAGAAACTGGGGACCTCTGTGGGCTACATCCACATTTTCTTTTGAATCTTTCAATGGCACACTATTGAAATTCTTTAATGGAACCACGCATGTCCAACAACAAATAGTCAAGAGATTCCTCAAGTGGAGAGACCTGACTATTAAAGCAGATAAGCACATGAGGAATGCCAAAGACACAGTCAAAAAACTGTTTGATGACATGCAAAACAGTAAGCAAAAGACGGCTAAATCAACACAACTTTCAGAAATGGTTAGGGTTTTTGGTAATCCTCATCCAGTGACCATTCCAGTACGGCACATGCTTGCTATACAGGATCTTTTTGATGTCAGGGTACAGCAATGCTTGTATTATGAACGTTTTATTATCGATGGTGTCCTTTATCACACAGAAACTAACAAACGGCTACAAAAAAGAAACAACTCTGTAGTAGAGTTAACTGATGGCACATTATGCAAGATTCTGAGCATTGTGGCATTTAACTCTGAAGGTTGTAATGAACAAATTAGCTGTGTTTTGGTTAAGGAGCTTTGCAGGACTGCAAGACCCCTTTGTAGGGATTCTGACCTTAGAATTTCTTCCAAGTTCATTCATGAGGTAAAAGAGTCAAACACTATTTATGCAGTGCATACACAGTCTTTAAAAAGAAAATGTGTAATGATTAAGTTGAAAGACAAAATGTATGTTGTAGCCCTGCCAAATAATATTGAAAGGGACTGAAATCATTGCAGTTGAATTGCAATTCAACACTTTAATTAGTGAAGTTTAAATGAAATGCTCTCTAAATTTTTTTTATTATTATTCCTTTTGCTATTCATGAGCTTTGGTAAAATGTAAGAATTAAGATTTAGAATGTTTAAATTTTATAGTAGGCCTATGTGTATTTTTTATATTGATGTGTTAAAGTACTGGTGTTCACATTCAGGTTTTAAATGGATTGTTCAAACTGCCTTTTGTCATTACTGCACTAGTACTGAAAGATAAAATGTTAAAGCAACTGTCGTCAGTGGATATCATTTATTTTGACAATTATTTGCACTTGTTTGTAGTGAACTTGTGTTGTGGAAAAAGACTTTTCACAAATAATGTGCATTAATTATTAATGTCCATACTAATTAATGCAAAATATTTGATGTACATGTTTTTGAGGTGCAATTAATTGTTATTAATTATTTTTCAAAATTACAAAAAAATAAACAAAACAAATTGATTTAATACTCCCAGAAAATAAGTGCATTACTTAGTTATTTAAATTGTATTGCTTATCATAATTATAGCAAATAAATTAAGAAAAAAATGAACAGTTACACATAAAACACAATATAAAGTGTGAAATAAACATGCATGCAGTTTTTAAAGCATGGTAGTTAGCTATATTTCTTAAAAGCATAACTGAGCACATATTTGAAATTTCAGTAATTATAGCCTTTGTAGAAATATATTAAAATTAATTTCAATTACTGTTTAATTCACTTCATGTTAGGACTTGCATTTTTTAAGCTTTGCCACACAAAACAATTTGTGGATGTGTTATTTAAATATATAAAAATTTAATTCACAATATTATTAAAAAACCAGGGCTAAAGCATGTGCTATTACATAAATATTAAACATATATTGTAGGCCTTTACAATAGTTATAAAAAAGGTATTTATTACCAAATAAAATATTAATTGTTTTGCTACACACAAAGTAAATATAAATCAACTTTAGTTACACAAGTATTGTTTTTTTAAATATACTAAAACTAAACTAACTACAGTAACATATGTTTTCTTTAAAAACACTAAAACTTCACAAAAATTGTATGATTGTGTTTTTTAAAGTTATTAATCATATATATATTAACAAAGTAGCCTACTTTATAGCATACTTTTTAGAAATATATTAAAATTACACTTGTGTTTAGCATATTTCTAAAAAGTATAATTAAGCATATATTTATACCAAAGTACTTGTAGTATACTTGTTATAAATATACTAAAATGATGCTTGTGTTTAACATATTTCTTTAAAGTATAATTAAGCATATATTTATTACCAATATACTTCTAGTGTACTTTTTAGAAATATATTAAAACTATGCTAGTGTTCAGCATATTTCTTAAAAGTGTAATAAAGCATATATTTATTACCAATGTACTTCTAATATACTTGTTAGAAATATACTTAAATCATGCTAGCTATTAACATATTTATTAAAAGTGTAATAAAGCATATATTTATTACTAATGTACTTCTAGTATACTTGTTAGAAATATACTTAAGTTATGCTTTTTTTTAGCATATTTCTTAAAAGTATATTTAAGCATATATTTATTACCAATGTACTTCCAGTATATTTTTTAGAAATATACTAAAATCATGCTAGCTATTAACATATTTCTTAAAAGTGTAATAAAGCATATACTTATTACTAATGTACTTCTAGTATACTTGTTATAAATATACTAAAATTATGCTAGCTTTTAGAATATTTCTTAAAAGTGTAATAAAGCATATATTTATTACTAATGTACTTCTAGTATAATTGTTAGAAATATATTAAAATTATGTTAGTGTTTAGCATATTTTTTAAAAGTGTAATTAAGCATATATTTATTACCAATGTACTTCTAGTATACTTTTTTGAAATATATTAAAATTCATGTAAATGTATTTTTAATGCACTTCAAATAAGCATGTTGATAATACAAATGTATTGTAAACATACTTTTTGCATTTAAAGTATATTTTTAATACATTTAATACTACGTCTTTTTCACCTGGGAAAGAAAACGTTGAAAATATACATTAACCCCCTGAGGTCTACGGTATCGCCGGCGATACCAGCTCGCTTTTTTTTATCAGTGTAAAATAAACTCATAAATACTCTGTTGACTTTGATTTTTCATAGGAGTTTCGTACATCAATCGATTCTGTTAAATGTGTATTATTTCTGTGTATACTCACAATAAAAACAAAGTGTTGTGCTTTTTGCCAAATAAAGAAAAATAAACACGAAGCGAGTTCTGCCTTCTCTCTGTCAGTGTAGTCCATTCTGAAACGCGTCCGAAAATATACAATAACTCGCCGAATACTTCTCACACAGACACGTGAGATATGTCTTTATGAAGCTTGAAATCTCTTCTTTTAAATGAAGTAATTTATATAAAAAACAAATGTTTTCAACTCATGTAATCCGTTTGAAAGCAAGGAGAGGTACCGTTTTTCCTTCTGCCTCATTATCTCTATAATGAGTTGAGGCCGCCCCGCCCCCGGCGCTATTCAAATGGTAAATAGTTTAGGTGATCTAGTATGCATCGCATACGCCCCCCCGATCAATGCCATAAAAACACAGTTTCTTCATCAGACTTACTGATAGTTCATCGCGTTTTGAGTATGGCACGCTTCTCCAGTAAAGACGCCCTTCAGATGATTCTGGACAGCGAGGAAGTTGTTTCCTCAGAGGAAGATTGTAACTCAGACTACAAACGGCAGCATTTTGAAGAGCGAATTCCGCCGAGGACACAATTTCGGAGTAAGTTTTACTTAAAAGTCTTTTGTCTTTTATTTTTCGTGTTCGCATTTATGAGGAAAAAACAATATTACGTGACAGTTCTCCATTATGGACGCGAGCGCTCTGAAAGCCACTAAAAGACTTTCAAACTTTCACAGAGACCTCAAAACAGAAACTACAAATCCTTTCTTTAAAACGAATTTCGTTTTGTATCAATTGTATCTTAATTTTAAAAAAATTTTCATTAACAAATTTCCTGGATTTAAAGTAAATATAGGCTATAGCAATCACAACATAAGGTGCTTGAACTGGAGATCATCATTAACCAGACCGTAGCCTACTCGCCTCACATGTCTAAAAAATGTGAAATATATTTACAGAAAGCTGGTTCTAAACAAAACCATCCAAAACAAAAAACTATGTAGCCTAATAAATCTGCATTTCTCCGGTGCGTTCACTAGCCTACTGCGAAGATCGCGAGTCAATAGCCTATCGTCAACTTCATCTTTGCCAGAAGTTAAATTTAAATTGCGTGTGTGAATGAATGATGATGTTTTAGCAAACTGTATTGCTATACTGAGGAAAGGAAAATTCGACTGAAATATGTTGAAATAAAATGTAGGCTATTTGTATAAGCAACGTATTAAACTGCAAATTAACAATATGCCCTAATATTTCATGAAAACAACGTTACAGTCAGGCGAAATATGAAAGACAACATCTTGTTGACTAGATTTGGGTACAGTTTTTACTGTAGAATATACTGCCACGTCAAATAAGCTTTTGTTTAGCAATTTCTATATCTATTTTTGTCAAAAATAAAGTCATCAATTAAGATGTTAGCTGTTCCAATGTTGACTATATTCAAACTAATGAATACATAGATAAAATGTAGGCCTATAATCTTTTTTTTTTACAAAGAAAGAGTACACTTGAAATATTGTTGAAATTGTAATTATTGTTGTAATTGTAACCTTTTTAATAAAATAGCAAAACATATTTACAAGATAGATGTAAGCAAAATCTTAAATGGTCAATATAAGTCTTCTTCTAAATATATCTTTTGTCCTTGCATTGTGGCTCAGTCAGTGTCACACCTGAGTGAATGGCTCATCATTATGCAGAGTGGGTGTATTCTAAGGTGTAAACCACTCCTCGTTCACGCCCCCTCGCATATTGGCTTTCCAAGCAAAACCTGTTTTACATCAATTTAAATCAATGTATGGTTTTATTTGAACGATAAAGCAAGACTATTTTCACATAATTTTGAAGAAAAAACTATAGGCGACGACATCCATTAGTCAAAAGTCTTATTGACACATATTTACTATGTGTTTTGTGGCCTTATTTCAGAAATTTTAGTTTTTAGTTTTTTCAATATCCACGCATAAACATTATTCTCTCAAAAATGAAAACATGTACATACACGTGGCTCACATATTATGGTAGCCCTGTTTGTGCTTTATAGAGTGAATTTACACCTTTGCCATTAATATGTTTATAAGCAATTGAAAAAAGCACAAATGTCAGGGCATGTCAGAACATCTCAATGGCCCAGAAAACCGCTCAGACTCCAGAGGGTTAAAGCCCATGTTGCAGTTTTTTTTAATTTATTTTTTATATTAATATAACCTTGTATGAAAATACCATATGAAAAGTAAATGCAGGATTAAAAATTGTTTTGCAAGACATAAGGGCACAAATTTAATAGAAAACGTGACAGTTTCCTTGACCGTGTTGAAAAACCGCTTTTTTTTGCGTTCGCTCAGTGCGGAGTAGGTTGGTATTCAGTTGGAGCGGTCATGATTCAGTGTGTTTTCGGTGCTTATTGTATTTCAATTAATCATCGTCGTGGTAAATGATTGTGAATTATGGCCTGTCAGGACATCGAGTCCACAGGTTTCCGAATAAGAAAAAGGACGGTGCGATCTTCCGTGCGTTTTGTGCAGGGTAAGAGACGGGACTTCACTTCTGCTTCTGCTTTTGCTTTGAATAACGCGGTAGCGTGTAGCGTTCACTATAGACCGAATGATTATAATCCCGGCGATATGTGGACACTGTCCCGGCTCCTTCATCGGGTCGCCCGGTGACGGTCCGCCGTCAGCATGTGGTTCGGCCGCCGGCGGGAAACATGACGCTCACGGATCCGTCAGACATCACTTATTGTACATCTGTTTTACAAAATGTGCCTGTCTTAATTTAATTCATTATTATATACTACATAAACTTGTAATGCATTTATGTGTTTGTTATTAGTCTGCAACCAACACTTATTATTATTATAAATATAATATATTATGTTCTATAATTCATTTTCAATCTGTACAAACCGACTTTAATGTTTGTGTTGGCTGTTTCTACATATAAAGTTTTTATACAGTGTAATGGGAGATTTTTGATTTTCATTACTTACTTTGATTTTCATTAACATACACAGGATTGACTTCTATGTGTGCTGCTGACCATGTGATATAATGATTGATGTGAAACGCGAAGCAGGAGAAGAGGGGGAGAGCTTTGAAGGCTGAAGCCCTGACCCCTAAGGTCAAAGGGCTGTCCAATTTAGGACTTGCAGGCTGCAAGTTAAGCTAAACTAAAGTTCAGTGTATAATAGGATCACTGGTGGTGTCTTATCCATCTATGGAGTTTAAAGATAACAATAACACAGTATAAAGACTGGCCTGTCTCTTTCTCCTGGTCGCACTTGTTCCACAGACTGTACTTGTAACTTCTGTGTGGCAACTGGGCCTTCTTGCAAGAATAAATTACTTTTTAATGATCATTTGATTCCAGACTGTCTCTTACGCCAAAGATGATTGTTTAGTGAATTAAATTGCCACAACAATTGGTGTCAGAAGTTGGGATTCCATGGCAGTTTCTTCTGGCCCTGAGTAAAGCGGATTGACGACTGATCATCCTGAAGCACCAGGCTTTAGTCTTACCTTGCAGAATTGAGAGAGAAGAGCCAACTGCTATCAGGGCCAGGAGGAACTCCACTGGAATCAGAAAGAATCCAGGTGGCAACAGAAAATCTTGGGTAAGAGACAGCAAATTTATTTTTCATTTGGGGATTTTGAAAAGAACATTTTGTGGGTGAACCATGGTGGCTGTGTTTAAGAACTGAAGCTAGAGCTGTGGTACGAGGAAAAGAAGGCTTTTAAAAAGGGCGAGGAAATTGAGACCTAGGCAGGTCAAGCGATTGTCCAGACCGAAGCCGAGTACTCGTTATTGTGAGATTAATAGGAGCTGACATAATTGATCACTGGAACACTTCCAGGGAGTCAATTGAGAGTATGCAGAAAAATTTATTCCAACCTTTCCTGATTTCCGGTGAAAGTCAGAGTAAGCGCGCTGAAGTAAAATCCACAGGCAATAGTGAAAGAAGGAAAATAACAGCCATTATGGGGACATCTAATAGTAAATACTGCACACCGGTATACTGTGCAATGAAGAAACATTATGGGCAAAATGCATGCAAGTCAAATTAAGTGATATAAAGATGAGGAATGAACAAAGGGTTTATTAAGCAGAATGGGGAACAATTATATATTTTATTGGTAAAATAATGATGTCTAGAGAATTTTCGTAACAAGAGTTGAAGGAGGAGGCAGCTATAATGGCTGTCTGTGCATTTTAGGGATTGAGATACGAGTAATATGATATTTTGGGTTTTTTTTGTGAAACAGCAGAGATAAGTGGGACTGAGAAAATAATGATAACATTAAGTTGAATATGCAGACTAACCATTTGATAGAGGACAGAAGAGAGCAAACGCTGTAAGCTGCTGTGCTCTGAAGCTCACTTCAAAGAAATGTGGAGAAATTATTAAGTAAATGGTAGTCAGGGTTTTGATTGTGTTTGGAAAATTTAAACAACAACTTGACTGGCTAAACAAAGAAAGAAACTGAAAATTGTTCATTTTTAGCCTGGTATTGCTTCCGATGATTAAAAAAAAAAGCAAGTAAATGTTGAGTGATTTTCTTTGCAACTTATGAAATTAAAGTGCTGCCAATAATAATGATGAAGATTATGATTTGGCTATTGCGATTGAATCCGCCACTGGTGGACTGTAAAAGAATACAGAGAACTGCTTATCAGTAGCTCTGTTTACATTCCTGATCGGGACACACTGCTTCAAGGGTGTGCAGTAAGTTGGAGCCGTTTGCAAGCTCAATGATCAAACTATAGGCAAAGAGAGTTTTAATTATGGTCAGCAGGGAATTTAGCCCATTACTGTAAATGCCCACTCAGAAGGTGTAAAGGAAAGTGATAAGGTGAAAGTGACGTGTATTAATGTGTGTTTGAAAGTAGTCTGAGAAAGAACTAAGAATGTGAACGCAGTGTTAAAGAAAGTGAAAAGAACGTACGAGTAAGTGAGGTAGAAAAGAAAGTTAAAGGAAAGTGGATAGATGGAAGTCGTAAGAAGATTGAAGGTTAAAAGAAGGTTGAAAGATTTAAGTCGGGAATCCTTTTGAAGGAAAGAGCTGCTGAATTGAGGAATACAGGTTGATGTAAAATTACAGATAATGACAAAATATGAGTTGTTAAATGTAAAATGTGTAGAAATGCATATGATTAAACAAACAGCTTGTTAGTGTTTTGAACGTGGATGGAATAGTGTTGACCATGAAAGAACTAGGAGCTGATGTTTTGAACTAAGAAGATAAGCTTGTGAATGGCTGAAACAGTTTGCTTATCTGAATCTGGTGTGTGCTGTGGCTGAAACGGCCAGTGCGACAGAAACACGATCTGAGTGAAAATTTGTAATGTCTAAATTCCCTGATATGGGCAAAAGACAAATATGAAATATGGTTGTTGGAAAATACATGTAAATTCTGGCAAAGATGCCTAACGCTGGGCTAGAGTTAAAAGATGGTAGATAAAGTTTGATTTTAGAAGTTTATGAGAGTACAGTGTACCAGTCCTAAATGCTTCAGGGTCTCTCTCTCATTCAATGTCAGCTAAAAGCTGTTATCTGAGCCTGTGTCATAAATGATAATAAGCTATTTATAGTAAGGCACAGTGTTTTAGTTGAAAACCACAGATATGGAGATGTTAAAAAAAATCATGCTACAGGCATTTCATACATTTGAAGGGAAGTTTGTAAATGTTTTAAAAGTAAAACTGAATGACTTTAAAGAAGTCTTAAACGATAGAAGGGACGTTTTTGACTAGCTTAATTCAGGACCAGTAACTTCTTTGTCTCATTTTAGCCTCCACCATGAAACAGGGCTAATGGTTCCGGCTACAGATGTAACAGTACACTGAATAGACGGATGTGATTAAAATTCACTGAGATTTTGCTGATTCGGACAGATTTAACAGATTTTTGTGATTAAATACTGTTGTTATTAACCTGTCTCCCTGTGTTAACACTATTAGGCAGTCCAGAGTGCTCTGGTGACTCTTGAATGTGCCTTTCGTAAGCTCCAGAAAACAACTGAGTCTGTTGGGGAAAACTGATTTCGTGATGGGAAAGAGCGGTAACCAAGTGTGTATTAAGTGATTACCCCAAAGACGGGTAAGATCCTTTGGCCAAAGGTCAACCTAAGACAGGGGAAGTCACGTCACAAACACTGGGCATCTCCTGATGGAGATGTTTTATGTGAAGATGGGAATGAGAGTGGCGCTGATTGACTGAGTGGCCACCAGCATCAGCAGATCATTGAGAGGCCAGATGAGCTGTGAGGTTACGGCAGTCTGACCCAGAAAATGTGAGTCCCTCTAATACCACTCACCAGAAAACCGCATTCATTGTATGGCTTGTTTTTCATTATGACAAGTGTCTGCAACTATGCCAGGGGACAACACCCTGAAGAGAAGAAAATTATAGATTAAGAGCTAATGGGAATGGGCTTTCAAGAGCCAGCTGAGACCATGAGGGGACTGTCATTATTTGTTGTGGAGACAGTAACAAAACTTAATTTATGTCAGGAACATGATGCTGGTTGCCTTATGGGCAAGGGAAAAACTATAGGAGTGTTGATATTGAAATAATATGTCTGTAAGATAGTTTTAACTCCTGAAGGTCATTAGACATGTTGGTGGCTAAAGATGAAGACAGCTTGTGATGAGTTAAGAGAAATTTCTGGATAACAAAGGTTAGGTGAATTGAGTATTTAAACTAAAGATAACCTTAGAAATGCTCATAGCATAATGTATTTTAGATTGTTGTAATGGTACTACATTTACATTTACATTTACATTTATTCATTTAGCTGATTTGGCTGGTACTAATTTGAGTTAAACATTTGTATTTTAAAATTTGTGAACTATTAAGGGTTCTAGACTATGATTTATTTAGTTACAGTCTTAGGGGGCTGTTGAAAAGATTATTTGTTTATAGTGAGAGAGACTGCTGAGTGGAGGAAGGGTACTCTGTCTGTCTTTCTGTTATCGGCCTGATAAAGCAAGCTGAAGCAAAATAATGATAATGAACAAAAACAACCCAGCTGACTTTTCTAAGAGAAAATGAAAATAATGAACAGACGTGCTTTGAAACTGGTTAAGAGACAATGTAAAATTAGATCAAAGCTACAGGAAAATGAGAAGTTTAAAATCTTATTTAAAAATTTAAATATGTTTAGAGTAAACACCAAAAGATATGAATATGAGAATATGAGCGGTTCATAGTCAGGTATGTGTGTGTGTTTGTTTGGCGGTGACAGCATTGTATGTTTTATGAGTGTTAATTCATGTTTGGTATGTGTTTGTTTAGGGGATCTATTCCGTCTGAATAGTGTGTATATTGTGTCATTAACATCTGGAATGAGTTTTATCATGACAGATGGGTTAAGGCAAATGACAAATTTTAAAGAAGCCAAAAATCTGATGAAAAGACAATACAGAACACGGGGCAAGCTTTAAGGTGATTAGTCATCAAGCTCTGTCTGGCAGTAATTATTTTTGACATTGATGGTGTTGATTTGAATTACTTTCTGGATCAGTTTAAGTATTTATGTAAATCTGAATTGTGAAGTTGCAGATTGTCATCCATTATAAGTTGAGAAAATGGTACAGATTTGATGGCAACAACAAAAGTGACACATTGGCGAAGGCAATATCAACTTATCCAGGGAGCCCTTCACATTTATGAATATTGTGAACTGAACAAAGAAGGAGAATGTTGTTTGACTGATACTGACCAAGTCTGTACACCACGACCTGACCTGATAGAAACAATTGATGACTTTGACATTGGAAAATGTTTGTTGATGACTGACTTAAGAGACCAAACAACAGGCCTGAAAGGCAGGATATGCGGTGAAACTGAGGGCCGCTGTCCTTCAAATACTTCGATAAGAAGATGAGATTGTGGCTTGGAGTGAAGAATGTAATGTTTTGTTTCAGAGGCAGAGAAAGATGTCTGGGGGAAAAAACCCTGCAAAAAGTAATTCTTCTCCCTAACAAAAGTGTTGTATGTGTGTGCTAATAACAGGGACTGTTTCAACAGGGAACGCCAGGGCAGATGCGGCAGCGAAGGCCGCGGCAGCACCGCAGACAAAAGAAACTACGTACTTTACTATCTGACAGTAACCTCGACATTTGTTTTTCTTTACAGAGCATGCAGACTTTTGATACAGGGCAGAATGTCAGGATGGATTGTGTCGAACAGAACTGATTCTGTTCCAAATGTAGAAATATTGTTTTGTTGACATGAGCAAAGTGGGTTGAGTGTTTTTCTGGTAAAACAAGGACCCTGAGTGCTATTCAGTGAGCAAAATTATCTGGTGACAATATGTTTCAGGCGGTTGATTCCACAGGTCACACCAAAAGGGACGACCGGCTAGACAAGCGGTCAATAATAAAATAGCTAGGGTCTGCATTCACAGGTGACATCAGGCAGGAAATGGTTCATTCCAGTGGAGGTGCGGTTGGGATCTGAAGGAAAATCTTGTAATGATCAGAAAGTGGTTGGAGAGGGTGACACCTGGGTCCACGCCTCTAACCTTAGACTACACCAACCAACCTCAGCAACCCCACGCGCCGACGCGGAGGGCAGTGAGGGATCAAGGACGTGCTAGTAACGTACCTCCTTTGCCAGCGAGGGAAAGCCCATTGCAACGGCACGCAAAGTGTCATATTGGTGAAGACGGAATGTCCATGGGGCGAACGAGATGATCAACACACCTGGAGGAGGACTTTGATACTGATAGCGGAAGCTATAGTAACATGTGGTAAATGAATGTTTTCTTTATGTTTTCTGTTTCTGTTTTTATTTTTCTTATTTAATTTTTGTTCAATTTTTCTGATGTTTTTATTTTTTGGAACGATGATGATATGTAAAGAGGGTTATAAGCAGTAGCCATCCGTGTTACGAGATGGCATACAAGGACAGGGTTTGAATATGAGGAGTTTTCCTATCTACTTTATCTTTGTTTTTATAGCATGTTTTGTTTTCCTACTAAATATTAATCCAACTTTTTCTTGTTTATACTGTAATGACTGAGGGTCCGACCTATAGTGTTGGGTGACAGAGCTCGTTCGTCTAGCCCGGTTTCAGAATAAACCTTTATCTGCTTGCTGTAAAATTAAGGGCCTATCCTTGGGAAAATAGCCTGAGCTTATTTCATTTTAATCTTTTTTCCAACTAGTTTTAATTTTAATCTTTTTGCCTACTAAGTTTAAGGGTATGATCAGTTATATGAAATTCAGAAATGAGAACTATAAGGGTGATGTGAGACTTAAACTTGGTACGTTTCATTATTATTTATACTTTTGATGAAACAATTATCAATGAATGATAAAAAGGGAGGAGTGTAATGGGAGATTTTTGATTTTCATTACTTTGATTTTCATTAACATACACAGGATTGACTTCTATGTGTGCTGCTGACCATGTGATATAATGATTGATGTGAAACGCCTGCGAAGCAGGAGAAGAGGGGGAGAGCTTTGAAGGCTGAAGCCCTGACCCCTAAGGTCAAAGGGCTGTCCAATTTATGACTTGCAGGCTGTAAGTTAAGCTAAACTAAAGTTCAGTATAATAGGATCACTGGTGGTGTCTTATCCATCTATGGAGTTTAAAGAACCTTGGAAGATAACAATAACACAGTATAAAGACTGGCCTGCCTCTCTCTCCTGGTCGCACTTGTTCCACAGACTGTACTTGTAACTTCTGTGTGGCAACTGGGCCTTCTTGCAAGAATAAATTACTTTTTAATGATCATTTGATTCCAGACTGTCTCTTACGCCAAAGATGATTGTGTAGTGAATTAAATTGCCACAACAACAGTAAGACAGTTGTGATTGTGATAATTTTTTTGTATTCATCGTCACCAAATGGGTCAATTCAAAGCCTTTATAAAGTCCCTCTTCCTCTGGAAACTGTCTCCTAATGGCTGACACACACAACACATGCAGGTAAGGGTCTAAAAACTAGCTTTGCTATTGCCTGATACATGATGATAATAATCTGTACAGTATTGTGATCTGAGCATAGTGTTATACATATCGTCGGCTAACGTGAATACATCTATAAGCTAACACTGTTCTCTTGCCCTGTTCTCCTCACACCACAACTCACCGTTGTTCTGTCTAACCCTGGCCTGTCCTGCTCACTTGGCTTCATATCAGGCTCATAATTATATAATATCATATATATCCATTATATGAATTATATATATATCATACGAGTAAACATTTAGGCTACAATTTCCTCAGCTTCCGAGCTGTCATTGCAATCCATTGCTTTCCTATTGTTTACTTTGACCGCTCTCCCTCACGTTACGTCACTTCCAGTTCGGCGGTTTTCAAATGCGGAAGTAAAATTTTCTCACAAAAACGACTCCAGAAGCCTAAATAGCGTTTTATAAGTATATGTTTATATTTAAATCTAGTTCCTACATTATTTTTCTATACATTGGCTTACTGGGTACTCTAACCTGCAACATGGGCTTTAAGATGTTTATTTTATTACATTTTGTTTACTTGCAGCAGTAAGTTTCTCCCGAATTTACCAAGAAGTCAGCATTCCAACGCGACATGCCGAGTTCCGTCTGTTTACTGAAGTCTGTCATGACCGGGATCGTTGTAAAGCTCTGAGTCTCCTGCACAACACTATGTAACCCATATATGGGCATTTCCTTTCTATCAGTAACAAATCGTGAATGTCCAAAGGGGGATTTAAAGCTAATGATGAAATCTCATTGGCTACAGCTGGTTTTTGTTAACGTGATTCGTTAAGACACATTACGTGGTTTAATGACTGTGCGACACAGCAGTGGCTGATTATGCATGTCGCACGTCTGAAATAATTAATAAGTGATCTCTTGTGCACTAATTGTGCTGCATCAGATCTATAATAGATAGATTTTAAAAAGATAATTAGATAATTTAGCTTGTCCAATTGGCTGCTATGACTTTGTAGCAGGGTGACTGAATCCACTAATGAGGATTTCATTCACCTGTGCTTAATTTAAGCCCCCGCCCCTTTCTTGTTTGATATAAGGGATGTGTGTTTGCCACATGGCATGCGTCTTGGTATCGGCCTTGTGACGTCATCCGTGGTTGCTGTAAGCTTGGACTGTAAGCTGGCTTCCTCGTCTGCTCTGTGCTGGCTGCCTACGCCTCACAGCATGTCATTGATAGCATGTGTTCCTGACTGTGCTGCTGTACTGCAATATGGGGCACGACTGCAAAGCGGTTTGTGCGCCGGGATCATTCTGTGCCCCCCCCCCCCTGCATAACTGAGGGTCTCTTGGGCTATTTGTGAGAATCGAGTATCAATGCTGAACTGTGATCGCGTATAATTGCGACTGCGTCGCTGTTTTGCCTCAACATCCATCAGGATAGCAACTTCTAGCTGCTGTTTCTGTTGCACGTACATTGATTGTGCAACTCGTCTGACTGTGCGAGCTGGCTGGCTGTCTCCTTTGGCCGCCGTCTACTGAATTTTATTGGTTTGAAGCATCTTGTATGTATGAATGTTTGTTTAATTATTTGGTTTATTTCAATGTCAACTTGTTTTTAGGTGGTACTGAGTCCTAATTATGTCAAGTGGTTTAGATCTTTGAATTATTTGACTTGTTTTATTCGTTGGATTGTTTGTTTTGTGTGTTTTTTTTGTTGTTTTTTTTGTTGCAGGAGCTGGGGGTTTCTGGAGGGTGAAGGCGAAGCTGCCATTTGTGTGGTGTGTGTTCACACCTAGTGCTGTGTGTCTTCTGGCATTTAACCCTTCACGTGTGTGGGTTTTTGTAGTGGATTATTTGGGTGGGTTTGTTTTCCAATTTGGCAGCTGGCCCGGAACTCCAGATACCTCTGCTCCTGGTTGAGTTTCTATAAATTGAGGTTATTTACTGTGTGTGTATGAGTAGATGCTAATTGATGGTGTTCAGTTATTATAATGCCAGTGTAAGAGTTTTAACTTTGAATTTCCAACTATTTAGTCAACATTGACAAAGAAAATAAAACTTTTCTACTTTTGTATATGCGACTTGTGTCCTCTCACCCACCCACTCAGAACGAACCTGTGTGCCCTTAGGGCTATTAGTTCCCCGGTTTCCCGGGGTGGCGTAGTCGAACATATATTGCCATTTCTGTTAAAGGTGTGGTAAACCTTTCTCAATTCTATTACTCTCGCACCGCAACGCTACAACTTCATGGTCTACTCCCTGGTTCTTTCCAAAAGAAATTGGGGTTTTGCCACTCAAGTGTACCGTTTCAATAAACTCAACAAAAAAGGAACAGTTCTTGACACAACATGCATTTTTATTTTAGTGGTGGAAATTGAGAGAGGTTTGGAGTCACTGCACTAGACTAGGGAGCAGATGCAGGCCTATGCAGACGTTGATCCAGAGTTGCTGAGGAAGGATGCTGATGCTGTAATTAACATTGGTGTCTCTTTTGATGGCACCTGGCAAAAAAGAGGCTTCACTTCCCTTTATGGCATTGGTGTTTGCATTGACATTCTTACAGGACTGGTCATTGACTTTGAGGTATTATCCTCTTACTGTCATGCTTGTGTCCTAAAGCAAAGTGCCAAGAATGAGGGGAAGATTACTGTGGAGGAATTTAACAGCTGGAGGGAGACGCACACTGACTGTGCCAAGAATTTCACAGGGTCTAGTAAGGCAGCAAAAGAGGATGTGGGCTAGATCAGTCAGTCGCCACCAGCTGCGGTACACTGAGATGCTCTCAGATGGGGATAGCTCTGCTTTTAAGGAAGTACTGTCACTGAACCCATACCCTGGGCATGAGATTGTAAAGCTGGAATGTATAAACCATGCTCACAGTCCAATAATTTTGGCATAGTGCTCAGAAAATTTAGTGCTGAGCTAGGGTGACCAGATGAGATTGGCTGAAATTCGGGACGGGGGGGGGGGGGTCTATGGGTCTGGGGTCTGGGGTGACGGGATGGGGGGCTTCTATGATATTAGACTGCGTAGCCTATAATAAAAGATAATGAATTTCAAACCTGAACCAAACATATTTTTATTCAAAGATCAACAGTCTGTCATTATTCTTTAGTCTGACACACAAAAAAAAAACACATTAAAATCATGAACTCAAATGACATTGTGAAAAGAAAAAAAACAATGACTGTTGTAAGTAACAGTGCGTAAATCAGACCTTTCAGTATAACCTAACGCTAATAAGCTTAAACGAAAATAACGAGATAATTGTGTAGTGAAGTATTTGTTTGCAGTGCCGCGAACAATCAATCACAATCAATCACTCCTTTACGCGTGCAGCAGTGACTGTCCTCGCGGCTGCAGCAAAATAGGCAAAATAGGCTACAGAATATTTCGTTCTGTATTGACAGGTGCAATATTTGAAAATCGATCCTATTTTTTTTTATTATTACATTTATATCTGCATTTATGTAAAAACTTAAACTTTCAAACATCAAAATGTCATTTATTAATATGTTTTCATGTCAAAATGACATACAAACATATTTTCCTATTCTATTTTGCCTTGCGTGTTGCGTGAAAAATAGGCGTCGGTTCTATTTATAGCATGCACGCGTTTTCCGCGCGGCTCGAGGCGCGCCTGCGACGCGCGTGTCACGCAGGCTGTGTGCAAGCTAACGGACGAGTTAACCTGTTAACAGGGGAGCCGAAATAAAAACGGACACACCACGCAGCCAGTGTGTCGCCGGCCTCAACCTCCGCAGACAGTTTTTAATGTTTATCAGACAATAACTACTCAAGATTTTGCTTTAGTATAATTTTCGGGACAATTAGGGCCAGATTCGGGATTCGGGACAACAGTTTAGATTTCGGGACTGTCCCGAATTTTTCGGGACGTCTGGTCACCCTATGCTGAGCGCAAATTGGGAGGCAAGGGTTTGGGGAAACTGACCGCAAAGAAATGCAAAACACTGCAAAATTATTACAGGGGGGCAATTTTGAATAACCAGGGGTCACTGGATACAATGAAAGCAGAGATATTCTCCACTGCATGTCAACAGACGAAACACCATCGCATACTAGGTGGAATCCATCTTGGTGTTGGTATCCGAGGGCAGAAGACAAATATGAGACCCCCGAAAGCCACACTCGACATGCTGCAAATTACCTATCCCACGAGGTGGGCCAGAAACTTCTCCCCATCTATCACCACATGTCAAGCGACAGCTTGCTGCAAAGAATGCAGCATGGTGGCACACAAAATGCAAACGAGTGCCTCAATTCTGTAATATGGGATCGCTGCCCCAAAACTGTTTTTGTTGGCAAGAACAGGGTTGAGGCAGCGGCAAGCATGGCCATCTCCTCTTTTAATGAGGGTGCCTCAGCTATGCTTAATGTGTTGGCAAACTTATGGTTGGAGAGCACACTTATTACAGTCATTCAGTCCGCAAGTGCAAAACGCAAACGAAATCTTGTGAGCACAGTCAAGAAAGTGAAAAGGCACCAGCAAGAGATGTCAGAGGGACCTACATATGGTGCTGGAATGGATAATTAGACTTTAGAAAGCTGTGCCAGCTACTGTTGGTCTTGTTCTGTGTCCATACAACTGTCAAGCGTGGGTTTTGTTGGCAACTTTGTGCATGATGCGCCAATGTTAATTAATTGAGTTACTGCAGTTGTAGGCCTTAAATGCCTGCCATGTTATTAAATAATCAGTTTTCATGAGCTTGAAATATTATTATTACTAAGGGCCTGAGAATTTATTCTGTTTTTGAGCAATTTTTTTCCAATAGAAATGTATTAAATTCCCCTATTTAAGGCGAAACACGGCAGGCAAAAACATCTTCTTTTTTTTTTACTGGTCAATTTTGAGATTTTGGGATATTTGTCTTCAATAACATGTCTTCTTTCAGACTTGTGGTGAAAAAAAGTCTGAAATCCACATTTAGGTCTTTATTTAATTACACTTTGTCTGTTTTCGTCTGTAGATTTCTCATAAATTCAACAAAAGTTGGCGTTCTTAATCCTCCCGCTGCTCCGCGATCTCTGTCTTCTTCCTGTCATCACACGCACGGCTGGATAGCTCTCTCTCTCCTGTACAATCCTGTCGGATCCAAATATGGTCATTTCCTTTTTATCAGCAACCAATCGTGAAAGTAAAAGGACTGAATGCGCAATCTCATTGGCTGATGATAAATCTTTAAAGCCCGTTTTCTCAAAATGACTTTTCTCTCAGTAGCACCTATATACACCAAACTTTCCAGTCTTGTACCTAGTTATATTATGAAGACATTTACAGAGGGATTTGTAAATATATTATTCCTAGCCTGATTTATATAACATTTTATTCAAAAAAACATGGCGAAAATCATTTTGTTAAGGCTATTGACAGTATTTTCTGATTTACAGGGTAACAAAAGTAGATATCCATAAATCCCTCTGTAATTTTTTTCCCCATCTAATATGGGAACACAATGAAAAAAATATTTTTTAACCTGGCTTTATCCAATACTCAGATTTCGTTTTTTAAAATATTACTGTAGATATTGCCTAATTTGCATATTTAAACATTAAATTACAGAAAACTTGTAATATTTTTTTTTTTCTCATCTTAATGTAGGTAATCAACTGGGAAAGTTTCATGGTGATATCTGCTAGTTAAAATGTTTACCCTATTCACCTGTAGTGTCTCGCCTTAAATCTTTAAATGCCGTTTTCTCAAAATGAGTTTTTTGTCATTCTTCAGTACAAACATCTCAGCCTATGCAGCACCTGTGTACACCAAACTTTCCAGTTATACACTTAGCAGTATTCTGAAGATATTTTCAGAAGGATTTGTTAATAAATCATTCCTGGCCTGATTTATGTGACATTTTAATAAAAAAAAAATATGGCAAAAATATATTTTTTAAGCCTATGGACAGTATATTTTGATTTCCTAGATAATGAAAGCATATATCCTAAAATCCCTCAGAATTTTTTTTTTTTTATTATTAGCTTGTGTGTAAACAAAATGAAAAAAGAATTTTGCACCTGGCTTTATCATATGTTCAGATCTATCTACCGAAAATATATGCAAAATTGCGCATATTTAATGAGATAATGCATACTTTGCATAATTAAACATTCAAATTTCAAAAACTTGTAATACATTTTTTTTATATACTTGTGTAAGTAATCAGCTGAGGAAGTTTCATGATGATATCTATTATTTAAAAGTTTTACCCTATTCACCTGTAGTGTCTCGCCTTAACCCTCTGAGGTCTGAGCTGTTTTCTGGGCCTGGAGGTGTTCTGACATGCTCTGACATTTGTGTTTTTTTCTGTTACTAGTGACATTTTCATGGCTAAAGTCTGATTACACTGTATTCAGCACAAACTGTGCTACAATAATATATCAGCAGCATGTATGTGACATTTATGCGTGGTTTGTGAAAATACAAAAAAAAATCGTCACTGAAATAAGGCCATGAAACCCATACTGATTATTTCTTCACAAGACTTTTGAAAATTGTATGACGTAGCCTATAATATTTGCTCCAAAACTATGTGAAAATCACCCTGACTGCTCATTCAGATAAGACAATATATTGATTTAAAATTTCTAATACGTGTTTTGTGTGACAAAGCCATATGCGAAGAGGCGTGATCATCTCATGAATATGTAAGCCTTTAACACCTGAGAAAGACAAAGACACTCCCCTAACTGCCCTATTAGGAGCGATCAGGCCCTGTCATTCAGAGCAACCTTGCACAAAGAATGAGGAGATTTAAAAAAGAATGGCTTTTAGATTGTTTGGATTTATTTACAACACAATCCAAAAATACAAATGACAAAAGAGCACATTGAAAACAATGATCCAAAGACAGAGACCTTTGTGCCATTCCTAAAAACATTGTACATACCATTTCCAAGGTGTTTGATTTTCACTTTACCATGTTCATGTACAGAGACTCATGTGAATGTTGAAGTCAGCAGGACTCAGTTGCATCTGGTCCCTGAAAGAAAAAGAAAAAAAAGAAAAAACTGTGAACATACTGATATCAAGAGAAACTATAGGGCTGCACGATTTTGGGAATAGATTTTAGATTTTTCTGGTTAAAATTGCTTTTTAAAATTCACAGAATACACACACACACACACAAATGTTTCCAACAATATATAATATAAAGAACACCATATTTGTTGTGCCTTGCAGGCATAAGCTATGTGCAGTACTGCATAAAATAATTTTATTTTACAAAGCAGCCTATAAATATTCCAAAAGATTTCAGTAACAATGCTAGAGAAAAATATATTGATTATCTTATGTTACTTCAAATGTTTCCATTCGTTATGATGATATGAAATGAGATAATAGTAAAAACATAAAGCCTAATGTTTGGTGCATTTTTCCTTTCAAACGCAATCGCGCTCCAAAATATGATACATTCAAACCCACAGCGCGCTCCAAAATATGATACATTCAAACGCCATCGCGCTCCAAAATATTAAACATTATGGTTATACAGTACATATCTATGTTTGAGCAGATATCCACAAACAGTATTTAACAGTAAACACAGGTCTAAATAGTATAATATTCACCATATATCTAGCAACAGTTCAACTGCAATGTGAAGTTTATGCAACAATACCATAAACTAATAAGTAAGAATTTCTTACCTTACATCTTTCTTGTCTTCAGATCGCGTTCTTCTTCTTCTGATGTAAATCCAATGTAAGCTCAGACGTGTCTTCCAAACTCGACGAAAAGCAGAGACTTGTGAAGTGTTTTGGTGTTTTGTGTTTGAGGTAACGAGGGCGTTCGCGTTCCATGTGGAGATTTGCATGTGAATCTCTTTTGCGCGAGTGGGCGTGGCCGAATTAAAAGTAATTAGCAAGCGTTTGAGATACTGGACATCCTGTTGGTTTTATACAAATTACTTAAACAGAGAATATTTGTTTTCAGTTTGAATCCGATCATTTAAAAGTACACACTTAAATGTGTATAAAGGTGTATGGCTCATAAATGTGAGAGAAGGATTCGCTGAGTTTTGTTTCATTTTATAGACGTGCTCAAGAAAAAAAAGTTCACCGCGACGGAGAAGCAGAACGCACACCCTGTTTATTTTCTTTATTTTACAAAAGCACAATGTTTTGATTTGATTGTAAGTGGACACATACAAAAGTAGAAATATCACAGATTCTTTTTTTATATTTCTTTTTTCTGTATAACCATAAATGACGGAGTAATTTAAGTTTATTGTACTACAATGTGAAGAAAATCCAGCAAAACGCGGGGGCGCGTTTTCCGACCTCAGAGGGTTAAAGGGTAAAAGGTGCTAAGCTGAGTACATCGCTTGTGTTGGCAGTGTGAGTGAGTATCCCAAGCCCAGCAGACCTCTGGTGGCTAGATCTGCTAGAAACTGACCCTTCACGGGCCACCTTGAAAGCAATCCTTAGGGTTGAGCTAGGCTCTTAACTGTGAAACTGCTAGTGAAACTGCTAGCTAATGAGTAGCCTGACTCCCTGGTATTGCACAGACTGAGGTCAGCTTGTAGGCCTCACAGGAGCCTCCCTGAAATTAGCCCTAGAGTTCTACATCTCGGGTGTGCATTATTTTTCAATAATTCAATGGACCATGCAGAGTCAATTATTCTGCTTATACTACGGTTACCACACCTCAAAACATTGTTCAGATGATGTGTTTCAAGACATTTGTCAGGTTTTTGTCCTTAAAACGTTCATGTGGATGACTTATTTATTATGCATCTAATCCCAAGTGTGGCGAGGTGATGGATCGGGTAAATTACAGTTACACTTATGAGGAAAAGTATAACTAAATGGAGAGCAGACTACGCCACCCCGTTTCACTAAACGGAGAAATTTATACAAGACACGCTGGTTCGTGACCACAGACGACAAGAGACGTGGATCAGAATACAAAAATACTTTTTTTATTTTATCAACAATAATTTAATATATAAAAACTTTGAGGTGGACAAAAGTTTTGCACTGTTAAGTGTGCACCAGGCCAGAAATAAAGAAAAAAACAATAAAGAACACAAAAACACTTTTGGGCTGAGGCTTGCCAGCAGGGAGCTAGCTGGACAGTGAGTGTCCTAAAATCACACCACTCATCAAATTCCACTCCACACAACACTCACACTCACTAGGTGAAAGACACACAGGTGCCAACGGCAAAACACTCTGTGAAGGAACCACCACCAAAAGAGGACAGACAGCTAGCTTCCCTGCACGGGGCGGGCCTTCAGCTCCTGAAAGAAACAAAAAAACAAATATATACTTTCACAGTTGACTGCAAACGTATGAAATTATAATAAAACAACTTCAACAAAAAAAATCAATACTCTGCAAATTACTGGGCACAGAAGTTAACCTGGCTGGTGGTGACCTAAAAAGTTCACAATATGGCCACGTTACAGCCGCCAAAGGCTATGAACCAGAGTGAAATGAACCACAAAAAAAATACAATTAAACATTAAATCACAAAAATCGAATCCAGGATTACAAAAACAAGAAATTACAAAAAAAAGAAAATGTTGCTCCCTTCACAGTCTTTGAGGAACGCACAGGGCGAAGAGCTCAAGGATAACCAACCAGCTGGTGGTGATATACATTAAGTGGGGCTAAATTATACCATCACATGTAGCTACGTCATGCATGGACGGGCAGCTCGGAAACTAGCCACACACTAGTATCACCAGCGTTTACCACCATATGCAGATGCAATATAAACTAACGGAAGCAAATAATGAATCACAATGGTCACAGTAATATTAAATGGCAGCAGAACAAAACAGTGCCGTCTTAGCGACATTGTCAATGGAGCATTTTGCCCCCGGTCCACAGTGATGAACCGCTCACAAGTGGTTTAATGCACCAATGGTAGATCGCTAGGCCCACAGAAGATTTAGTTACTCACACGCAGTCTCGTTCACAATAGGCAACCCGCAAGTGTACAGAGATGTTGCATCTCGGATAGGGACAGCCTGCACCCAAAAGCAACGTCGCATTGATTCGAACAGTAACCTGGCTCCCACGGAACTGCGCACGCACCCACAACAACGTCAGTGACGATGACGTATACCCGGTGGCCTGAACTCCGCCTTAAGTAAACCAGGGGTGGCCGCCGATAGGCTGTCACCCCCGTCAGTCAACACAAATCACAGGGCGGAATCTAGCCCGCCTTGCCACAATCTACCCCCAGCTTTTGCATTGTCGCCCCGACGATGGACCTAGTCACACTACCACTAAGCAACTCCTAGTACCAGGGCCTAAAGAGGGCAGAGACAGCATTAGACACAGCGGCCACCCTAGAGGAGTCATCCCTCACAACTTCCGGTGCCCGAGGGAGGTGGTGTCGATTCAAATGATGACCAGCATTAGCTCGCCCCGTCCGTCGCAAGGTAATCTCACCAGTACCAGGTTGGTCCACAGGTAAGGGTTCCATTACCAATGCTGGTTCTGGAGCTACCACACCAAGCTGTCTAGGGGTCACTAAAGCTGTAGGGCTAACGTTCTCGGTTAGACATCGAGGAGCCAGCCCACTAACAGCCTGTGGGGTTTCAGGTACCAAAACCCACAGATCAACCTCCTCAGATGGAGATCCCTCCGATGGTGGTGACTCGATCACCAAAGGGCCGCCTGTAGAAACTTCAACAGGAGAGTCCCTTCGTACACGGGTCTTCAACAGGGAGCGGTGGACCCGTTTTACACTACTCAAGTCATCCACCGGCGCAATTGTATACACGGACCCACCTGCCTGCGGTGCTCTCACCACCTGATACACCACTGGGCTCCACAGGTCCTGGATCTTATGGCGCCCTCTCACGCCATAATCCCGAAGGTAAACCAATTGACCCTCCCCCAATGGTGCATCTCGAACATGTGGGTCGTGCTGCTTCTTACGACGATCTGCCGCTACCTTTAAATGTTCTCGGGCCCCTTCGAAGGCCACCAACAACCTGGTTTGGTGCTCCACCACCCACTCATTCACCTTTCCGGATGCCATCTCTTGGCTTTTACCCAAAAGAAAATCAATAGGGAGTCTGGGCTCTTGGCCAAACATCAGGAAGTAAGGTGACTCACCAGTCGCTTGATGCGGGGTAGTATTATAACAGAAAAGCACCTGAGGGAGCGCGGAAACCCAATCTGCCTTTCGGGAGAGGGGTAAGGTGCGCAGAAGATTATGCAGAGTCCTGTTAAAACGTTTGCACTGCCCGTTGCCAGCCGGGTGATACGGTGTAGTGCGGGACTTCTCAACCTGATACAGATGACAGAGCTGTTGTATTAGGGAGGACTCAAAGCTGCGGCCCTGGTCAGAATGAATGCGACCAGGTACACCAAATTTATAGAACCACTCCACCACCAGCATGCGGGCCACAGTCTCAGCTCGTTGGTCTCGAGTAGGGACTGCAAGAGTGTACTTGGTAAAGACATCAGTCATCACCAGGACACTTTCCAGCCCCGAGCGAGAGGGTTCCAGCAGCGTAAAATCAATGGCCAGGATCTCATTTGGCCTGGAGGCCAACAAATGACCCATAAAGCTGCGGGCAACTGGCTGCGTATCCTTGGCGACCTGACACCTTTCGCACTCCCGACACCACTGGGCTACATCAGATGTCAAGCCTGGCCAGTAGAAGCGCTGCTGCACAAGCTCGGTGGTCCGCTCGATCCCCTGATGCCCATGCCCCTGATGCATTTGTGTCAACACTTCCTTATGCAAGGCCGCAGGGAGAACTACCTGGAAAATCTCTTCGCCGCCATTAGAACGGAACACACAACGATGCAAAACCCCTTCTTTCTCTAGTAGCCGGTCCCACTGACCTAACAGGGCCCGGGCAGTCTTGGACAACTGTCGACGCTCCTCAAAAGTGGGGCGTGTTCCCAGTCTCCAGAACACCAAAACCTCCTCAATCACCGAATCGGCTTCCTGCAACTCCCTCATGTTGCCCACCAAACTAGGCAAAACAGAAACTACGGCCTGGGTAGCTTGTACACCCAGATCTACCCCTGATGCTTCCGTCACTTCCTGTGGAACCTCGGTCCCCAGTAACAACTCTCTCACTGCCCCATGGCTAGCAGGGTCCTGTCTGGAAAGTGCATCGGCATTCCTGTTACTCCTTCCTGACCGATACCGGATCTCAAAATTAAATGCTGCAAGCTGCGCAGCCCAGCGCTGCTCGGTAGCCCCGAGCTTTGCAGTGGTCAGATGGCTGAGAGGGTTATTGTCAGTGTACACAATACACTGCTGCCCTAACAAGTACTCCCTAAATTTCTCAGTCAAGGCCCACTTGAGCGCCAAAAACTCCAACTTCATGGAGCTGTAGTTGGACATATTGCGCTCAGTGGGCCTAAGACTGCGGCTCGCATATGAAATTGGCCGTACTTTACCTCCTTGTTCCTGTGAAAGGACAGCTCCTAAACCGCCATGGCTAGCATCTACCTCCAAGATAAAAGGCAAGGAAAAGTCGGCATAGGCGAGTACTGGGGCGCTGGTAAACCTACTCTTCAGCTCATCAAAACTCTGCTGGCACTGTTCAGTCCAGGCACTAGAAAAACCCTGCCCTGCTCGAGCCCTAGGCTTAATAGCAGCCCATGCGGCAACCATTTTATGAAGAGGGGCTGCCAATTTTGCAAACCCCTCAACAAAACGGCGATAGTAGCTTGCAAAGCCTAGAAATGAACGTAGCTCTGAGGCATTAGTGGGGCGTGGCCAATTAGCCACTGCCTCAATTTTACCGGGATCGGTTGACACTCCCTGTGCTGAAATAACATGTCCCAGATACTTTACCTCACGTTGGAAAAATGCACATTTACTCAATTTAGCCTTCAAGCCCTCATGCTCTAAACGACTTAGAACCACCTCCAACCGCTCTAACTGCTGAGGTACCGAGGAGGAGAATACTATGATGTCATCAAGGTACAGAAGTAAAGACCTACACTGCTGGTCCCCAAACATCCGTTCCATTAAACGCTGGAAGGTGCTTGGGGCATTGCAAAGCCCAAAGGGCATGCGATTCCATTCAAACAACCCAAAAGGGGTACAGAATGCGGTCTTAGGTCTATCTCTCTCAGTGACCGGAACCTGGTTGTATCCACTTGCCAAATCCATAGTGGAAAACCAGCAAGCCCCGGTCAAGGAGTCCAACGATTCCTCAATGCGAGGCAGAGGGAACGCGTCCTTTCGGGTCTTTGAGTTTAGCTGACGGTAGTCGACGCACATGCGTAGACTACCGTCTTTCTTTTTAACAAGGACAATTGGTGACGCGTACGGGCTACAACTCTCCCTTATAACTTCCGCCTCCAAAAGCTGATTGATGTGAGACTTCACCACCTCATATTCTGACGGAGGTATACGCCTGTAACGTTGCCGGACAGGAACGGTGTCTAACAGGGGGATGTCGTGAGAAATCAAACCTGTACATCCCAAGTCACCCTCGTGCATAGAAAACACAGACTGGAATCTGTAAAGCAGATCCCTTACCTGACCCTGTTCTACTTCCGATAAAACAGACAGATCAAGTGCTTCAATTTGTTCCTGAACAAGAGGGCTCGCTTCAGGGACTATAGAACCCACCATTGCCGCTACAGACCTGACCTCACTAATTCCTGATGGCAAGCTAACCACACAAACATCATTTAGTGTACCAAGGACAGTGTTAGCATAGAGCAACACGTCGATGGTTCCCACATTTACCACGGGTAAATAAACAGTACCTCGCGTAACTTGCACTAATGCAGGGGAAGCCAACAACCCAGCTGGTAACCCAGACTCTGGAGGCTCAAAAAGAACAGTGTTATTGGCATATTGCTCAGAACAAGTAGCTGCCACAAACTTCATCATGCCGCCTGGGATACGCCATGGTCTCCTCCCTCGCACTCTGACCCTTCCTGAACTTACCTCAGGAGGCTGATTATCAACTAGACGACAATGTTGCAGCGCTTGTAGAACAGAATTTGGAACCTCAATGGTCGGAGGCAATTCGAAAAGGGCAAATCCCATGAGCAGAGGGAACAGAGTGACTTCGGGCCCTTGTGCTTCCTGGCATACCCTCCCTCTCCCATCTAAGGGCTTCGCTACGAATCTCCAACAAAGTTAACGTAGGTTGCTGACGTATCAACTGTTTTAATTTGCGATGGAGGGCGCTATCAAAAACATGTTCGACAAATTGGTCTCGCAGTAAAATATGTGAATTTGGCATACCGTGAGGAGACTGTTGTTTCACTTGCTCAAGGAGACCCATCAGGACAAGGGAGAACTCCAACAAGCTCTCCCCTTCCTGTTGCTTTCTCGAGAAAAAGGCCTCCTGCAATGAAACATATGACTGTGAGCAACCATACAATTCTCGCAAAGCTGAAATAATCCTCCCTGGGTCCCTACGCTCCACCTCTGGGCGGTACTTAATCTCTTCCCTTGCCTCCCCTTCTAAGTGGTCAAACAAATAAAACGCCTTATCGGTTTCAGACAGGTGACGAACGCGCATACAAGCCTGGGCCTCCTCAACCCACTCTTCCATGCCAATGCCAACCCTGCCATTACATTTTGGACACTTTCTGTCTCGTGGTACAAAAACAAATCGTTCTGGTCGGGTGACATCAACATTACCGTGTTGCAAAGGAACAGAAGGCCCAGGTAAAGAAGGTGGTGCATCAACAGGACCTGGAGGCACAGGAACACGCTCCTGACGCAACCTCTCATTGTCTGCTTTAAGCTGATCAATCATTTCCCTCAATTGTTGTAATTCCTCTTCCATATTTTAACTACAAAGTCACTTACCAATGAAAGAAGAATAAGCCCACAATAAGGGCTAGAATTAATACACAAGACGTGCACTGCTGTTCTGCTGCCACTCCAAGAAAAAAAAGTCAATCCTATAATACAAAAACAAAAGAGAAAAAGAACAGACAAACAAAAACAACAACAAACAATTGTACAATTAACCCACGTCTCTGTCTCAAAGTGGAAACCCTGCCGACTATACGCCAGAATGTGGCGAGGTGATGGATCGGGTAAATTACAGTTACACTTATGAGGAAAAGTATAACTAAATGGAGAGCAGACTACGCCACCCCGTTTCACTAAACGGAGAAATTTATACAAGACACGCTGGTTCGTGACCACAGACGACAAGAGACGTGGATCAGAATACAAAAATACTTTTTTTATTTTATCAACAATAATTTAATATATAAAAACTTTGAGGTGGACAAAAGTTTTGCACTGTTAAGTGTGCACCAGGCCAGAAATAAAGAAAAAAAAACAATAAAGAACACAAAAACACTTTTGGGCTGAGGCTTGCCAGCAGGGAGCTAGCTGGACAGTGAGTGTCCTAAAATCACACCACTCATCAAATTCCACTCCACACAACACTCACACTCACTAGGTGAAAGACACACAGGTGCCAACGGCAAAACACTCTGTGAAGGAACCACCACCAAAAGAGGACAGACAGCTAGCTTCCCTGCACGGGGCGGGCCTTCAGCTCCTGAAAGAAACAAAAAAACAATATAATATACTTTCACAGTTGACTGCAAACGTATGAAATTATAATAAAACAACTTCAACAAAAAAAAAATCAATACTCTGCAAATTACTGGGCACAGTAGTTAACCTGGCTGGTGGTGACCTAAAAAGTTCACAATATGGCCACGTTACAGCCGCCAAAGGCTATGAACCAGAGTGAAATGAACCACAAAAAAAATACAATTAAACATTAAATCACAAAAATCGAATCCAGGATTACAAAAACAAGAAATTACAAAAAAAAAGAAAATGTTGCTCCCTTCACAGTCTTTGAGGAACGCACAGGGTGAAGAGCTCAAGGATAACCAACCAGCTGGTGGTGATATACATTAAGTGGGGCTAAATTATACCATCACATGTAGCTACGTCATGCATGGACGGGCAGCTCGGAAACTAGCCACACACTAGTATCACCAGCGTTTACCACCATATGCAGATGCAATATAAACTAACGGAAGCAAATAATGAATCACAATGGTCACAGTAATATTAAATGGCAGCAGAACAAAACAGTGCCGTCTTAGCGACATTGTCAATGGAGCATTTTGCCCCCGGTCCACAGTGATGAACCGCTCACAAGTGGTTTAATGCACCAATGGTAGATCGCTAGGCCCACAGAAGATTTAGTTACTCACACGCAGTCTCGTTCACAATAGGCAACCCGCAAGTGTACAGAGATGTTGCATCTCGGATAGGGACAGCCTGCACCCAAAAGCAACGTCGCATTGATTCGAACAGTAACCTGGCTCCCACGGAACTGCGCACGCACCCACAACAACGTCCGTGACGATGACGTATACCCGGTGGCCTGAACTCCGCCTTAAGTAAACCAGGGGTGGCCGCCGATAGGCTGTCACCCCCGTCACTCAACACAAATCACAGGGCGGAATCTAGCCCGCCTTGCCACACAAGCATCCGTTGCAATTTCAAAAATGTTTTAAAAATGTCAAACAAAAACTTTAGAGCTAGTAATGGAGGCTTCAGCCATTGATAGCAGACCAATGCAGTTATTAGAGTGAGAGAAAGAGAGAGAGATTAAACACATGTGAATTACCTGAGGCAATTGGGTTTTGGTTCTTTTACTATTTTCGGCTGTAAGGACCTTTAAAATAACTGAAATAATTTGTCAAAATGATATGGAACTGTACTGATAGCGTTTTCCTGAATATAATTGCACGTAGGTGTGCAATTATATTCAGGAAAACACACAGTTCTATATTAGTACAGTACAGAACATTTGTCAACCAATCAGATTCAAGCATTCAACAGCCCCGTAGTATAAACTAATTTATTGAATGAAAGATTAATTCAAAATGTTAAATATTAAAAGTGTAACATTTGTATTCCTACACTGAGCACAGGTTTACAGTGACACAAACAACAACAACAAGAACAACAAAAATCTAATTAATAAATAGTTAGCATTAACTATAAGCAGTTATAATCAAACAAGTCACAATGCATAAAGAAACAATATTTTTTCATGATAACTTCGACATTTTCCTCAATCTTTTCAAAATACTCCAGTAAATCCTCATCAGACACTCCTGTCAATCATCCAAGGCTCCACCCACACAGTTGCATGAAGACTGTAATGTTTTGTTGTGTGCCATCATCCACTACAGCATATTCCTGTTAGTCTGAGACAAAAATGAGACAAAAATTAGATTGATTTACCAAGTTCAACCATTTTGAAAGGTTTAAAAGGCACACTCCAAGTCCGTCTGCAGTGGTGTCAAGAGAAGACTGGACATTTAATAGCAAAAGACTAATCACTATTGACTGACAGTGAGAAAAGCTGGACACTTACGGGAAGATTCTCATAAATTGTTACATTCTCATACAGAGGGATGGTCATTTTAGGAGCGTTGGTGCAAGGATGAACAGCCTTAATGGAAGAGAGATAGAAGAAAACATGAGAACCAGGAGAAAAATTCAAAACAAAACTAATTTTGGAATTAGCGTAGGCTCAAAGAAAATTAAGTAAACGTACCACCACATTCTCATACACATATGAAATCAGCCTATTTTCAGAGTTCATACTTATGCTATCAGAATTGTTTGTGGTGGACTAAGAGGAAGAAAACAGAAAGAAATGTGAGAAATCCAGTAGTGTTGCGATCAGTTCATCTTCAGTGGCAAACCCTGTATTATTTGAGCCCATATTGTACTGAAACAGACTGACCTTGGACTGCAGTTTCCTCCTGTTCACACAGCTGCTCGAAAAGAAAACGTATTATATTAACACAACATAATATTAAACTACATAACTAAAAGTAAATTCAGACTCTTACCAGGTTAGTAACACAATGATGACAGCAGCTACAACTCCACAAAGTGATGCTACCACTACTGTATGATATATCTTCCAATATTTCACTGGGACAAGAGGAAAGATGAAGATTAACTGATCAGTTTACCTCCATTTAAAAAGAGTAATGTAAGTATATGAGCCGCTCTACCTTTAACAGTGACAGTTACAGCGTCTGATCTCTGAGATCCATGTTGATTGTGAGCCTGACAGTAGAAGCGTCCACTCTGTAGTGCACTGAAACTCTGTCCAGATCCAACAGCTGAGGTTTCATTCTCCTTAAACCAGCTGAAGTTCAGAGCAGGAGGGTTTGAGTCACTGATGCAGTTCAGAGTCACTGAATCTCCCTCCACTATTACACCAGATCCACTCATCAACACTGAGACGCTCCTGGGTGGGTCTAAAACAGAGAAACATTGATATCATTAACAATCATATTAAACTTTGAATTACAGATGTTTAGAGGATTTAATGTCACAGACACTGAACCATCATTAACTCACACATGACATTTAAGGTCACGGCACTAGAGTATTTCTCTCCATGTTCATTTCTGGACTTGCACTTGTATTCTCCACTGTCATCAGAGCTGATCTTTGAGATTCTGTAGATTCTTCCTGATCTTAAAATCGTTCTTCCTTTAAACCAGCTGATTTCTGCAGGAGGGTTTGAGTCACTGCTGCAGTTCAGAGTCACTGAATCTCCCTCCACTATTACACCAGATGGACTAACCACTATAAAATTATTCTTTGGGGGGTCTAAGCACAAAGTTGTAAACATCTACATTAAGCATCCTTATTTATTACATTACATGCTTGGAACAATTATTAAAGAATGATGCAATACTCACACATGACACTGAGCTGAACAGCAGGAGAGATGTGAGTGTGTCCGTCTACAGCACAGCTATATCTGCCTGAATCCTCTCTTCTGACTGACTGCAGCAGGAGTTCATTGTTTCCGTCTCTTCTCTCAGTTAATGGCTGTGAGTTTCTGTACCAGATGAATGTTGCTCTGTCAGTCAGAGCGCAGCTGCTTTTACATCTCAGATTGACTGAATCTCCCTCTGTCACTCTCTCAGGAGACTCCACCTGAAGATCTGAACACAACACACACATTATATCTAGTGCTGCTGTCATACACTGATTATTATTCAACATAATGCACAGAAGAAGAGATAAACCTCATCAAAGTCACCTGTGACATTAAGAGTTACACCAGGTTTACCAATCCATTTGTCTTTATCAGTGATGAATCTGAAATAGTACATGCGTGAATCCTTCAGTGTCACATGACTCAGTCTGATGGTGGATTTCTTCTTTTTATCTCCCAGATATTGAAGCCTCTGACTGTATTCAGGGTCCTCAGACAGATCTCGAGGACCTACACGTGTTTTGCTCCAGAACACTTCCTTGATCTTATATCTAGAAGGGTATTTATAAGTGCATCTCATTATCACTGTTGAGTCCTTTAGTGCACAGATGTGTGAAGGACTGTAACTCACACCCCAATCAGCACTAGAAACCCCTGAAACACAGAATTTATCATCAAAATATGTTGTATAATTTGATAGGTATTTTATCCTTAATAAATGCTTGAAATATGCAACATGCAATACATCAATGAGTGCAAAACGAATGTACTGAGTGTGTCTGCAGAGTGAAGAGTTGCAGTGACTCACCGTGAATCATGAGCAGAAAGATCAGAATAAGAGGAGCCATTCTGACTGACATCACCGTATAGCAACACCTACAACAAACGCACAGACGATTTTCAAAATGACATTTTTGGCATTTTGTAATTAATTTAGTTGATAGAAATCCCCTGTGAGATCAGCATAGGGGCGACTCGACAAGTTGGACGCCCACCTGTATCTATTACAGTTTTTCTCAATTGCTTTGGCTCAATTCTGAAATTCTCAGAAGTTATTTTTATTATTATTATTATTATTTAACAATAGGTTCAGATCTCAGAAAAATAACATTTGAATTTATTATCGAATAAGTAAATTGCATGTGTTTTGACGGATGTGTGCAAAAGAATAAGTACAATTGTCTACAATTTGCACAGTAACTTAATGCAGTTAATTCTCATTGATAAGATACAATCTTTCAAACTATGTCTAGTGACAACATTGGGGTAAGCTGAGCCAGATTTTACTTAAGAAGAAATGCGACTATATTTAAGAATATCTCTTGTCAACTGGAATGATGAAAAGCATCTAAAACACTGTAAAAGCTGTATTAATAAGCATTGTTCAGTTCTTTCTGCATGGCATACTGGATTAGATTTGCTTGGCTAATAGATTATCAAAGTTTTGAACATACAGTAATATTTTTGTATATTTTTGGGACGGATTTCTATAGTCTATGTGTCACATGCCTGTCCTGTCTTGTGCTGCACATGGGTGTTTTGTTATTTTGGGCCATGTGCTCCTGTCTATTGTCCAGCCCCTCCCATCTTGTTATCTGATTATTGGTTTATTTGTCCCACCTGTCTGTCTCGTTACCCTCCTTGTTTGTTCCCCTATTTAGCCTCCCTGTGTTTGTAGTCCTGTGCTGGTTCGTTTGTCCTAGTTGCTTGTTCCTGGTGTTTCCTTCCCGTTTTGCAATCTGAGTTTTTGAGTTTGTACCTTGTCTGCCGGTTAATAAATTTCCTCTGCATTTGAATCCTCGTCTCACATTCATTCATTCCGTGACAGAACGAACCAGCCTGATAATGTGGATTCAGCGGAGTGAATTTTTTTCTGGAGAGGATAAGGAATCTTCAATTTCCTTGTTCGAATATTTCGCCAGGTGTGCTCAAAGGACTATGGAGGAGGAGGGGACCACGGCTGACGACAGTCAGCTGAAAGGAGAGCCTTCACCGCTGATCCTGAAACGGAGGAGAGGGAAGAACCCCTCCGTGACAGTTCCGGTGGTCCCAGTTCCGGTGATCCCGAGTCCGGTGGTCCCAGTTCCGGTGGTCCAAGTTCCGGTGGTCCCGAAACGGAGGAGGAGAAGGAAGACTTCCTCCATGCCTGTTCCGGTGGTCCCGAGTCCGGTGGTCCCAGTTCCGGTGGTCCCAGAACTCCCTATCATCAGTCCTGCCATGGCCAGGAGGGCCGTGCATCTCTTCTATGCTATAGTGGTACTGCATGCGTGGAGGAGACACAGCACGTCTGCCGAGCCTGTGTCAAGATGGCCCAGCCCGAGACTGTTCACGTCACGTCTGCCCAGCCAGAGACTGTTCACGTCACGTCTGCCCAGCCAGAGACTGTTCACGTCACGTCTGCCCAGCCAGAGACTGTTCACGTCACGTCTGCCCAGCCAGAGACTGTTCACGTCACGTCTGCCCAGCCAGAGACTGTTCCTGAGCCTATGTCTTCGGACAAGATGGCCGCCGCCGCCGAGCCTGTTCACGTCATGCCTGCTGAGCCTGTGTCTTCGGACAAGATGGCCCAGCCCGAGACTGTTCACGTCATGTCTGCCCAGCCCGAGACTGTTCACGTCACGTCTGCCCAGCCAGAGACTGTTCACGTCACGTCTGCCCAGCCAGAGACTGTTCACGTCACGTCTGCCCAGCCAGAGACTGTTCACGTCACGTCTGCCCAGCCAGAGACTGTTCACGTCACGTCTGCCCAGCCAGAGACTGTTCACGTCACGTCTGCCCAGCCAGAGACTGTTCACGTCACGTCTGCCCAGCCAGAGACTGTTCACGTCACGTCTGCCCAGCCAGAGACTGTTCCTGAGCCTATGTCTTCGGACAAGATGGCCGCTGCCGCCGAGCCTGTTCACGTCATGCCTGCCGAGCCTGTGTCTTCGGACAAGATGGCCCAGCCCGAGACTGTTCACGTCATGCCTGCCGAGCCTGTGTCTTCGGACAAGATGGCCCAGCCCGAGACTGTTCACGTCACGTCTGCTCAGCCCGAGACTGTTCACGTCACGCCTGCCGAGACTGTGTCCCCTGACAAGATGGCCGCCGTCGAGCCTGTGTCTGTTCCTGAGCCTGAGCCGGTGGTGTCTGTTCCTGAGCCTGAGCCGGTGGTGTCTGTTCCTGAGCCTGAGCCGTTGGTGCCAGTTCCAGTGCCAGTTCCAGTGGGGCCAGTTCCAGTGCCTGAGCCGGTGGTGCCAGTTCCGGTGGTGCCAGTTCCGGTGGTGCCAGTTCCGGTGGTGCCAGTTCCGGTTCCTGGGCCGGTGGTGTCTGTTCCAGTGCCGTTGCCGCCCGAAGGGGTTTCACCGCCCTGGCCGCCCAAGGGAAAGTCTCCGCCCTGGCCGCCAGATGGACTGACATTTCTGCCCTGGCCTCCCGAACTGTCCATTTCCCCTGCCCCGCCCTGGTCTGTCCCTCCCGTCCCGCCCTGGTCCGTCCCTCCCGTCCCGCCCTGGTCTGTCCCTCCCGTCCCGCCCTGGTCTTATGGAGCGTCTGGTAGCCGCTCCGTAGGGAGGGGGTAATGTCACATGCCTGTCCTGTCTTGTGCTGCACATGGGTGTTTTGTTATTTTGGGCCATGTGCTCCTGTCTATTGTCTAGCCCCTCCCATCTTGTTATCTGATTATTGGTTTATTTGTCCCACCTGTCTGTCTCGTTACCCTCCTTGTTTGTTCCCCTATTTAGCCTCCCTGTGTTTGTAGTCCTGTGCTGGTTCGTTTGTCTTAGTTTCTTGTTCCTGGTGTTTCCTTCCCGTTTTGCAATCTGAGTTTGAGTTTGTACCTTGTCTGCCGGTTAATAAATTTCCTCTGCATTTGAATCCTCGTCTCACATTCATCCATTCCGTGACACTATGATTAAAGGTCTGGTTGCTTCACAACTTCTAAACATTCATTCATCGTGTGAGCCATCACTCGCAAAATTATTCATTCAGTTATCAAAATCTGTCAGACATGCATGTATATTCCATAAATGTGACCCTGGATCACAAAACCAGTCTTATGTTGCACGGGTATATTTGTGGCAATAGCCAACAAAACATTGTATGGGTCAAAATTATAGATTTTTCTTTTATGCCAAAAATCATTAGGATATTATACTGTATGTTCAAAACTTTGATAATCTATTAGCCAAGCAAATCTAATCCAGTATGCCATGCAGAAAGAACTGAACAATGCTGCTTAATACAGCTTTTACAGTGTTTTAGATGCTTTTCATCGGTGATGTGAGTCAGAATGGCTCCTCTTATTCTGATCTTTCTGCTCATGATTCACGGTGAGTCACTGCAACTCTTCACTCTGCAGACACACTCAGTACATTCGTTTTGCACTCATTGATGTATTGCATGTTGCATATTTCAAGCATTTATTAAGGATAAAATACCTATCAAATTATACAACATATTTTGATGATAAATTCTGTGTTTCAGGGGTTTCTAGTGCTGATTGGGGTGTGAGTTACAGTCCTTCACACATCTGTGCACTAAAGGACTCAACAGTGATAATGAGATGCACTTATAAATACCCTACTGGACATAAGATCAAGAAAGTGTTCTGGAGCAAAACACGTTTAGGTCCTCGAGATCTGTCTGAGGACCCTGAATACAGTGAATCATGAGCAGAAAGATCAGAATAAGAGGAGCCATTCTGACTGACATCACCGTATAGCAACACCTACAACAAACGCACAGACGATTTTCAAAATGACATTTTTGGCATTTTGTAAATAATTTAGTGGATAGAAATCCCCTGTGAGATCAGCATAGGGGCGACTCGACAAGTTGGACGCCCACCTGTATCTATTACAGTTTTTCTCAATTGCTTTGGCTCAATTCTGAAATTATCAGAAGTTTCAAGTTATATATATATATAAAAATGTATGTATGTGTATATGTGTGTGTGTATATATATATATAGTCCTTGCATTCTTTCCTGTGGCTCAGTGACACACCTTGAATGAAAGGCTCATTATGGGTGTGAACTTCTCAGGTGTGAACCACTAAATATTCATGATGGTGTTGGATCGTTTACGCCCCATCCGCATATTGCCTTTCCAAACTAAA
Organism: Leuciscus leuciscus; assembly: GCF_965113295.1. Taxonomy (NCBI): domain Eukaryota; kingdom Metazoa; phylum Chordata; class Actinopteri; order Cypriniformes; family Leuciscidae; genus Leuciscus; species Leuciscus leuciscus. The sequence goes on from NC_138727.1 coordinate 58,360,507, forward strand.
AGTGTTTCACAAAATTTAAATCAATGTATTGTTTTATGTGAATGGTTAGGCAGGATGATTTTCACATCATTTTGAAGAAAAAACTCTAGGCGACGACATCCATTAGTCAAAAGTCTTATTGACACATATTTAGTATGTGTTTTGTGGCCTTATTTCAGAAACTTTCATTTTTATTTTCTTCAATAACCATGCATAAACATTATTCTCTCAAAAATGAAAAAATGTACATGTTATGATAGCCCTGTTTGTGCTAAATAGAGTGTAATTACACTTTTGCCATTAATATGTTTATAAGCAACTGAAAAAAGCACAAATGTCAGGGCATGTCAGAACATCTCAAGGACCCCAAAAACACCTCAGACCCAGAGGGTTAAGTAAAGATTATGTTCCATTAAGATATTTTGTAAATTTCCCACCTTAAATATATAAAACATTTATTTTTGTGAATGGATGCAGAAATATCGCCAATAGAAATTGACAACTTTAAAGGCGATTTTCTCAATATTTCAGTTTTTTTGTACCCTCAGATTCCTATCCTAACAAACCACACATCAATGGAAAGATTATGTATTCAGCTTTCAGATGATGTATAAATCTCAATTTAAAAAAAAATTACACATAAGACTGGTTTTGTGGTCCAGGGTCACAAATACCTATGACATGGGATGTTTGTAATGTCTGCCAAATTGGCAAATGACCTTACATTGTAATGATTCAGGAATCACAATCTCACCAATCAACCAATAAAGTTACAGTACTGGGAAACATGAGGGTTTCCCAGTACATTTTTATCTACTGTTGAGATCTGTATCTAAAAAGCTCAGTGAGATTATTTTATAGTATAGAAAGCAGTCAGTCAATAAGAAAGTAGAAAAACATGACAATTGAATATCACATTTCCATGGTGGAAAAAACAACAACTAGTGTCTCTCTCACAATGACAAAAATATAAATAGTTATTTTGGTTGCACTGTCCAACTTACTGACACAATAACTAGGTTTTGAAGCCTGAATGAAATGTTTCGGGTAAGTTGCTAAATTTTTCAGACATGCAATTCAGTTGTTATGTTGCAACAGCTGTGACAACTGAATTTACAGTTTAGAGAATGATTAGTTTCAGAAAATGCACCAAATCGATTGAGAAAAACTGTAAAAAAAAAAAATTATAGTAAAAATAAAGATTTCAAATTTGTTTTTTATGCATAGATTTTGTTGTCTTAATGCGACCCAGACCTTTAATCATAGACTTTATAAATCCATCCCAAAAATATGAACTATTGTATGTTCAAAACTTTGATAATCTATTAGTCAAGCAAATTTAATCCAGTATGCCATGCAGATTGTATTTTATCAACAACTGATAATGGGTCAAAAATACTAAAAGAAGAAACAAGTGGGGAAATATCTAATCCTCTGGCCACAGATAAGCTTTAAAAACTATATGACCAAATCTTTGACCACAGCTGGAGGAACTAGAGTTTTCTTTCTCTTATTTGTGTCCACTGTTCTTTTTATTCTATTGCCTAGGGAATATCATCAAAACTAAAAAAAGAAATAATAGAAAAACCACTAAAATAAGAAAGAGATATGAATGTCTGTCTTACCGTGCTCCTAGTGACCATTTGACAAATACTGAGATCAGGGCCACACGCATCATGGCAAACCAACATGATTTAACTTCCTCTTTCCATTTGTGGCAAAAAAAAAAAAAAAAAGAGAACCATTTAAAGGGGACATATCATGCTAAATAAATTTTTTTAGCCCTTAAATGCATTTTGTTGTATATTTGGAGTGTTTAGAAGTACAGAAAAGTTGAAATTAGTCTCTTCAGGTCCTTCGTTGATATCTTTATATTCTGTTTTGGTCATATTTTTCAACCTGTTCCGATTTTTCTATTCTCTATTACGTTTTTTGAACTATTACGTCACAGTATTTGCAGCAGAACTGCCAAATAAGGACACCTACTCCCGGCCCAACACTTCGAGCAATCCTCCATTTTTATTTCTCGCTGTGATTTTGTAGTCTAAGCTCAAGTATGCAGAAGTTACGAGAGAGTAAGTCAAAATGTTCGGTTGTTGGATGTAGTAACCCACATGCTTCATTACACCGTCTCCCAGCATCAGAACCTCTTCGAAGTGGCTGGTTGAGTTTTATTTTTAACGGAAATGTACCCATAAAGTAATTTTTGTGTGCGCGAACACAAAGCACTTCCAGGATAACTACTTCAGCAACAACAGGGGTTTTCCTGCATTGAACTTGATTTAGCGGCCGCCAAAGCGATTTTTTGTCCCGCCAAAGTCTTATTTGATTGGTGAGTAATGTAGATGAACTGCTGTGCTTGTGACAGGGCGCATGTTTAACTGAAAGAACGAGCAGAGAGAGAGACCCGGTCGCTCTCTCTCTTCGGAGCCGGCGAAAGTGTAAACAAGACTTCGCCGTCTCCAAACTAGGCGCTGTCTTGCTCTCTCTCCCTCGCACATATTAATCAAAATAAATCGACACGGTGGTAAAAGGTCGGAAGACCAAACTTTCATGTGGAGCATTCGGAGATATTTTCTTCCTGAATTACTGTGTGAATTGTGCTAAATAAGTTGCCTTATCTTTTCTGAAAAGCGTTCCAGGCATTAAGCTGACATAAAACAACACTTTAATAAAACAAAAAAAAATATCCAATGATGAAATGTTTTCTGTGTTGACACAAATCTTGGATGTCCAAAAGTTTCTGTGTCGCTAGATAATCTTATCTCTGCTATCAAACTTCAAAAATGGCCGAACGGGGTGGAGTTGAACCGAGTGTCGCCTCTGCAACCTGGAGAGGGGGCGGGGTATGAAGTGTCTCATTTGCATTTAAAAAGACCGCACCAAAACGAGTTGCTCTCAGACGCACATCAGAAAAGGGGTAGAAAAGGGGCCTATGGAGCTATAATAATGAGGAATTCA